>NC_143020.1:4075416-4425000 GCF_055824585.1 Amblyomma mixtum
TTGCTAGCACCCCGTTGCATCACGAGTTCTGTAACATCATTGTTGATGCTAAATTTGAATTTGAAAGCGACTCAGGCTATGAGCGACGCTGTTGAGAACGCTCCGGAATATTCGACCACTTGGGGTTCTTTAACGTGCACTAACATCGCACAGTACACGGGCCTCTAGAACTTAACCTATGTTGAAATTCTAGTCGACTGCCTCGTAAGTTGTGCGCATGCGCTTGGTGTCGTCAGAGATGCGCCGGGTATATAAATCACAATGATATGAAGCCTGTGGTAGAAAGGGACAGTTCGGAGGAAGCTGGGGCTCGTCGTAGGAACGAAGGCAAGAGGAGGACACCGGGGTGGTGGTGGTAAAAACGTTTATTTCCTCTGAAGAGAGGGAGTTACATGGAGGTTGCTCTGGAGTCAGGATTAGTGCCCTTCCCCTCACAAACACTAGGGGAAAAGCGCGCTTAGCGTCTCCACAAGCGACGTAAGGACGACGCGGCTGGACGGGCCCGCTTAGCCGACGAATGTGCATCCACGACGATGAGTCGAGTTCTGCGTCTCTGAAAGAAGCTAGACTCTCGCTACTCTACCAGTTTTAACCAAAGCTAATCACAGCCAATTTTTTTCGAAAGTGCTAAAACACAAAGAAGGAACAAACAGGGACGAGACCAAGACGAGCGCTTTGCTGGTGTTATTTTAGCGCGTTCGAATAATGTCAAACGTGCACCAACTACCCGATCCGCCACTCGTCATAACCTTAAGGCGGAACTTAAGCGCTGCCTCCCATTTTGTAATGGATTTAATTAAGCCACACCTAGACTTTGTATTTGTTTTTAGGTACGCGCTATGGCTACCTGCCCTCATTTTGTATTTTAGGCACTTGTTTCAACGTTTTTGATGGTTTGGGGAAAAAAACAACTGCTCTGTCGAAGTGTCTGTATCTAAGGTGCAGCGGAAACGGGAAAAAGCTCTGCGTAATCACATTTTGTGCCAATTGCACTTAATAGTGAATGAACTGCACCCCTTCCCGAATGCGCAATGATCCCACTCCCCTTTGTGAAGCAGGTTTGCTCAACAAAATATAAATCATGACCCATAGCTTCGCATGATGTCCCTCAGCCACTTCCTCACTCGTAAAGAAAGGGCTGAGGCTGTCATTTGATTGGTCGGGGTCCTCGACATCCTTACCCAGCCAAGGATGGCCGCTGAGGCTACCTGACCTTTTTAAAGCTTTTACCTTTAGCCATTCTTAAATCTCTTTTTGTCTATTATTAGTAGATAGGTAAATTTTTAGGCCCTTTACACCACTGATCACCTTTTCACATTTTTATTAAATCGCACAGAAATTATTATACCTTGTGTTTGGCGCATGATGGCCTTAGCTGCCTATGTGCCATTAAACCCAACACAACACAATACACCCCTCTTTGTGCGCATGTGATGAGCGAGTGGTTGTGCGCTCATGCACGCGTTCAGGCTAAGGAGCGATCTGCGGAAGCGTGAAGGAATCGCTGCTCCTGCCTTCACAGATAGGCGCTCTAAAGGAGGCCTGACAAGGGAATCTTTTTAATAAGCCATGTTTTGAAATTGAGCGATGCAAGGTGGGCCGCTGTTAAGGCACGCTTACTTAGATATGCAGCGTTCTGAAACGTGGCCCTATGGAAAGTCTGCCATGACTATAAAAGTGTCTTCACGCGGTGATATCACTGGTGGCCCGCGATGTCTCTGATTATGCGCAACCTTGCTGGCGCATTTGTTTCGCCCCAGTCATTGCTTGCTTGAGGACATAAAATTTGCGCAAGTGCCGAATGTTTTGCTACCAAGCCATGAAGCAATGTGCGCCCCCCCCCCCCCCCCTGAAAAAAAATTTAGGAACGATAAACGTAACTGATGCATCATAATGTGAAAACATGTGCTTAGTTGCCCGAGCGTTCCTTGTTGGATGCGACCCTGCTGTGGTATTCCAAATCTCCCGCTGTTTCGTCATTTTCACGTGAGATTAAGCTTCATTACGCCTTTTTTTGCATTTTGCGTTTGGTTTGGTTTATGGGTTTCAATGTCCTGAAGCGAGTCAGGCTAAGAGGGACACCGTAGTGGAGGGCTCCGGATAATTTCGATCACACGGGGGTTCTTTAAAGGGTAACTGCATAGGTTTTAGAAATTCACGAGTTTAAAGGGGTCCAATGTGTGAAACTGGCAGGTAATGCATGTGAACTTCTTTCGGGCTAGCATTTGAAATGGTGACGTAATCACCGATTAAAAGCGCGAATACCATCAAGCTTCTTTGCAACGCACAGCTCCAAGATGGGTGCGCGTCATGACGTCATCGAAGGTACCAGTACATTTCCAACGCATAAACTGTTGCTTTCAAGGAAAAAAAAAGAACGCCGCTGTTGCGCTCGACTCCTTCCGCTAAAACGCCGAAGCATCGGGACGGCTCCTTGGGGCTGTTGCTACTATGTGTTAAAGACGGGAAGCGCCAGCCTACAAGGAATCTAAAGACATCTGGAAACTGTCAATAGACAGGACTTCGGAGAGGCGTCGGCGTGGCGGCCCCGGCACCCCGAAAGCAGGGGGCGGCGTCAACAAGGGGACCCCCTGGCGGTTTATGGGGGGACATCCGCTGCGCGGGAACGGTCTTCGGCTCAACTCCCATTAGCGGTGCCAAACCCAAACGAAACGCAACGGCCTGGCGTGTCGGCGGCTGTTCTGTGTTGTTTGTGGCCAGCGCGGGTGCTGGCCTGCTCGCGCTTCGGTAACGGCTTCCGGTCTTCCTGGAACCTTTCGGCGCAAGTGCGACGCCGGCCCTCCGTCCCCGCGGCTCGCTGTAAAGTGCAGGTGTCAGACTCGTGTTTCGGCTGACGAATGGCTCGAACTTGAAACGCCCTTGTGGGCGGAACACTACAAATGGACACGCGACCCAATTCGCAGTGATTAGACGCATTTTTGATTAACCAAATTCCCCAACTACGGACCTGGGGACAGGAAACCCTATTTAAGCCGCTGTTCGGCATGAAAAAAGGGCTTTTTTATCTTCAACCTTGTAACCTTGTGTACCTACTTTCCTTCTTGTGTCACCTTTAATCATGTATTAAACCTTTGTATTTTACCTGTTACCTTGTCTGGGCAGTTCGTTCTAAGTGCCGGCAGTCTGAGGGAAATTATGGTAGGGAACACAACTGCCACCGATGGCGAAGTCCTCCAAGCGTTGTTTGTTAGCATCCAACTAGGCACAGCAGGGAGTGGTTGGCGGGAGCGGAAGTTTGAAACCTTACCTTCCGTGACATCACAGCGAGCTTCTTCGCACTCCTCCAACGCTGTGAGGAGAAGCCCACGTAACTATTTTAGATGCCAGCGCGAAAACATTTGCAAGCTTTACCTGCAGCCTGTACAGCTTTGAATCGTTGAGTAGTACGGAATTTTTAAAAAAGTGCTGCAGTTGCCCTTTAACGTGTGCTGACATCGCATAGCATACGAGCCTCTAGCATTCCGCCTCGGGCCGCCGCGGTGGCTAAGTGGTTATGGTGCTCGGCTGCTGACCCGAAAAGACGCGGGTTCGACCCCGGCCGCGGAGGTCGAATTTTGATGGAGGTGAAATTCTAGAGGCCCGTGTACAGTGCGATGTCAGTGCACGTTAAGGAACCCCAGGTGGTCGAAATTTCCGGAGCCCCTCACTGCGGCGTCTCTCATAGCCTTAGTCGCTTTGGGACGTTAAACCCCATAAACCAAACCAAACCAATTTCGCCTCTATCCAAATGCGACCGTAGCAGCCGGGATCGAACCCGTGTCCGGCAGCCGAGTGCCGTAACCACTGAGCCACCGTGGCGCCTCCTTTGCATTTGGAACAGGATGAAAGTTGATCAAGACGACGACATTCAAAGCATAGCGCAGGAGATTGGCAGTTACACACCTGATGGTAGGCCACGGCTAAGGCGTATTGATGTAATGCAGCGGCCAGCTAAGCTGAACTGTTTGCCCCGCCACGGGTTCGAATCCCGCTCGAGGCCCATTGTTCTATGCTATGCAATGCTATCCTATGCTATGCTATGCTATGCTTCTATGCTTTTTTAGCTTCTATGCTATCGCATACTAACTGCGCCATCAGTGCAGCGGTAGTTCGAGGAGATGCAACGGAAATTTTCTGCTCATGCTCGAACACTCTAGAACTATGAGCGAATCTCGCAATTTCATGGGATTTCATACCTCCCGGAGCTGCAGTTGTAACACAAGAATTAACTTAACGCAGCGGCGACGTACGAAATATATGCCATCTTTTAGATACTAAAAGCTCCTTCCCTATTTGGTATGGCAGCTCAACATCAATTCTTCGTGCCAACCTTTTGGCGCAACCTACGGTCTTTAATGACCGAACTATGACATATATCGGGCGCATCGAATAATTTCTTTTTGCTTCAAGTAGGGTATCTATCCACTGTAGCGTTGTAAAAACATGCGATTCCCCAGCGCCACCGAAGGAGTACTGCAGCCAGTGATTAATTAGCAATAACCTGCTCTGATTGCAAAAAACTTCGAATCTTAGCATAATTACGAGCACCACATCAAAAAGCGAATACGCACTTTGCATCTGCTATCGAAATGCGCGCTTAGCACCTGCCATCCGGAACAAGTAACGTTCATTTCAGGGCGACTTACACGGCATGAAACAGCGTTTTAGACCACGTGGCCTTTGGCCCCCGCAGTGCAACAGATATGACCACTCTTACCACGAGATTACCTGTGGCATGCGTAAAGATGATCATTTTCGAGCGCCGGAGTTATTGCTTATCTGGATGATGGATGGCCTTGCAAAACAGCGGTAGATGACGCGGCGGTGAAGCCCAGATAACGGTATGCTCGGCGCTGACAAGGAAGTCGGCGCTTGCCGCAGAAGCGTGTCGCGTGGTTCGCGTTCGAGTGTTTTGGGCATTTCAGGCGGCGAGCGCTTTTCGGCAGATGGCCAAATTGCGGTAGCGAGAGCCCGAACCTGGCTGGCGCGGTACTTTCATTTCCCTCTCGCTCATGTTACGCGGTGGTATGTCTTGTTGCACGAGTACGCGTAATTCTTAACTGTCCGTTTAAAAGAAAAGGATTCAGCTTCCTTTGCTACCCATAGTTTGTCCCCATTTAAGGGGTACTAAGGAAGCAAGGACCGTAAGATCCCTGTCCCTACTTCCTAAATTGGGACCCTCATTTCGATTTCGTCCTAAGTAAACAAAGTTTAGCGCGTCCATTATATCGTATTGAAGTGTGGACCGAGAAAGCGATCTCGATGACAAAAAGGCTAAAAGTGTGTAATAAACTTGTCACCCCCCTGCGGGGAACAAAAGCCAACAGTGCTAGCAAAGCAAGACTGCTTGTCGTGTACGCGTGTATGCGTGTAGTGTCCCCTCCATTTTTTCTGGTTCAGCTGCACATTATCTTGACGTCACTTCTGATGTCGGCGATGCTGTGACCAGTCAGTCCACCGCAGATACTTTTGCTCTCCCTTTTTATTTTCTCCTCGCACTGCTTTTTGCAGCGAATACAAAGCGTAGCAGGACACATGGCCTTAAACGGCTCTGGATGTAAAAGGTGAAATGTGGCCACGCTTTTCGCTACTTCTGAATGATCAGAAGCAATTGCCATGCCTCAACCCCAGCTTCTATGTGTTTAGCAATTGGTTTGGTTTATGGGGTTTAACGTCCCAAATCTACTCACATGTACGCCGTAGTGAAGGGCTCCGGAAATTTCGACCACCTGGGGTTCATTAACGTGCACTGACATCACACAGTACACAGGCCTCTAGAATTTCGCCTCTATCGAAATTCGACTGCCGTGGCCGGGATCGAACCCGCGTCTTTCGAGTCAGCAGCCCGGCTCCATAACCCCTGAGCCACCACGGCAACGAACCCAACCGGTGCGCGGGCGACCAGCACACACTCAAGGACGCCATCTGACTTGTTCAAGTGGACATTTTTCTCCGTGCCCTTTGATGATGTAACATGCACTTTTAGAGGCGCATCAAAATGGGAGCTTTTATTTACGATGCACTACAACAGTGGCGCCGTTTTCCTGTAGATAGCACCAAAAAGCGCACTGTTCCCAAAATCTAACCCAACGCCCGAATGTTTCATTAAAAAGCTGTCCTGAAAAATTTTTTTCGTGATTAAGTCCTGCTCACTAAAGCGCACCAGGCGTCACTGCTTATCTAGAACTTGCCACTAATGTTCTGAGTGCTCTGTTCCTTGAAACATAAAAATTACACCCGCTTACTCTCAGGGCAGAACGAATGACAAACGATGTCTGGTTGTCAAAATTATTAACTCAGTGTTCAAGCAAAGCTTGACTGCTACTGCACTGCCACTGAATATAAGTGCGGATTCAAATATCCGCAATATACTATGGATGGTTTATGCTTCATACTTTATGCTGATTTAACGTCCCAAAGCGACTTAGGCTATGAGGGACGCTGCAGTGAAGGGCTCAGAGAATTTTGATCACCTGCGATTCTTTAACTTGTGCTGACATCGCGCAGTGCTCAGGTCTTCAGCATTTCACCTCCATCGAAATTCCACAGCCGCGGCCGAGATCGAAACCGCGTCCTTCGGGTCAGCAGCCGATCGCCATAACCACTGAGCCACTGCGGCGGCCTTATCCTATGAATGATTCGACGTGTGTGCTGCTGAGGTGTAGTGAAATATGCATCATGGTCTAGATCAGGACCACAGGTTTGAAATCGGTAGCCAAACTTGGCCTACCTCGTAGGATGGAGACCCTGGGGCAGTTGGCGCGCCCCAGAGCGAGCAGCTTGAAGTACACGTATTTAGCTGTTTTCCATTTTGATCTTCATTTTGGCACTGGACGTGTGTGTGAGCGGAGGAAGGGGAGAGGTTGCTGGTCGTGTAAAGGGAATAACCCTGGACCCGAATGCAAACAATGCCGCTGTATACGACGCGATATCGTTAGGGAGTTAATACTTGTGCAGTTAATATGAAAGCTCCGCCGCGGTGGCGCAGTAGTTGTAGTGCTCGGCTGCTGACCCGAAATACGCGTGTTCGATCCCGGCCGCGGCGGTCGAATTTCGATGGAGGCGAAATTCTAGAGGCCCGTGTACTGTGCGATGTCAGTGCACGTTAAAAAACCCCAGGTGGTCGAAATTTCCGGAGCCCTTCAGTACGGCGTCTCTCATAGCCTGAGTCGCTTTGGGACGTTAAACCGCCATAAACTAACCAACCAGTTAATGGGAAATGATGTGAATAATGCCCAGTGGTGCAGGGGTTAAGGGATGCGCCACTGCCCTCCAATGGCAGGTGCTGCCACCTGCGGGGCTTGTACGACCCATGTTGCTCTTCACGAGCAATCTCTTGCAGCGAATCATTTACTAACTGCCAACTGCCACGATGGTCACTTTGCTCACTATCCGGTGGGCAGATTGTGACGACGCCGTAAGGTCACGTGACCTAGGTCGCCCACCTGCCTTCTAGGTTGCTTCTCTGGGGTTTCTTCGTAGATTTTTCGCTCACCGTCAACGACGCTAACACCACTGACGCCGACATTGACGTCGGAATTCCTGCGACGCGACCCCCTTAACCCTGTCGCGTTAAAACGCGTGTGCTGCACTACCACACACACCGTGAGGGTTCACTGAACCCAGCTACTGAAGCGCCGCCTACTTGTTTTATATGGATGCGCACTGTGCGCGCCTATCGGTCGTGCAACGTGGTCCACGTACATGCATTGTGCACGCCTAGCCTACACCCACCCCACACCACTCCGACAAGGACCAGCATGCCTCATACCACATGTGGCTCTAATTAACATTAGCACAACGGTAAAAGACTAGCGATTTTAATTTGCCAGCTTGTTGAAACGTCCTCGAAGTTGAATATGACTCGTTCAGATAAATGTTCATTTGCTTTATAAAGTGCCCCGCTGGCAACATTTTTAAAAAAGGGTAAGTAACCAGGCTGGCATTGTGCTCACAGCGTTCTTTGAGGCTGTATTTCTCGTGCTGCCAGTTTTTAATTCTGGTTGATTGGCTTTCTTTCAGTGGTCTCATTCCTTTTCTGAGTGAGCATTACCATGAGCCCCTTTTCTTTTCTTTTTCAGCTGCAGTGCCGTCACATGACCCGAATAAGCGGGGACCGTTTTAAAACCGTCGACGTACCAAGCTGGCAGGAGGGACAGTAGCGACGCGCTGCCCCCGAGCTCTGGCACCACAACTCTCTCTGCGACGACTTCTCAACAGATTGCTCTTTGGCTGCCTTGTCAAGCAGTCCTTTCGCAACCCGTGCACTTCAGGAGTTGCTCAGCGCTGCTGGCTGGTAATCAACGCCCTGGACCCATTATGCCGCATGGCCTTCGTCTTAAAGGAATTCTAGTCGCTATGTCCCAGCAAAGGACATGGCACAGCTGGACTCGTTTTTGTCCATCAGCTTTTGTCCACCTGTCCATTAGTATTTTAGTAAAAATGTTTGTCAATGTGTACCTGCATTACTGCGCTCACCGACGCCTTTTTCTTTTTACAAACTTTTGTAGGAGGTTACGCCAAGGCTTTTTTTGACTTATTACGTTACGCTTGTTCTTTTTGAATCTGCGGGACTCTTTTTGTTGCTTGTTTTCATGGCGCGAGACTTGCGCCAAAGCATGTGTATTCAGTTTTGTTTTCATGTGTTTAGACAATCGTGTGTTATTTGTACAAGCATTTTTAACTTGATGTATTAGGAGATCTGGTGTTAATTCCATAAATAAAAATGTTTACGTTCCAGAAGCGCACCATGGACGCGCAACAAAACAGTAATGACTATACACACAGTCCAACAAAAAAACTAAGCGGGCGCTTACCAGTTCTAAGGCATTTCTCTGCGACAAGTGCTGCAACACCCAGTGCTGACTATTCGCACGTACGTTCTTTTTACTTCGACGTCAGCGAACGCACATTTGTAGGGTTAGATCTGCGGGATCTCTAAAACCGGAGCGCTTGTGGACCGAGCTCAAAATGCATTGACTTCCTATTCAACACACAACTCGTTTTCGGGTTCTGGCCATCCTCTTACATGCAGCGTCCCGAACACGGAGTCTCCTCTCGACGGTCGTGGTGAAAAACTTTGAAAGGAAGGGCAACAGGGCATCGGTCATCGTCGACAGGTCCTCAATCCAGTACTGCAGCTGCTTCTGGCATCCCGCAGGCCCGCATGGTGAGCCATTGCCGATGTTGCAGGCTAGAGATAGGTAGAGTAGGCTGCTATGAGTAGGGAGTGGGGTGCCGTAATAGTGGATGCCGTGGGAATTTGGGCACCACTACCTGCAATGATAGAGAGTTGGCCGCACCCTGCTGGATGCAGGCTGCGCGACGGGAAAATGTTCTCGTGGTAGATATCCCGGAAGCAGTTTGTATGGAGCCATGGAGGTAAAAAAAACTAGGAGTGCGCTCAGCATCTGCAAGCCATCCTCCTCTGACGCCGCTGCCGAGGGCCCTTTTGCGCACTGACTCTTGGGAAATAGGCCCTCCACAGTTACAGACTGCCAACCAGCGGTGCTTTTTAGCGAACGTCCGTGCTCCGATGTAGAGCGGAAGCGCAGCGCCTGTGTTGCAACTTTGGCGGAATGCGTACCGAGCTCGAGGTTGTCTGAAGGCTCCGCGTCTCAACACTTCTGTTGATTACACTCTTGAGCTTTTGGGTGCACTGTAGAAAACTGCAGGTAAACTGTTCATCAAAGGGAGCGGCCGCGACCTCGTCACTGTTCAACTGTGGTTGATAAAGAGAATGGAGAAGAATTCCTTTCGTCGTTATACACACATACGGAGCGTTTATTTCAGCGCATGCTATAAGCGGAGAACTCGAGAGTAGGCGAAGAAACGAGCCTCTAAAAAAGGGCGCAGCGGCTTCCAGAGCGCTCACGGCGGACGGACGTGTTGAACGAGCGCTCCGGCGCGCTGCGCAAGATTCTATTTCTCGGGCAGGCGGACTTCGGCCCGCCCATGGGCCCGCCGTTCTCCGCTATTCTCGAGGCACAAGTCGCGCCGAATACGCTAGCGCACATACGCGGTTCCGACGTGAAATGCAGCAGTGAAGTATTTCTCTCTCTCTCGATGTCGGAGAGAGTGCCGGCTGCTTTACGTCTGCCCCTGCGCGGGGTCTCGCGGCCACTGCGCACAATCACTTACAAAAAGCAAACCGTATGTACATAGCCGCGCGCACGTAGCGTCCTGTCTCGGACTAATCGCGCGCGCAGCACACTGCACTAGCGGCCGGGGTGAGGCGCCCGGCCGCGTATACCGTCCGAGGTAGCACCCACGGAGCGTTCGTGTCACGCGTGCACTACCTGGCGAAGAGCGAGCGGGAAGTCAAGCCCGCCTGCTCGATGAACGCACAGAGGCTCACCATTATTCTGTCAGGGGTGCGCGCACTGCCGCGCGACCACAGGAGCGCTTCGAGACTGTCCGGGATGATTCCCAGCGCCCTGCAGGCCGCGAGAATCTCGCGACGCGGCACTGCAGAAGCGGCACAGCGAAGGAGCATGTGCTCCAATGTCTCCACTGCGCCGCAGTCAGCGCACGCGTCGCTCGGGGACGGTGGCCGCTGCGGCGAGCGAGCAGTTTGCACTCACAACGGAGCCGTCAGTGAACACAAGCAGATGGTCGCGCAGTTGCTCGTACAGCGAGAGAGCGAAACCGAAACCGAAATCCGGCTAAGAGCTACCACTGCCTTGTCACGTGAGGGCCTATTTCCCATGATTCTTTCCATTATATTTTTTATGACTAGGCTTCAAGATTTTGACGTCATGCTCCCTCCTAGTTTTTCTTCCTCCATGTATGGAGCTCTCGTCAGCTCTCGGGAGTGATGAGTGCGGTGGTGGTAGTTTACTTTGTTTGAATCCGTAATATTCGAAGATGTGCTAGAGTGTGAGTGTTTCCAGCGGTGGTGCGTCGTCACTGAGGTGTCTTCACGGGCGGCATAAATCAAACTATTGGTTCATTTTTCAGCGAAAGGCTTTGGCCTACAAGAATGATCGGGTAAAATCTAGTGCATACCAAGGCAGTTACGTGTGGGGAGCGACCGGTTTTATAGATTTCGGGATAGATTGTACGCGACGGCACGCTACTGATGCAGCGCGACTCAGTGGAGCCCTGGACTAGGGGCCCAACCTTGCTGAAGAGAAGCCTCAAGTCGCCGGCGCCACGAAAGACGACGGAGGCTTCGAATCCGCGAATCTCTTAAAAGATCTCAATAAAAGTTTTCTACTACTACTACGCGACGTCACGGGCGACATTGTGGCCTTAAATGCATGAATTCAGCTTATAATATATGGGTAGGTGGCATCAAGAGATTTAAAAAAGCTCGCAAGATTTAACCTTCGTTTCGTTTAATCAATCTGGCTACTGGTAAAAAATATCGGTGCAGGACCTCTAAAAACGAAACTCAGCTATAACTCAAGGAACTGGATGCAAAGCAGAGCGCAAGGTAGGCCACAATGTCCGCGATTAGAAAGCAAGCTGGTAATTCAACTGGAGGCTTTTTTCAATAGGCTTCACTTTGGGAAAGCGAGATGCGAGAAATGTAGTAAGCTGTTCATACAAGCGATGCGACTCCCTAGAACAAATTTCGCCATTGCAGGAGCGAAAGTCAAGAAAGATTCGCGGTTGGATTCTGTAGCTGGCACAGAAGGCCTGTCTACTTGGATTGTGCTCGGGACATGCAAAGCCACATGTCGGAGGAAAGCGTTCTATTATGAGTGTGCTGTTGGCTTCGAGCAGGTACTCGACATGACGATGAAGCATGCGGTGCTAGTTGTCACTGATTGCTAAGGAATATTTTGTTGATGTTAGGGCTACTGGGCCTGTTATGTCACTGGTCAATCAAGAGTGGTCAATGCTTTGATGTGTTTTGCAGCAGGCGCCACGTGCAAGTACCCGTCGGCTGTACATTAGATGCTGCTGGTAGTCATTACTCGTAGCCATGACTTGTTCCGATCGTAGCGGTGACTGCTTCCTCATTGTGTTCGCCTTATGGACACGGCACCACCCTTGTATCGTTTAAATGGACAGTCGTACTTCCGACATCTGAAGAGCGGTTCATTTGCTTCCGGAAGGGCTACGTATGCCTTCGTTCGAACTCCGAGATATCCACGAAGAGTGGTCCCTTGTGCCAATTGTCGACGTGCTCTGCTGTAAGAAGAATGGAGTGCACAACAGTCCAGGCACAGCAGCGTGATAGTCTGGCTCCGGTGGTGGATGCAAGGCCTCGGCTTTTCAGGCGTCGAATCTCTTCCTTGGTCGCCGTGAGATACTGTGTTGGATTTTTAGGGTGTTTACATTTGCCCGGACGGTCTGCTATTGCTATTTTTGTTGGGCTTACAGTAGATGGCACATGCCCACACTAGCGGAACGGCAAGAATCGGATGGCATGGATTGTTATTCACCAGCATTTTTACGTGGCCTAAAAATATTAATACAGTTAGTAATATTGGGTTTTATGGCGCATAAGCAAAAAAGGCACTGATGCGCCAAACACTTGATTAGAAAAATACTATTAAACAAATAAGAGAGAAAATACAGGTAGAGGTAATGCAGAGACGTTCACCACAAGGATGTTCCGGTTGGCTACCCTGCAAGGGGGAAAGAGAAGGTGGGTGTATAAGGAAAAGAAAGAAAAGATTAACGAAGTCTGGAGCAAGCACACCAAGCTGAGATATCAGCACTGAAAGTCAGGGCAACGCCGTAGTGGTCTGCATGCTTTGAGGGCTGCCGAGCGCTGCGGCATCAGCACAACGCAACGTCCGTCCTTCGTCGCCAAACACAAGACACTCACGCCGAGCAGACTGTCCACCATGAAGCAAGGTTGCTTTCCGTTGTGGTGTGATGCGATGATGGAAATGATAAAGTGAGACATCGCGGCTTCTCCTTTGAATGATGCGGCTAAATAAAGGCAGATAAAACGCAAGCGGGAGTGCCACACCGATGGTTTCAAAGAATGGCATGGACTGAAAAGGAAAGTTTGAAAAAAATTATGAATTAAATGAAACAAAATGAAGTGAACTAAGAAAAGTAAATATTGAAAGGCTTAGCTAGCTTATTCTGCTTCAGTCAAGCCACACTTTTTTTTGTTTTTGCGTCAAAAGACTTACCTTCAATACTGAAAACATGGCGAGAAGAAATGTACCAAAACTACTCAAGTTATCAATCGCAAAGGGGGCAGAGACCTAGAAGAAGAAAGAAAAAAAAACAGTTATTTGCATTTACAACTAGAACCCATGGCCCAAGCCTTACAACGGAGCACCCTTGCTTCATACCTGGAACCAGTGTTCTGCCTCCGCGACGTTCATTGTACGTTATCTTGCGGAGAGTGTTCAAAATGAAATGCTTATAGCGCCTTTTCTCAGGAGACTTACGAGAATTTCGTCAGGAAATGGAGACGCACATAAGGCTGAAACACTGAGAAGTCTTTACAGAAGCAATATACAATAAAAATCAAGTTTACCGTACCGCAGCCCTAAAAGGGATTGACACCAGACCGCTGCAAAGACCATTCTGCTTTCCCCATATAGACAACCCGGGCACTGCCAAAGGCACTCGCGCTGCGCGTTATTGTTGGTAGCCTCATGCACTACGTATTTTAAGTAGTTTTCTTTATATTTAACCCGTAATTAGTAGGTCTCCGGGTGGTCCTATACGTCCTCGGCGACCTGTGTATATCTTCTTCACCCCAGTATGTCGATACTGCAGCGTCTTCTTTGTCTTCATGTTTTGGGGTATGAATTTGGAGGCGCGTCTTTCTTTGATCATGGAGCTTTCTACAGAGGTGCCCAGAGGTGATGGTTATGATGAACACTTTTCTATAAAGAGCTTTGCGCCTCCGAACTGGGAGGCGTCTTCAATCCAGTCCTCCTATATCCTTAGCTTTTTGCTGCACTGACTTTTTATAGGGACATCAATTTTCTGTTACTCCCATTTCTCTTTGATTTTTTTTTATCCCCACACCCCCTTCCCCCCGTGCAGGGTAGCAAACCGATTATTTTTGCGGTTAATCTCCCCGCCTTTCCTCTTCTACCACCTCCTCCTCCTCCGGTGTACCGGCTGTCTTTGGTCCTCTAGGCTTGAGCGGGACTGCACGGCCTCCCACTGCTGAGGTTATGGGTTTCGAATTTTCGGGCCCGCGTAATGTGATACAGCGAATGGTGTTCCCCGTATAGCAGGCGTGTGTTTGGGTATAATGAGGTGTGTATGCGGTGTGAGAGGCGCACGTGTGGATGTGTGCTCGTCTGTAGCTAGCTGCCTCCATGCTACGACTTCTTCCTGCGTCAGCTTCTCATGTGGTGGTGGTGGGGGGTAGATTAGCCGATTTAGCCAGTGATGGTAAAGGACCGCACAGTACTGCTGTGGTACCGGCTTTGGGGCCGCTGAGCCTTCTATTGGTACCCGGTTAGTAAAACCTCGGGCTATGGGTTCTGCACGCCGATTGTCGAGGCCGAACTGTCAGGATAAAGAGGCATCTAGACGTGTATTGTGGAACGAGCCTATCGTCCACAATGCCCGTCTCTAAACTTAAATGGTGCCAAAGAAGAGGTAGACTTCTAACGGTAGATCATATTGTTCAAATAAGGAATAACATCAGAATCACGGGAATTACATCCGAGTTTTCCAAAACATCCGTAGTCCGTCAGGACGCATTCCGCAGCCAGCTCGTGTCGAGTGGATATCAAGTAGTCTCATGACCTCCCAATGTCATGCTGGTACTGCGACCCGATGCGTGATTCCTACCTAGTGGCTCTCTCGGCTCCTTACTCTGGAGATAGAGGAGGAACAAAATTTTTTTGAAATCACTGTTGTAGTAACCCTGAGGGACTCTAGCTGTGCAGGAGCTCTCCGGCCTCCACTTCTGGTTTTGCCCGGTGGGGATTATGTCGCTCTCCTTTTAACAAGAAAAGGGTACCTCCGGCACCGCACACGTGCTCACGTGCTCTCATCTCTCCTTATGCAGAGCCCTCCCACGCGGTGTTATCCGTGCAGGGGAGCCTGCGCTTCGGAGGATCCGGGTAGTGGTCGCTCTGATACCTGTCGTAACTTGAAAGCGGCCTCAATTTCGAGGCTTATATCCCCGTGGTGTCCTACCTTGAAATCCTGGAATATTAAAGCTGATGTCACCACCTGATGCCTCAACATAAGCGGGTAGGTATATCCTGGCGAGACTGGGGCTATGGCAGGCACTACGAACTAGTCAGAGGAAGTCCCAAATTCTGACACTTTCAAGAGAGGTCTATGTAAACCAGATACCGAGGCACATGCACCACGAACGGCAGAAGAAGGAGAGCCACGGTCAATGCCCTGGCAAAAAAAAACTATCAGAAGACCCGAAGACGGTATACATGACATCAGGGCCTACGCCGTGCCAGGCAGGTTCGCGATTGCTGCGGTCGACAACCAGAAGAGGCCAATCATGAGGGCTTGAATCAGTGTAAAGATCCTGTGGAAGCGGAATCACTGGCCATAGCCATCACCATCAGAACTCAAGATCAAGAGGGGAAGTCATCGCACATAGTGAAGGACTCCCAACAAACTTGCAGGGACTACCTTGCTGGAAAACCTCACGGAAGGGCGAGCACACTACTAAGTACACTCTCACACTCACACAGAATAGCAGGGAAACCTGGTCACCAAGGCCTAGCTGGAAACGGGGTAGCGAATGATCTAGCTCCAGCTCTAACAAACCGGGCGGATCCCCATCCCTACCCCCCCCCCCCCCCCTCCTAGGACCGTATGTTGACAGACTAGACCACCTTCGGCTAGACCGAAGACAATTCTCACCACCACACAAACTGTCCTCATCGGGTGCTGTTGACTGGAGGAGAATGCAAACAAACACATATCCAAGTCCACATTTTGCATAAGATCAGACCCACATAATAATCGTTACTATACTTGGTGGACAGCATGCCCCATGCTCTGCCATACCTCTTGGGAATGCCACGACAAGTCGGACAAAAAGTTAATAGTTCCACGCCCGACACACGATCAGTGGGAGGAGGCCCTGACCAGCGACAACCTGGTCCAGCAAGCCTGGATCATCTAACTAGTCCGCAAGTCAGCTGCCGCCAGCGGAGCACTGGACTAGAGGCCCCGGCCACCCGGCTCCTGCGAATTATGCTATGCTAATTAAAAGTTTTCAGTAGGGTACAGAGCTTGCTTGGGCCAATTGGCACGTAGTTCTAAAGAAAAGAACCAGCGGAAGGACGCAGGCACAGAAAGCAACACAGGACGCCACTGGACCTGTGTCCCTCTCTGTGTGTGCGTCCTTCCGCTGATTTTTTCTTTGGAATTAATAGTTTTCTCTATCTCTTCAACAGGGGCACGAGCACTTTACCGGGCATTTCTAGCACAAGGAGGCGCTGACCACAAGCAGTTCCACGCACTCCTCGAGGGCATTTTCCAGAAGAAGAGAAAGACGGACACGATGGAGCCTCAGGCTACGGAAGAAGGCCTACTTTCACCCCTTGGCGGCAGTCCCCCAGCGTCTCGGACTTCACCTTGGCGGGGCAAAGAGCTACTCTCAGCCGGCACCTGCCTTGGCTGCTTCTGCGGAGCCTCTCTGGCAGCGGCCACCGCCGCGCTGCTCTTGTTCACCATCCACGGAGCTGCCACGCGGGACGAGAGGAACGGCACTGGGCCTCGGTTCTGCTGCTCCAGCGAGGCAGGCAGGCTGTTCGCCGTCATCGACAAGCACGAGTCGCCCTGCAGAGACTTCTACGCGTACATGCGCAAAAACGCCATCAGACACGGCTTTGTGCAGCAAGACGTGGCCAACGACATGCTGGTGAGCTTTCGTGCGGACATCCTGGTAGTTTTAATCACGAAAATCTGCTAACCTGCATTTGCATTTTGCTGCTTTCGCCTGCCGGCTAGTCTGAAACTGTTTCAAACAGCGAATTTCGCTAATAACTTTTGAATGCAACTTAAATGGTCACTCGAGTCGAGAGAATTGTAAACTATTTAATCATCATCATCATCATCATTAGCCTGAATATGTCCACTTCAGGGCAAATGCCTCTCCCATGTCTGTCCAATTTACTCTGTCCTTTGTCAGTTGCGGGCACCCCATCTCCGCAGACTTGATTGTGTATTGACCCTTTCCGGCTCAAACTTAAGCTGTTCGATATAAACAATCGATATCCTGAGGCCACTATGTGTCGGAGAAGGATAATTCACCAGAAAATAAAATTCCGTTGGTTCTTTATCAGTTTTGTTTGCATCATTTTAAATGGAACCAGAGGAACTTAATGCGTTCAGATGGGTTAGTCGAGTGATTCCTATGAAGATTTAATATCATCTGCTTTGAAACAGCGCTTGTCATTGCTGAAGTACAGCTTGTGTGTCAGTTTTTATCAAGCATATGCGATAATGACATGACGCACAGCTTCAGCCTGCGTTGTTATGTTTCAGTTGCGTGAAGGTCGGTGTACTCTCCAACGCAAGCGGAATTCTTGAGTCGATTGAACAAAAGCATTGCTTCTTTTGAGAGACGGTGTGCAAGAAGCAGGACGACTACGATCTCATTTTGAACATTTAAAGCCTCGAGCGCGACGCATCCTTTTGCATTTACTAAAAATGTAGAAGGCGAAATGCTCAAAAGAGAGAAATATTCATGAGCTGAAGGTGCTTCTTGCAAGGCGGAGGGGGGGGGGGGGGGGTCACCTTTTTTAATTTTGTCTTGCTCTGCAATATAATGCTACGTCCACGAAACTGATTTTTGTGTGATTACTCTTTCGGTAGCTCAACACGAACTATTTTGCGAGTGTGTCCACTTCTCGGAAATTGAAAGGAGGACAGCTTTCAGCCTTAGGCGTAGTTATTTATTTATTTATTTTATTTCAAAATACTGCAGGCCTATGTGGCCCAGGCAGGGGGAGCAAACAACCTAACAATACACAAAAGAAATGAAAAAACAACACAGCATCATTCGGCGATAACAACGGGAAGATAAAAACAATAGCATTAAAAACACAAAATGAGACAACTTAACCAAGGAAATGTTCTTCCAATGCGTTGCTAAAATTTCTATTTTGAAAAAGGGATTCTGGGAGCATGTTCCGATCGGAGATGGTTCGGGGGAAGAAGCTATACTTAAATGAATTTGTTCGTGCGAAGATAGGCTGCAGTGTGTGTTCCTTAGTATGTCGTGTGCGTCTGGTGGTAGAAGGTTGAAAATAGTTAGGTATTGGAATGTTTACCTCGCGTGAAAGAATCTTACGGAGGAACAAAATTCGGTTTATTTTTCGGCGGTCTGAAAGAAGTGGGATATTATTTTCTGCCATTAGCTTTGTGGGAGAATCAAATCTGCTGTATTTGTGGAAAATAAACATGACTGCTTTCCTTTGAATGATTTCAAGGGAGTTAATGTTCTTTTTTGTATACGGATCCCAAATAATAGATGAGTATTCGAGCTTCGTCCGAAGAAAAGTGTTATATGCCAAAAGCCTAATATTAGAGGGAGCGGAACTGAGTTTTTGTTTTAGGGAACACAATGTTGAGAATGCTGAAGAGCAAGAGTTACACTACTGCTCGCTTCTGTAACGTCCTAAAGTGCGAAATTTGCTGAAATGAGCAATAATCCATAGAGTAGTAAGGTGGAAAGTTGGGCGAGTTGAATCTTATTCATGATGAAGTTTAGCGCCAAAAACGAGGACAAAGTAGGAGTGAAGACAGCGCTCGTGTTGTGTCTTCACTCCTACTTTGTCCTCGTTTTTGGCGCTAAACTTCATCATGAAATCCATAGAGGTTCAATGCTCTTGTGTTATGCTTACTGTTGGGTTCGTGCGATAAATAATATTTCTTCACCTATTAAATGACAGCCATACACATGTCGCAGGCCAATCTTGAAATGTTTTCCTTTCACTAGATGTAGACATTTTCTCTGGAGGACACGACGTTTACTGGCACATATTAGACTGCGCAAGAAGCTAATTTCGCGCCACAGAAGCAGTCACAGGCTGGGGAACTCAAATGAGACCGCGCTGCTTATTCTTCAATAGGGCGCCAGGCCTCAGTGATTACATTTGTAATCATTATTATTTCCAAATTATTTGAACGCTTGTAAATGTTTTTTGCAGAAAAAGTTTATATCCAAGGAGCAAACTGTTCCATACTTGTACCCTTCCTTATTGTTACGTAGGAATAAAAATGGTTCTTGAAAAATTTAGCGCGACACACAAGGACAGAAAGAAGTAGACGACACGAGCGCTGACTAACAGCTCGTGTCGTCTACTTCTTTCTGTCCTTGTGTGTCGCGCTAAATTTTTCAAGATGTATGTTAACCAACTCGCCCAATCTGCAGTATTGTTAAATAAAAATGGTTTTCTTCTGCATGGTGCAAGGGGAAAAGGTGGCGCTAGCTGATGACAACAGCAAAGCGCACGCACTTCCCGTAGCCCTTTACTACCTACTAGCGTATGTCGGTGAGGTGAAAGGCCACTGAAATATGTTTAACTGCTAAATGTCCGAACTGCTGCAAAAAATTTACGACTTTCTCGCTCGCTTGAAGACTTGCGGCATCCAACGTTGATGATTTGATGGGCGTGAAAGGGTCACGGGATGAGAATAAAAACGAGAGTGAAAAAGCTCCGAAAGGCAAATTCGGATCAAAAGTATCACAGAACGCTACCTAGCAGGGAAACCTACTCCCCGAAGCGAATCACATATAATTTGCGTGTTGTTTGTGCTTCGTAAGAAAAAAAAAGACAGGAAAGCATATCAGTGACAAGTGGATTGAATGCACTGTCTTAATCTTTCAATAACTGGATACTCATACACTGCGCCACAGGAACTATGGGATTTTGTTTATTCATTGCGCTCTAACTCGTTCTCACTACTATTCTCATATTTTCGCGCATGCGCTGAATAGATAATCGCGCGCCGGTGAATGTCTGGTATACTCCTATAGCTTCCCTAAAATTTACACGAGCACAGAAAAATTGGAGAAGAGAAACCGATCGGACGGAGACAGACAGGCTCCATCAATGCTCCGTACTGTTTTCTTCGCTGGCATACCTTTTTTGAAGCGTGCACGTAAGGTGATACGTCGCTACACTCGCATTCTAAAGAGCGCGCCTGTGGTAGTGGGAAATTTAAATATATCATTGCGCAGGCTTTGACTGTGTGTTGGGGCCTTTGGAATCGTTTGAGGTATAACCGCACAGTGGAAGTCCATGTATTAGAGGTCGTTGAAAATAAAGGCAAGTAAACTGTTTAACACTATACAACTAAAATTATCTTGGCATGCTCACTGGGAGGTAACATGTCTTTCTTTTATTCACATTGCAATGCTTGACAGGAGATATCCAGGTCTCACTCTCTTCTGGCGGGATTTAGCGAAATTTGGAACGAGTACAGTCCACCCTCAGAGGGTTCTTCGGGATCCTTACTTATGACATGTTCAAAATTTTAATGAATTTAGCGCCGCACACTTAAATTTATACACGAAAAGACTTACTCTATTGTCACGCTTGAAGGAACCATGAAGGAGTCATACTAATGAAAGAAAAACAAAAGATATTATTTTTTGACCAACATTCGGAAAATAGTGTCTCCAACCTACCAGAGTGCGCTTGTTCATTAGGAACAAAACACTAAAGCATACGCTTTCACTCTGGGCTGAGCTAGAAACCGAAAATTTACTTCGTTTTTATTTATCTTTTTACAAGATATTTATTTATCTTTTTATTTATCTTTTTTATTTTTTACTCCTGCCCAGGGCCTCAAACTGAGGCCCTGGGCAGGAGTGGGCATACAATAATACGTCAATGAAATGCACATAACAAAAAAAACACCACAAGAATTCAAGTGAGAAGGAGAGACGAAATCGAGCAGTAGTAATAGTAAGGAAACGTAAACCGCGACAAAATTCAGTTCAAAAGATTATTCAATCTTTTCAGTTAAAGATTGAATAATGCTTCTTAAACTCAAGCTGAATTACATGAATTACATTATGTTCAAGTGAAACCTGTGGATCAAAGAGAAACTTACTTTGTGCCGTGATAAGATATCTGCTAAAGCACATGTTACATTATATTGGCTGCAGATCTTGCAGTACAAGCTTGTTTGGGTGTAATAAACCGGACACCTAAGGTTATTTTTTGTGGAGTATTCTCACGACATTCATTTCAAATTTGGTGCCAAAATATGGAAAGGATGACTAGGAGATTTGTTACGCAGTGAACAGGAAGCGAAGTTGTCTGCTCGTTTCAACTATCTCAGCGGTACGCTTTTCAATGCTTACTCGATCCAAGCAGCAAGTTTAGGCTGACGACGGCCTGCATCGGCCGCCAACGTTTGCCCAGGGTGTGCCAAGAAGGTCGGAGATTCAGTGGCCCCACGTTTGCCGACGTCCATCCCTACTCTATGTATGCTAAGGTGTCTGAACCTGTGCACTGCGCATCATTTCACCCTGTTCGCTCTCCGCAGGGAACATAGCAGAGCTGAGTGCCACACTCCAACATATAACGGTCATTGCATACGCTATCTGGATACCAACTGCATTTGATAGAAGGTGAACGCGCCCGGTTTCAGTTGCACCAAGCGACAACTGCTACGTTTTTTATCCAGTTTAGGCGTAGTGAAAGTCTGATTGGCGCTAACGTTATAATTATAGAAGGAGTAAGCGCAATCCTTGTCAAAACTGAAAGACCATTGGGTTTCCTGTTGGGCCATGTGGCGTGAATTGCGCATCGGCAGTTTTGAGAAGCCTTGAGGCGAAGAAGCACTAGTCCTCTCTCCTCTGTCCTGCAACGTGGGACTTCCCGGATTCTGCGAGAACATCAGCCCTGGCGCTTCCTAACAAAGCCGTGGACGATCAAGATAAATTATGTAATGCATTGGCAGTCCGCGAATAGAACATCGTTCGTACGTTTAGTACCCCGAAAGATTGTCGACGTTGCACACTGTGCTACACGGGATACATGTTAATATGTAAAACACTCTCCGCGTCGGGTTTCCCTTACCTTATCGCCGCTTGGATATCGAACCCACACAAAACAGTCCCTAAAGATGGGGATCTGCACTCCGTGGTACTATGCGGACAATGTGACTCTAATTTCATTCTACACTTTGGTTCAACGACACGAGTGTCAATGCTCCGTAGTACGACCAAAGTGACCGTTGTGAACAAAGTTCATTATGTGTCTTTAATTAGATACTTGGTCCTTGTCCTGTTGTGCAAATTCGCAGGAGGACATCATCTCCAACATCAACAAAGGAACACAAAACTACGGCAGTCCGGCTGCGGCAGCACTTCACGCTCTCTACACATCGTGCCTCAATGAGGTTTGGCGTCAAGATCAGCGAGCCAGAGATGTCGCGGCGATCGTGCTGGAAATCGCAAACACCTCCAGCCGAATGAGTGGCGCAGATTTGCTACGTTTCGCCCTCGCGGTGGATAGGCGATACCACCTCAAGTTTATTTTCAGTTTAATCAGCCGTACCACTAAAACACAAGTGTTCGTGTTAAAAAGGAGGCTACTCCGGACCACCGAATACAAAGCATTTTGCAACGATTCCTGCTACATCACTGCTCTCTCCATCCTGAGCGCGCATTTCGGCACTAACTACACCCGGAAGGACGTGTCCGCGTGGGAAAAAAAATTTCCACTTGACAAAAAAAGAACTGGTTCGTTGTCTTTAGAAGAGATGAGCGGAATCTTCGGCGGTCTGAAAGTGTCGCAGCTACGGGACATATTTCTCGAGTTTCTTATCGATATTGACCAAGTTAGGGAATTTCAGACGATCTCCAAGGCTGCTTTCTCTACGGACGTACGCCTCTTGAGGAGCGACCAGCCGTTGTCCTTATGCTACATGCTACTTGTTGTCGCCCTGGATGCCATGAGCTACATTCAAAGGGGCAACACATTGAAATCGCCAACAGTGCGTAGCAAGGAAGTCTGTAACGACCACGTGTTCCAGAGTGGCCAGCTATGGAGGGTCACGTATGTGGCGGCCCTCGCGAGTCCCGCGAAAGACCAGCAGCTGCATAAGATCTTCGAGGAGACTCGAAAAAGATTCGTGGAATACGCCCCTATCCTGCGGCTCATGGCGGCGCCAAATGACACGGAGCACTTACGGACGATGGTCGGCAACTTTACTCTGAAGCTACCCGGCGACCTGGTGTTCCAGGAGCCGGCCGTTCCCCAAATGTCAAAGCAAGGATTCGCTCGAAACCTGTTCTTGGCGCACAACTTCGAGTTCGACGCTAAAAAGGCAAATATGAAACGAGGGTTCCCCTGGATTCGAGACGACAATGAGCACAGAGCCAACAACCGACTGTACTTTTTGAACAAGGCCACCCTGTACGTGTCGTCTTCGGGCTACGGCTGGCTGAGTTCGGGCACCCTCGATCCACTGCTTGCCGACGCCGCGGTGATTTCGAGTCGTATGGCAGCTTTGATGTGGAGCAACGTGCGGAGACCGGCGCGGTGGTCTCGAGAAACAATGGCGGCGTTCAAAGAGTTCAGGTAATGTATATTACTCTGTTGTGAATGAGCCAAAAAAAGAAACCAAGCCCTCACGAAATAACGTGGCCTAATCTGTTGCGAGCATTTTCGGTTAAGATCATAGTTTGCTGTGAGCTGAAGGTTCCTCTATCCCCAGCACAGTAGCTACCGCCCGCGGGTATATTTCACAGCTGCAAATGTCAAGTATTCCTGCTAGGTCATCTTAAGGCGCTTGCTGTACCCTTTAGCAAAGTGGGAGCCTAAAGTGACTGAATTTAATTTCATTTTTGGGCCTAAGGTTCGGAAATTATTATGCACAACGGCCTCCGCTGCTCTCATGACATGAAATCCATAATTATCGGTCTGCGTAATATGAAGTCTAGTTAAATGCTTCCCGTTCACATCGCGCTTTAAAAATAACGTGGCGCTTTACGCAACCAGTCATTCTTAAAGTAATTGTTGGTAGCGTGTAGTTGTTTCGCCCGCAAATTAACGCTGTGATTAATAGTTTCATGCCAGGCTTAGAGAATGCTGTGAGTTGTCTCAGCACTGCCGTCACCATATTCCGCATTCAACCTTAAAAAAAAAGTTCACTCCTAATTAACCTAACTTTAGTTGGGATGTTTTCTTTAAGATGTTGCACTAGACATTAGGATACACGGTCGATCATGGCAGTGGCGAAACCAGAAATATTTTTGGGGGGCTCTGATGTGCCACCGTTAAAAAAAAAGAAAGACAGCATGCGCCCCAAAACATATCTTAAGTCATTTTTCTGCTGCAATAAAGCCGAAAGGTTTGTTGTTTCATTCATTGTTACATCCGCCTTAGGTGCTTCTGCGCTATTAGACTAAACATAATCAATAACTTGTCCCGTGTACATGTCACACCACATTCATCAGCGTCACAAAGTTGGAATGGACAAAAATATCACACCATATCTACATTTTAGTCTTTACTAACACGCGTATCACGTGAATGGAACCTTCCCGGAGAAATTCTCGACATAAGTGATAACGAGTATTTTCGGACCGCACTAACATAATTAACAGGAGGATGAAACTGTTTTGTAACAGTTATTGCATTAGTTTATGTATCTTGTTATTTGTAACCGCTCCTCTCGAATGCGTTCGGCTCTGAGGGTTCAATAAATAAAGTATTCAGGTTCTAATGCATCTTTCAAAAAAAAGATATTTAGACATGTTTTTACAGCTTTAATAAAGTCTGTTGGCAAACATTGTTTATTGCTGAGAACCTAAATGTTAAATACGTAGCACTATAAGCAGGAAGCTCGGCTATTATAAACTGAGCGAGGGGCAAGATAACAGCAAAAATGTACAAAAATGCACTAGTAAAATGAATTCAGTACTGTATCATGCCGATATAACAATTATACTCCGCGCAAATAGAGAAGGAGCGCACTCGTAGTACCTTTTCTGAAAAGTGGAAAACCACGAACAAGTTCTAGGAGTCATAGGCCGATAGCTCTCACCAGCTGCACAGCAAAATCATTCGAAAGTGCTGTCGACATATGACTGATATTCGTACTTTAATATCGGCGACTTTTAGAATGCATCTATGTGGATTTGAAAAAACATGAACGACCTACCGCCTTGTTGTCCCAGAAAACACCATCGGGGAGGTGTTCATCCACAAGCAGTATGGTATCGGGTCTTCTTCGACCTCGAGAAGGTCTGTGATGCCACGTGGAAGTTTGGTATCCTTCGTGACTAGCAGACCTAGGTATACACGGAAGGATGCCATACTGCTTGAACAACTTTAAAAGCACATTTTGCGTCCGCCTAAGAGCAATTCTTTCCATTACTTTCACACAAGAGAACGGCGTACCCCAGAAGTGTATTCTAAGCACGGCACATTTCATTTTAAAAATGAATTCCTTACCTATAATAGTTCCCAAGAGCGTAATGTTTTCGGTTTATGTAGATGACCTACATATAGCATGCACTTCGTTCAGCATATGTATGTGCAGAGAGACAAATACAAATGTAACTAAATAAACTAGCTCTTTGGGCAGACAGAAATGTATTCAATTTTTCTCCTCAAAAGACAGTAAGTGCTCTGTTCTCATTGTAACTGGGCCGACTGGTCGATCCTAATCTATACTTGAACCAGACCACAGTGCCAATTAGGCAAGAACACAAATTTTTAGGCGCCATTTTTGACAAGAAACGCTCATTTCTAAAGAACATCAACAACTTAAAAAAGATTGTAGAGCCCTCATTGTCCTAAAAGTGGTCTCAGGAAAACGGTGCGGTTCCGAGTAGGCCTTTTTCAAATCATTCGCTCTCTGGTGCTCTCAAAGCTAGACTAAGGGTGCGTAGAATGTGTTTCAGCAAGAGCATCCTACTTGAAACCATTAGACCCTTTTCGTTATCTTTATTATCTGGCGCATTTAGAAGATTGCCGGTAGCCAGCCAAACAGACTATATTAAAGCCGAAACAATGTGTTTTAAGTATTTCTTTGCGGTGCACGTGTAACCTGGATAATTTCTTTATTTAGTTAGTTAGTCAGTTATTTATTTAGTTAGCTAGTTAATCTAACTAGCTTACTAAATAACTAACTGACTGACATGCGCACCGCAAAAAAATACTTAAAACACATTGTTTCGGCGTTAATAAAGTCTGTTTGGAATCATTATTTATTGCTTAAAACATAAATGTGAAACACGTAGCTTTATAATCAGGAAGCTCGACTCTTATATACTAAATGCGGGACCAGTTAACCGAAACAATGGACAAAAATTACAAAAAAGCACCGAAAAAAAGAATTCACTACTTTATCACGTGGATATACCCATTCTTCTTCGCGCAAACAGATAAGACAGGCCCTTATATCAAAACCTTTTGCTGCGGCTACTTAAATGCAGGCAGTGCGAGGCGCGCTCATTACCCGCAATGGACCCCAAAGGCGCGGTCGAAATGGAGGCGTTGAAGATGGGTCTGCGCATCGCCGCCGCGGTCGGGTCAGCGCCAGCTGAGCCTGCAAAAGGCGTCGCACCTGCGTCGCCAAGACCCAGCTGGTACACAATGCGACCTGCCTTCAGTGTCCGCTGGATGTCCGAGGCACAGTTCTTCTACGCGCGCTACGCCTATTACAGCTGCAGTGGCACATTTGACGCCACGTTCTTTGTGAATGTACCACTCTGGCGAAACGCTTACTTTGCCACGGCGTACCACTGCCCGCCTAGCACGGAGGCCGGTGAACCCAATTACTGCGAGAACGTTACGCTACCTCGCGGCTAATGCAGCGATGCGTATTTGTGTGCGGAGACGGCTGCCTGGTGATATGTTTTTGTATGATTTTTGCTGTTTGATCTGTGTGTTCCCTTTTGCGATACCTGTCGACCACTTGGCGTCGTAGCTATGAGACGTTGCTCTCAATACTCCACACCAGCGCATCATCTAAGCATTCTTTTTATATTATGTATGACTCTTGCTGACCCTTATCTGGTATGAACATTTGTGTGTAAACTCATGTCTATTATCTTCACAGAGAACTGTGAGAACAGCGCGGTAGTTTTTCGGCGTGTCTTCTGAGATATTCGCGAGAACTGACGTGTCTGGGCGGTAAAATCCTGCCACTATTGGCCCAGCATATGAAAGCTCAGGAAATGATGTAAAAAAAAACACACAACGGAACAAAGCTAAACATTGATGCGTCATAAATTTTCCTGCTGCGAATTCTATGAAGTATCCTTTACAAATCTTATTTAAGGGTATGCAAATATTACTTTTAGAAATCTAAGATTGTCGCTTTTCCGCCGTATCGAATAAAAAAGTTCAGAAAAAAATGGAAACGAATCGCGTTGTATTAAATCGAAATCGTTTTAAAATCAAATTTTTTCGGGGGTATTCGATAATTCAGTGGTATTCGTGCAAAACGAATATCTCGCGAAAGAAAACGGAAGTAGGGGAGGCATTGTTCAACGGTTCTGTATCTCAAGGACTTTTCGTTATCGTTGTCAGAATACTCAACAATGATCACTACTTTACTCGATGATAGCTTCTTCTTTCCTACAGAGAGGAGGCTGCGCGGGCGTAGTGGTCGCAAGTCTGCCATTCCTCCAAACAGAACGCACGGTGATGCTCCTTGACGACTACCGCGTTATTCAGCGTTCTAGCAGCTGCTCTGTCTCTGGTGTAGCTGGTGTTTTGAAGGTAGGTTATGGTAGCAAGACGACCAAAGCAAATTGATATTAATGAAGAGAATATTTTCCTTTGCTTTTTAGCCGTTGAAAATTGGCAGTTGTCTTAGAAAGATGCCTCCAGTTACAAATATTTACACTATATTTTCGTGTTTTATCTTTTTTACCCAATCTCCACAGCAATTCATCTGAGCGTTGGATGCGGAGCCAAACTCCTCTGTTTACTGCGCGATGTCAGTGCACTTAAAAGAACCCCAAGTGGTTAAAAGTATCCAGAGCCGTACGCTACGGCGTTCGTCATAGCCTGAGTTGTTTTTGGACGTTAAATCCCATAAACCTAAACCAACCAAACCAGACTCCTCTATCTTGGCTGTAGTGGTGATAAAGTTGTACTCATCGGTGAAGAAAATGCGTTCATCAGCATTGACAAGCATTGTTGACTTGAATGTCCAAGACAGTAATAACCTGGATATTACTTTTAGAGAACGCTAAGCGAAGCGGCTATAGATAATTCCGAATAGTAAGGATGAAAAAGGAAAGTCTTGCTTCACGGTCGACCGCTTAGGAATCGGCTCGGAGGGATGGCCGTTAATAAGCTGAGTGAATGAAACATTTGCAGTTGAGTTGCATTTTTTTAGTAACCTGATTTTCAAAATTAGACCACTTCAAATCAGCAACAATGAATGAATGGCAGACACGATAAATGGCTTCGAAAGGATGATTTGGAGGAAAGCAAGCTGTTCATGAGGTGAGAAGCAATGATCAAAAATTTTCCAGTAACGTGTGCATTACTTTTAATGAAACGGCCCATGAGACCGCACTTTTAGCGGGGCGAATGAGAACTGACATTCTGCTTTGTGGAAGATTTAATGAAACTTAAGTGGAAAGTTTGCAGTCCACATTTGCCAACGTGATGGGCCTGTTGCATTCCACAGCGCGCACTTTTTCTTCGAGACAGTTCTTTGGGATTAATAATTAGGTTTTTAGCAATAGTGTAACAGAGCGCACCATCTTTTATCCATCTTGCAAAAGAAATAGCCTATTTTATTGTTTTATTGGCTGCGCGAAACGGCCAGCAATGATTTTCTTCTCTTGGCGTCTATGTTGTTTTATCTTGTCGTGTTTTCATTCTCTTTCCTTCTTCTGTATGTCTTCGCAGCTGAAGAAATAAGACAATGAGTTGTTGGCTTGGTGTCGTGTGTGCTTTTTTCTGGTCCTCTTTATAACATTCTTTTGGCATGCTTGAAAAGGCAGTAAGCAGAGAGGACACAATCAACGATAAGAAGTCTTGTGCTAAAAGAAGGACTTTTCGAAGGTAGTGTTCTCCGCTTAGAAGAAAACGTACGGCGCGATAGAGCTGCGACAAGTTTGATTACTTCTTTAATCTGCAGCAGAAAAACATCCTAGAGGAAAGAACATTTTTGGAAACTTGATTCACACGTTGGTAAATGACCTCTAGAACCAGCTTCAGCTGGTCGCGCTTAACGAACCCGGCGACCTCAACGTCTCTCCACGTAAAAGATGCATAGGAGACGTAACTGCACGCGTCGCTACAAATTTTTGACGTCAATGGAAGCATAGTTTCGCCCTCATGTCCACCTCTTGCCACAATCATGAAATCTTCATCTCTTTTTGGGTGAATTATGCGAAGCCTGATTCCTTGTTGGAATGGCCATGAGGAATGGTTTGAAGTCCAGCTACCTGGCAACTCAATGAACAAGTGTAAACTCACTAAGTAGCCTCTTTTTTATGAATGCTCCGGGAGCGAAGGAGTGGCCTGCGATACTTATATACTCTGCCTTGTACAGAGCCCATCGACGAGCGATTGCGGCGGACTTCAGTGTCGAGTACTTTTTCACACACCACGTGTACGCGAAATAACCTATTGGCGCACATTTTGGAAGGCTTGAAGGTTGAGCTTCTTCTTTTTTAATGTGTTCTTGCGTTCCGCTACTCACACTCTTAACCTCGGCAACACACTGTGCTGAAATCTGCTTGCCCTCATTCGAAGACTTCTGCTTACCAATCTCGTGCTTCATTTCAGAAGTTTTCGCATCTTCGGGTCTTCTCGTTGAGAAAGAAATACCTTTGTCACCTGTGTCTCCTCAACGTCTTCTTGCTTTTTTTGTTGACTAGACCTTGTCTTGGTAGCCTGCATCTCTATTCTAATGTTATGCAATGCAATACGTAAGTTCGCAAACCTTTTGTCGACGGTACCCATAAAAAGGGCTCTGCGCTCATCATCCGCTCTTATCTCGATCAAATGTGCTCGAATGGCAAGTGCGGCATTTCGCAAGCTATCTTCCCAGTTCGTTTTCAGTGTCTGCAAATCTACTTTTTGCGTTTCATGTCTGTTCTGAATGAATGATGTCAACGTCTGTATTCTTTCACTCATATTCTCTACCGTCTTGGACTGTGCGCATACTGAGGACACAGGCAGTTTTCTGCCCCCATGCAGTCAAGAGAGGTGTGTCACTGTTTCTCTGAAAGCTGCTGTTTGAGCGGTAATATTGGCCAAGGCTTCCTTGACAATAAAAAAATTAGGAGTCACTTTGGCGACTAAAGTGGTGCAAGGCGAAAGCCTTAGTACAGCATTCTGTCACGAATGTGGTTGTGAATGATGGTTCAAGTGCTGCCAGCGAATGACGCGTCCATTGGCTGTCTGCGTGTGTTACTGATGTGTGGTTAACATGTTAAGCTTCGCCTGTAAGAGTGGAACGCGACAGCGTCTTGCAACGCTGCCAGGGAGTCCACAGAACGCCATCGCCAATTCGGCTGTACGCCGTCTGGACGGTAAATTTATTTTTTGAGGAAAGAAAATGTATCTCTCTCGCATATCTGGGTGGACACCTGCACCTCGCCGTAAGGGAAAGGGGGAAGATGGGAGTGAACGAAGACGCCGTATTAGCTAGACGCGCCTTTGTTCATTCCAAACCATTCAGCTGGCATTACGGAGTGGCTAGCGTGCTCTTATCGCACTCCGGAGACCCTGGTTCGATTCCCCCACTCGACCAATTTCGTTCTCAGTTTTATTGATTTATGCGGTCTAACTAGAAAGGTTAATTAGGCTATTTCCTATTTATATTTTTGTATTTCTATCCATCGTGTTCTGTCATTCACCTGTCAATTGTTGGAACTGTCTAGGATGTTCGACACAACGTATATGAAACGAGCAATGTCGAACTGAGTGGGGAAGTGCGTGGTGGTGGAGCGAACGAGGCTTCGTACTTATCTGTTTTTTTAAGCAGCGTCTCCTTCCGCGGACGCTGTTGTCGCTGCGGCGCGCGTCTTTCTTTTCCTCTTTCTTCTGACCTCTTCATTCTCCTCTATCTTAATTAGGCTAATTGATTAATTAAGCAATTAACTAAACTCAGTCTAACTTAGTTGGAGCATCACTATACGATCCCTTTGATTGGTTGCATGGTTACTAGCCAAAGTACAATTGGCCCCATTTGAAATTCGCGCACTGTGACGTCTCGAGCATTTCGACCAATTGAAAAGCGTGACATTTTCTGTCGATAACTCCTGCTTACAACGATGAGGCATTAAAGGCTTCCGCCTTAAAAGATCGCTCTTAACAGCTTCGATATCCAACTTCATGCATTCCTCAGGGGACACACCTGATGGTGTCGGTAGAGCAAATGCACCACAGTTTGACTCTCCATGTGCAATGATCTCCCTATGAAGGACTCTCACTCCGCAGCTTCGACAGCGCGCTACTTGGTAAGCGCAGCTTGTGTGGACGTGCTTCGTCGTGCTCTAAGCATCCGTGACAACGTCACAGCCATTTGGATGGTTCCAGCAGCGCACCTGCAAAGAAAAGATATTGATGATTTTTTGCTACACACGTCTAAATACCTTTCACCGATCTTGATGCGCACCGCAGCACATTTGCCAGCGTATGCGTTGTGATTTGAGTAGCGGGAAAGCCACGGTATTGCGACTATTGTAGTGACTAATGAGTACCGTTCGCTCTCTCAACTACCGCAATACCACCAACATGTGCACGTAACAAAACGTGCGCATTGAGAGCGTCGAGGTTATTGTATCGACGTTCCACGTGTGAAGTACCATATCGAGTGGAAGCAATCCTTCAAGACTAGCTCGAGGCAGCTAGCCACATGTTCCGCTCCTCTGGAAACTTTCCTTCGTGGCTGTTTTCTCCTCACAGAGTAAGCGCTTTCTCAGGAAGCGTAGTGCAAGTCAAGCCTCTACTGCGAGTCCTTATAACTTCCCAGAAGACAAGGTGTGTGCTCACCTTCGATAAGTACAGACAAGCCGATAAGCACTTCCTTCATCGGAGTGACGTGACCAACCGCAACTATGGCTTTCCTGAAGTCGTGCAATGCCTACATCTCCCTGTTGTTGCTCAGTGTCCGACACTACAGCCATCGTATTTTCCTCCTTGGACACTCTAGCTCATCCAAAAGCAACACGTTATACATTCGTCTTTAGCGTCTTGTTGTGGTCCTACATCAGCTTCGTACCGTGCGAAGGAGTTTTCAAAAAAGAACAATTTACACCTGGTGTGAGTACCATAAAGCGCATTTAACCGAAAGCGATAGTCCATAGAACTCTGACACCCAGTGTTACAAAAGGTCTCTTCGATTTGGCAGCACCAGCTGCACCAGTTCAAGGGGTGCAGCACCGTCGTCCTCGTTTTTCCGGTGCCGCACGCGCCCTCTGCACTTTTCTCCTCGTTTTGTCAAGGTGCAAGCCTAGTTCTGCACGAGTTCTTCGCCGCCTTGCACTCGGTCTGAAGGTAGTGCTGGAAGTAGTGCAGAATGGCGCTGCTGCACTTGCGCCTTCGTTTTGCCAGTGGTCGGTGCGCGCTAGTGTACAGGCTGTATATATTCTTGTTGAACTGGCGCTGCACGCTCACGTGACCGCTTGGCACCGCTGGAGAACTAGCACAGCCAGTGCAAGCCAAATCGATGAGACCTAAAGCTGCAAAGTACTCACAAAAGACCCAAACATTCCCTGACGGCTAATCTAAGGAAGCTTCCTCCTGTGGTTTCAATGTGCCCTCATGAGGACAAATTATGCGAGCGAAAGGCTTACTTTACATCGCCAGAAATACACAGCATAGAAGAAACTCGCCTTTAGGCCCTGTGTGGAATTGCTGACCGAAGTAGGGGTTTAAAGCTGATTTATAAAAAAAATTGCGAGGACACTTTTGCAACTAAAGTGCTGACAGGCGAAAGCCGAGGACACTATGCTGTGACGACTTCCGGTGGATGTGACGTCACACCGTTCCCGCAGCTATATCGATACCTAAATTATACATCTTTCGGGTATCTCAAGTGTTAATTACGCTTAATTATACATTTTCACCATCTAATTTCACACAAATCCGCCGTTTTTCTGACCATTCTGTGACAATTTTCACTATGCCGTGACGACTTGCGGAGGATGTGACATCACACCGTTCCCGTGGCTGTATCGACGTCGGCGCTATTTCGACGCAATTGCAACAGTTTTGCCTATAATTAACTAACTTATTAATCTACAGTCATCAAACTTGTCTTGTAGGTTCCTTTTTTCATACTCTATTTGAAGCATCTATTGGATTTCTTCTATCGTTTTTAGTTCCCTAGTTAAACGCGTGTGACCCGCTTTGTTAACGGGCGACTGTATGAGCCATTAAAGGCTTTCGCCTTAATATGTTGAGCATATTAAGGAGTTGTAGCGCCCGGCGACGCTATAAAGCGCAGGCGCTGCGATCCGCGTTCCCGCGACAGAAGAAAATAAAGAACGACAGCGCGTGCTCGGAGCGCACGCCCGGCACGCGCAGTCCGGAACTAGAAGCCTGCCACGCTGGTCGTCTCTCTCTGGTGCTCCGCTGCGACCCCGCTAATACCTCAACAGTGGTGACCTGGCGAACCGTGCCTTCTATCGCAGCGGCGTTCCAGCATGGCGTACTGGCAGCACCCAAGTTTCGACCCGCCGCTCCCGGCGTTCCGGCCTGCAGGCGTCGGCGGGTGGTTCGCCCAACTGGAGGCTGCGATGTACCTGAACGGCATCACCATCCAGCCGTTCAAACACGAAGTCCTTTGCGACATCCTCCCGCCCGACCTCCTGCGTCGGCTCACCTACTCTGCCTTCGGCGGCCGGCCATACGATGCGCTGCGTGCGGCCGTCTTGGCGGACTTCGGCGCCTACTACGTTCCGCCGCCGCTCTACGACGCAGCGGACCCGTTTTCGCCGCCGCCAGCCTCTGTCCCTGGACCGGCCTCGCTCGCGCCCACGCAGCCTTCATCAGAACCCGGCCCGCCTCAGCGGCCCCTCGCCGCATCGCCGCCACTCCCGTCCAGCGTCTCCAGCCCGGCTGTCTCTCTCGACGCCACACCAGGTGGGATCCGCACGAGCTTCGCCTCGCGTCCTTCTCCCACTACTATCGTACCCGCGTCTCTGGCCCTGCCTCTTTGCGCTTCAGTGGCGTTGTCGCCAGAGCCTCCTGCAGCCAAAGACGACTCTGCGGCAGCAGCCGTGCCGAGGCTTCCGGCATCTCCATCTACCTCGTCACTACCGCCAACAGCTCTGCAGGCCTCTTCTGTGAGGTTGGAGCCGTCGCCCGCTGATGCTAAAGAGCCCTCGACAACGACCAAGCCTGCTTGTCACACTCCCAGCCCCTCAGATGGTCCGCAGAGCACTACTAGTCATCAGGAGCAGGATGAGAAAGCCAACCCGATGACAGCAGTAACAAGCACGGCGATCGCCTCCAGCCCCACTTTGCCTGAAACAGTTCCTGACCCAGTGTCAGCGCTTGCTCTCAAGCCCGACCATGCCCACACGCGCATCAGCACTGGCCAGTCGCTCCGGACGGCCACTCCCGCTTTACCCCAGCACCTGGAATTGAACCCAGCAACTTCCTCCGTCATCACCACAGCTGTCACCGTTGTCTCGTCGGTCACACCTGTGCCAACCCTAGTGGCCGGACCGCACTGCTCGCGCCCTACATCACGGGCACCTGAGCCATGTAAGCCAGCCATTTCCACCTATTTGGACGACTTGAAGCTGGCGCTACAGCAGCGACACGACACCACGCTAAAGACCACATCTGTCCACGGAGCCGTTTCGACCGCTCCCTTGCTTGTGACGGCGTACTCTGTGTGCCAGCTTCCCGCCGACATCAGCTGCAACGTTCCAGCACCAATGACACTTGTGCCAGCGGGCAGCACTACAGTCGGTGACGGCCCCACCATGGCCTTCATTGCCCTAATATGCTTTGTCAGCTCGGCACTCTGCCTCATTCGCCCGTTGCGCAGCAGCCAGGCTCGTCCACCTGAGCCCGTGCACTCCACCCGACAGCTCTTCCCGGCCCCCGACATGAACTTACCGGACCTTGTAGCGACCCCGTGGGGACACTGTTACTCCAGCTGCCTGCTTGCCTGCCGTGGCTACTCCATCTCTGCCCCGTCGGCGCGTATATTTCGACGTTCCGTCTAGGCGGGGGGCCCTGTAGCGCCCGGCGACGCTATAAAGCGCAGGCGCTGCGATCGGCGTTCCCGCGACAGAAGAAAATAAAGAACGACAGCGCGTGCTCGGAGCGCACGCCCGGCACGCGCAGTCCGGAACTAGAAGCCTGCCACGCTGGTCGTCTCTCTCTGGTGCTCCGCTGCGACCCCGCTAATACCTCAACAGAGTAATTGATAGCCAGCCAGTCTCCTCGAATGTGCGATACGTACGTCACTTGTACACCGTCGCAGGCTCTTGTATACTATGCAAAAGCACCGAAGTTTGGGCCAGTTGGTATTGATCCATCTTGAAAACGTAGCAGCACGAAAAAACGGGGACAAAATTGACACAGGTACGACAGGAGATGTGCTGCACTTCCAACTGAATTTTATTGCGGAAACCAAAGCTTAAGTACAGCGCTACTATCGTCTCGTGGCAATCAACCGCAATGGTGCAAAACCGCCAGTTCATTATCAAGACGAGACAAGGAAGCGGTGCTAATACACTGACCACCTGCTTTTCTAATGTGATATGCCTCAATAATCTGTTTTCATCCGATCCTTTCCATGCCCAAGAAACCTAGTTTTCCGAAAAATGGGTTTTCACTTACGGTCCCGGCAGTGAATAGCAAGATGACCGCTCTTTCCTTCTTTCACCAGATTGTAATGCTACCTAGCTCTCTCATTAAAACAACGTCCAGTCTCACCTATGTACACTCTGTTTCAAGTGTGCGGAACGCTGTACACTACCTTAGTGGTGCAACGGGTGAATCCTAGTTGGTGGTTGATAGTACAAATCGGCTTTGTCTTATTAACCATCACAGGACAAACTTTTGATAGCTTGCTTGGGGAGGAGAAGAGCACGTTTACATCGTATCTTCTTGCTATCTTCTTAAGATTATGAGAAACTGTGTGACTACAAACGATACTACAAACGATTCCAGCACGTAGAGGGATTTCGGGCGACGAAATAAGAGGCGAAACGGGCTGAAAATTACTCCAGTGTGCTGTTTACAAACTCCGATGCCTCTCTAGCCACAAAATTATGCCCTTACCAACAAAGGGATGTGCCTCAACAATGTGGCGAGAGTTTAGCGCTGGCACACTGCTGCAGTATGTTTTTACTCTAAGGCGAAAATTACATGACACCTCGTCCAACATTTTCTGAAAAGGTTTTAAAAATTGGAAAATTGTTAGGCACTATATTGAAGGTAATGGTTCATTCTTCTGATGTTCTTCTGATGATCTTCTGTTGATTCTTCTTGCGGATATATTGATTTTTGTAGTGAAATTTTACATTATATGAAAAATAGCGTTCATAAACGGTTTCGTGCTCACAAATTCTTTTGTCCAGAATTGTTGGGTATGTATATACTGCCGCGTATTATTGTAGTGCCCGTTCGTTCGGGCAAGGCAGCAGGAAAGGGGTGTTATCATTTTTGTTCGTGACGCAGGAAGCGACCGGACTTATCTCGATTGATCACAGCCATGAAGAGCTGCATCTACGTGTTTCCAGATCAGTCGAGATGATCTCGACCTGTTAACTCGAAGTTTCCTTGCCGGCTTTAAATTGAACGATGCCGCGAGCAGCGGGCATTCGTAGTTCGACGACCGCCGAGCTCGCTTGGCGCTACGTGCTCAGTGCTGCGTCACTGCGCATGTGCTTGACTGATCAGAGCATTGAGTTCAGCTGTTTTATTTTGTATTTTTGATGTTAACACAGAACAAAATAAACTTCTCTTTCCACGCTACGCCCGAGCTCGTCCAGACCCAGCGAAGTTTTTTTCGGCGCTGGCTTGTTGAGAAGTTTCGTCAAGCTCAGGCGGGCCTCGGATCCACTGCGACCCCGAGGTTCCGCAACCAGCCTCCCAGCCCAGGCGCCGTGCCTTTGCCGGTGCTCGGGCAACATCGTGACCCTCAAGCAGCAGCCCAGTCGGCCGCCCGTGACGTTATGGGAGGCCAGTGACGTTATGGGAGGCCCGGGACCTGCTGCTCCTCCGGTGTTCCCTGCGCCGCCCCCAAAGGCGCACTGTTTCCAATTTCAAGTTACTTCCGACGCGACGGCTGACGACATCGTCGACGGCATCGAGTCGGTTGTCGGCCCGAAAGGGCTAGAGAGCCTCCAACACCATGGAGGCATGAAGTTCTGCGTCGCCTTGGCCTCGGCTGCGGCGGCGGAGAAGATGCTAGTGGAAGGCGCCTTCAACGTGAACGGCACTTCCGTTCCATTAGCCTGCGTGGGTCCCGCCGTGGTCCACGTAACGGCTTTTCGTGTGCCGCTGTGCGTGGGAGATGCGGCGCTGGCGGCAGCACTGACCTCTTACGGCAAGGTGCTGGACATCACCTACCCCGTCCTCAAGGGCCGTCGTCACGTCGGCAACAAGAAGCGCGTGGTCCGGATCGAGATGAAGCAGGCGGTGCCGAACTTCTTGACCGTCCAGGGCCACCGCGTCATGTTTGACTATCGAGGTGTCCGGAAGGTCTGTTCCAGCTGCGGCCAGGACGGCCACATCGGCGCGGCGTGTCGAACGCCACGGTGCGCTCGCTGCGAGGTGTTCGGCCACGACACGGCCGGATGCGGAGCGGCTTGCAGGCGCTGCGGCGGAAGCCACGCCACAGCGGACTGCCTGCGACCACGGTCCTATGAGGCGGCCGCCGCCTCGAGGAAGGAACCGACCAAGGACAATGTGGCCGCAGAAACACGGAGCACACCAGCCGTCCGGACGTCGGTTGCCGACGAGCACCCAACGACCAGCCGCTCGGGGGAGCCCGAATCCGCCCCCGCGACGGAGGTGCCCGGGAAGGAGCAGCACCACGAGGGGTCACCTTCAAACGAGGTGGAGCCGTTCAATGCAATTTTTGCCGAGCCCTTGGCGCCGCTTCCCGGCACAGACACCTACGACACCGTGAGCAGCAGCGACGAGTCGAGCGTGGCGTCGGGCGACCTGGAGGAGGTACCGGAAAAGGCACGCCGCTTCGCCTGACAGGCGACTTGGCGTGCGGCCAGGTGTCAGGGCCGACGACTCCTCGAGGTGCGGACACCGCGCGCTTCCCGTCACCAGCTAGCCACACCCTCCCATCGGCGACCCTGGCGTCGGCATCGGCTTCAGCTGCGAGCGTCGCCAAGACCATGCAGCAACCGGTGAGCGAGGCCACAAGCGCCGACGACCCCGAAAATATGGACTTTTCAAGACCCGACTACAAACGTGCCCACCCTCAATCATCGGAATCCGAAGGGACTGTTAACGAACGTTGTAGCAAAAAAGTGCCGCGCGCGTCAAGCGCCGCCCATGGCAGCGCTCTTTAGGTTGTATCATTTGCCGTCGGTGCTCTCGGCAGTCATGGCGGCTGTGGATCTCCTCTCCCTGAATGGTCGGGGATTTCAATCCGTAGACAGACAGAGAGAGGTGATGCACTTTGCCAGGGCTAGGGGCGTCGACATCCTGTTTTTACAGGAATGCAACTTCTGTACTTCACTTCATGTGCTGAATTTCAACACCCGATTTTATGTTTTTGCTTATTTTTCGTTGACTGATTCTCATATGTGCGGTGTTGGTGTCGTGTTTGTAAACCCCTGCCTGCGCGCGGGTGCTCATTGCACTTTCGGGCTGGACGGCCGCACTCTTGCGGTCGACTTCACTCTAAACCAGCGGCGGGTATGTGCGTTGGTTGTATACGCGCCAGCACGGCAGACTAGTAGTTCCGATTTTTTTGAGCGCCTCGACTCATTCCTCCTTGATCCTTACCCCACTTTCATCGTCGGTGACTTCAATTGTGTTCTTAACATCGACCGTGACGTCCGCGGACAGGGTCACAGTCGCCGTTATTCCGGTGCCCCCGCGCTCCGCGATCTCGTGACTCAGTTCCGTTTGTCTGACGCGTGGGTGCAGCTTCACGGGGATGCCTTTGGAGCGACGTGGGAGAGAGCGCAGTCAGCCAGTCGGATAGACAAATTCTATTTTCCACCTGAGCTCGCATCTTTTGTCGTCAGCTGCGAGGTTCTCGCGTTCCCTGCAGGCACGCCGGTGATTTCCGATCACCACTCCTTGTCAGTCAGGCTCGACTTTGGTGAGGACACCTCACGTACTGTTACGTGGCGCATGAACCCGAGCCTACTGGCAGACCCGAAAAGCGTAGCGTCGCTGCTTACGGCGTTGGCCGCATCGTGCAAGAGCTTCGTTGCGACTGATTCATGGGCCACACTCAAGACTCGTTGGCAGGCAACTCTGGTGGCGGGCGGTCAAGACCGCAGACGCCGGGTGACTCATGCACTGAATGACACTCTCAAGCGCATCCGTATAGTGCAAAGGGGAGCACCCTTAACCTTTGCCATGAGCGATTACCTGCGCCTACTTAAAGCACGTTACCACGTGTTGCTCTGCCAGTCATCACGGGCAGCTAGTCGCGCACACCAGCTCGGGCGGCCTATATCAGACCCGGCTGTGCTACGACACGTACGCGCAGGCACAGCGGAGGAATTCGTTCCCGCTACTGTGCCTTTCGTGACACTCCCAGACGGCACCCAAAGCGGAACCACGTCCGATATCTGCACGATCTTCGCAAGTCACTTCTCGAACCTGTTCTCTACGGACGATTGGCTACGTCTTCAAGATCGTTATGACGGGCTTCTACAAAGGTTTTTTGGAAACTTGCCACGAGTAGCTAAAGAGTTGCATGAAAACCTGTGCGCACCAGCCACAAGCCAAGAGCTGCACGCCATCCTGCAGAGTATGAATGCAGCCTCTGCCCCCGGTCCAGACGGCATTCCAACAAGGTTTTATTCAAAGTTTTTTTACGAGATCCAAGGAGCGCTCCTGAAGATGGTCAACGGCTTCCTCGCGGATGGGTTACGTCCAAACTCTTTCCGCGAATGTCGCATCATACTCATTCCGAAAGCGGGCGGTGACCCCTCCGACCCGCAAGCATGGCGGCCCATAAGCCTCTTGAACGCAGACTACAAAATAGTCACATCTTTACTGAACACAAGAATGCGGACGACCCTACCTCACCTAATCCACCGGGCTCAAACCAGCAGCGTGCCTGACCGCTCTGTGTTTGATGCATTGGCACTCACAAGAGACCCGTTCACATTTGCCAGCAGGACGGGCTTCAGCGGGTGTTTTGTTTCGCTTGATCAGGCGAAAGCTTTCGATCGGGTGGAATACTCGTATCTGTTCGGAGTCCTCGAAGCCTTCGGATTCCCGCCGCAAATTGTCAGCAGGCTGCGCTTACTTTACGCAGACCTGAATGCTCGTCTCTCCGTAAACAGCCACCAGAGCGCTCCCTTCTCAGTCACCCGGGGCATAAGGCAAGGATGCCCTCTCTCCCCAACATTCTTTGTGTTATGCCTCGATCCACTCATCCGGCGCATTAACGACAGCCCATCCATACGCGGCTTCCCTCTGCCTGGCCAGGGCCAAATCAAAGTTTCGGCCTACGCCGACGACGTGTCGCTTTTCCTCAAGGACGAGGATAGCTACGCCGCTTTTTCGCGGCTGTTTCTCGAGTACAGCGAGATATCGGGGGCCCTATTGAACAGGGCAAAAGCAAGGCGCTAAGGTTTGGCACCTTCACACCGAACCTTGCGGGCGAGGTGGAGTGGGAGCAGGGAGTGAAAGGCCTGGGAGTAGTATTCCTCGCCAGCGGAGAAGTAGCCCGCGAAACCTGGACTAACCTCCGCACGAATGCTGAGAAACGCCTCTTGGTGGCGTCAACTTTCCGCCTTTGAATGGCAGAGCGCAGCTATGTAGTCAAGTCCACAATCCTAGCCGCACGTTTTTTTGTCGCCCGCGTCGCAAACCCACCGCGCACGTTTGCTCGCAGGCTAACCTCGGCCTGTGGCTCTTTCGTTTGGGCGGGCAAAACCGAACTTGTGTCACGAATGTTCATGCGCCTTCCATCCTACATGGGTGGGTTTAGTATACCTTGCATCCGCACCATGTGTAATGTGCTCGCCTTGCGAGGAGTACGCGATCTTGTGCGCAACCCAGACTATCTCGGGAGAACACACATCGCATACTTTCTGGGTACAGCGCGTAACGTGTTTTTTACACAACACCTGGTTGGCCCCACAGGCGAGCAGCCGCCGGCATTTTTCGTTAACGTGCGTCGCACACTGGCGTCGTTGACTGCCAGCGTGTCCGATCTGGATGTTGATGAAAACCCGCCCCCCAGGATGTGTGAAGCACTAACGGTCGCTGAGCTGACCCGCGAACAACTCCAGAAAACGAGACGGGCACGCTGGCGCCAACTGACCTCAGCTGCGCTTCCTGCAGATGTGAGGGACTTCGGCTGGCTGCGAGGCTGGCGGGTCCTGCCCACAAGAGACCGCCTTGCAGCGTGGGGCGTGGCGCCCTCCGCCCAATGCCCGCAGTGCGGTCTCCTTGAAACTTTGCAGCACGCAATGTTTGAGTGTGTAGTTCCGCGCACCTTTTGGATATTAGTGTCACGCATGTTTTTAACTCGCCTGGAAGCGCGCACTAGTTCACCCGAAGTGTTCCAAAATATGCTCTCGCGTGTCGGCATGTTCGTTTTGTGGCGGCAGCGTCGAGTGGCCTCCTTAAATGGGCGTCCGCAAAGAACAATGTTTCCAATGTTGCAGCGCCTCCGCACGCGCCTCTTTGAACAAGCATGCGTGGACGCTCTGTCAATGAGCGAGTGTGAGTTTTTGCGCAAATGTTCGACATACTTTATCGTCCTGCGCGGCGGTCGAGTGTCGGCTTTATTACTGCCTCACTGACGTGCTCAGTGCTGCGTCACTGCGCATGTGCTTGACTGACCAGAGCATTGAGTTAAGCTGTTTTGTTTTGTATTTTTTAAGTTAACACAGAACAAAATAAACTTCTCTTTCCACGCCGCCGCCGAGTGGTTCAGTTCTTTTGCGGGCGCAAGTCAGCCCAAATAAACAGCTTCGTTTCCAAGACTGGTTGTTTTCTTCCTGAACGCTGGACTGCCGTCACTACAACGTGACATCTGGTGGAGGTGCTGGGTAGCCAATTTGAAAGATCCCTCCGGCCGCCTTGCTCGTTGGAGCCTGCGCCTTCAAGAATTCGACATAACTGTAGTCTACAAATCTGGCCGCAAGCTTTCCGATACAGACTGCTTGTCACGAGCCCCTGTCGACGCAGCACCCGAAGAGGAAGACGACGACGCTTTCTTAGGGCCGGTAAGCGCCAGCAGTTTCGCGCAGCAGCAGCACTCGGATCCTGACTTGCAAAGCCTAGTTGATTATCTGAAAGGCAAGCCCGCATCGCCTCCTCGAGGGTTCATGCGCCAACTGTTGTCCTTTGTCGTTCACAATAATGTCCTCCTGCAGAATAACTTCGCGTTCAACAGGACAGTACATCTTCTTGTCGTGCCCAAGAATCTTAAGCAAGAAATTATGCAGTCATGTCATGATGAGCCGACTACAGGGCACCTCGGGATTGGTCGCACGTTGCACCGCATCCAGGAGAAGTACTATTGGCCGCGGCTAGCTACCGACGTTTCCCATTACGTGAAAACGTGCCGCGAGTGTCAGCGACGCAAAACGCCTCCAACTAGACCAGCCGGACTCCTGAACCCCATACCACCGCCAATTAAGCCCTTTCGGCAAATAGAGATAGACCTCCTCGGCCCCTTTCCGACCTCTTCATCAGGAAACGAGTGGATCATCGTGGCCACCGACTACATGACCCGCTACGCCGAAGCAAAAGCGTTGCCTAGTGGTACCGCAACAGAAGTCGCAAAATTTTTTGTCGAACAAATTCTCCTGCGACACTGCGCCCCGGAAGTGCTCATCACAGACAGAGGAACGGCGTTTACAGCGGAGCTGACGCAAGTCATTTTAAACTACAGCCAGACAAGCCATCGGACGACGACTGCCTATCATCCGCAAACCAACGGACTCACAGAGCGTCTGAACAAGACCATCGCAGACATGCTTTCCATGTACATCGACGCCGAACACAAGACGTGGGACTCCATTCTGCCCTACGTGATCTTCGCCTATAATACTGCCGTCCAGGAGACAACCAGGTTTACCCCATTCCAGCTTGTATACGCCAGGAAGCCCACGACAACACTCGACGCAATGCTCCCGCACTTTTCCGACGAAGACAACCTCGGCGTCGCCGCCTACCTTCATCGCGCCGAGGAAGCTCGCAGACTTGCGCGTCTTCGCATTAGAGACCAGCAGCACACCGACGCCCGACGCTACAATCTGCGCCGACGAGACCCGCATTACAAGCCAGGTGATCGTGTGTGGATATGGACGCCAGTTCGCCGCCGTGGATTGAGCGAAAAGTTACTGCGACGCTACTTTGGCCCGTACAGGGTTCTCCGTCGCATCGGTGACCTTGACTATGAAGTCATTCCCGACTGCACGACAGCATCTCAGCGACGCCGCACACGCCCGGAAGTCGTACATGTCATGTTTACACAAAAGGCGTACTGGCGCTAAAAAACGAAGACAACACACACAACAGGACAGGACTGGCGCCACTTGTACATAGGGAAGGCAGAGAATATACTTGGTGTGACCGAGAGGCACGGTGTCCCCTTAGTGTCTCAGAAGCAGCCTTTAAAATGCAGGAATACAGTTGATCTTGCCATGAAACCATGGCAGCAGATAGACGACTCGCGTACATAGGAGACTGGTGGTGTGATGCAACTAGGGAACGCTGATGTGATTTTAGATGCGGGTTCCTGGCTAAAGTAAAACTCAGATGCATTACCTCGAGCAAATGCCCCGAGCCAGGAGAGCGCACCCTAAATTGCAGATCAGCCACATTGCAGCAGATGCCTATTTTAACTGCACATATGGCACTATGCATTTCAAAGAAAGGCTATCTTTGTAGATGCAATCTCCACGACAAATTCCGATTGACACTCGATACTATGCAGTCAATCGTACAAGGAAGTGCCGAGATCAAAAAGTAAACTATAGAACGTATTCTCTGCACTGTGGGGACTTGGTCAGCTTCGTCCCCTTGGGTTTACTCCCCGCGATGTCGTCCTCCCTATTTACCTTAACGAGGGGGGTCACCTGCATTGTAGCTAACCCAGCGCCAACAGATGACGTTACAGTCGCAGGTGTGGGGGAGACAGCTCTCTCTCTTCAGCCTCGGGAATTCATTGCACGCACGTCGCACGAGCTTGCGGAAACATTTCCCGTGAGGTTGTATCCCTCACTAACGGTATAAGGTAGGTGGAGACGCATTTTTTTTATCCTGCTTAAATTCTTTATGCAGCACGTTTCTCAATTCTTCCTCCTCAAGTACTCATTTTCATAAGGTGCGTGCATTCACAACACTGCTATGTTGTCTTTTGGTCCTCGCATATGTGAGCACCTAGGGAATTCCCACGTTCTAAGCGATATTTGTTACGTCACAGCATGCATGGAATGTTCGTTCACGACAGTTCCTAAAGGAGGTAACTCTGACCTGCGATATAAGGTGGCCAAGGCAATGCTGAGAGAAAAACAACATCTTATATGAAATGCCGCTCCCCTTCTACCTGACCACATACTATTTGGCTGTGTGGTGCTGAATGTAGCATTAATGTCCTGTTACAGACACAACACCACGCAGCAGATATCTCTGTTTAGAAACAAACCGTTTTTTTTTACTTAGCTAGTGCTATTCTATCCCAACATCTTTGTTTTCAAGGAAGTGATAAGTGAAGGAAATCAATGGACAATGCAGCTAAACTGAATGTTACAGACCCTAGAATCGGTGAGTGCACAATCACTGGCATCATAACGACATCCTTAGATAGCTGTTGTGTCCCAGATCGTTCTCAAAAACATGAGTCGTAATAGGTTAAACCTTTTAATGGAGAGTAGTGCCACTACCTGCACCCATTTCCAGCAGCGCTCCCATGACTAACCATAAATGCGGGAGGACAACGTTTAACATTGCTGCGACAAAAAATTTCCAGGGGGAAATTAAGCTTCAAGTTAAGGGCATGATACGACAGCATTACTGGATTAATGCCAATATATGTGGAATTGGTCGTTCTCTACACTACATTCATAGGTCCCAGGGAGTCGTCATACCACTCCTGGCACAGCCACCCAGGTTGGTCTTCCCGAGCAACCTCGCGACCAACCGTAAATGAAAGTGCCAACAGCAACGGCTGGCAGATTGTGATGAAGTCACAAAGTCAAGAGACCTACATGGCCCGCCTAGGTTGCTTCTATAGGGATTTTCTGTGGATTTTTTGCTCATGGCCAATGACACTGTCTTTTCTGAAACACCGGACAATGAACGCTATAGCGTTGAAAATGTACGCATTCTATCTCTTGGAAAGCCATCATAGCTCTAACCAACGATAGCGTAAGTCTCCAACCCGTAATTAGTCATAAAACGTTGACAAGACTGACAATAATGAAGTTATCAGCAGAGCACATCCCCATGTGCACTGCATCAAGTACAATACTTTCAGGCTCAACAGTTGACGATGGCAGCCAGTGATTGTATCAACAAAGCAAATGACTTTACAACAGCCTCAGAAAAACCTTGAAGAAGCTAGTTACTCAACACATCTCGGTTTCAAAACGGTCAAGGCTACCTAAGTTGACACTGTTGACAGTTAGTATTACCATGTTGAGTTGCAATCAATATATCATTCATGACACGTACATATGTAATTTTTCCATAAAAAAAAGGCAAGGATGGCACTTCTCTGCATTAAATTTAAAAATGTGGACCATGCAGCTGCGAACATGCAATGAAAACATCACAGTACAAACCTAATCCAAAGAGTGTCATGGCAAGAACATGCATTCGTGACCCTTAATTTGGATCACTGCAGCCCCCCCCCCCCGCACACACACACACATGGCAGAAACGTATGGGCAGATTACCTTCCATGGAGGAGATATGAAGCTGTGAAATAAACTTTGAATACTGATACATTGTCGCTGCCGGCTTTGCAGGAATATTAAATGCTATCACAGTTTCACTTATCGTGAGTGATCAGAAGCTGGTCATGCTTTCTTGCCACGTATGCTGGTGCAGGGATTTCAGGGGATAACTGGGGCTTCCAACATCAAGGTTTTGAACCATGTCACTGGAAGACTGGCAGCTTACAATGCGACACTGTGCTTTTCCACAGAAAAATTTTGACTTCTGACGGAACATGACGCCTCTCGCTGTGGCTTATAGCCGCCATCGTGAGATATGCCAACACAGTATGCCGGTCAGGAAGAGATGCTCTCCATTGTCACTTTTGAAGGTATGATTAAATATAAAAATATGGTAACAGTGATAGGCGACAACCAACCAGACAAACCAATTTGAGTAGAGTATATTGGCTTGGTTTTAAGTGGCTTAACGTCCCAGCATGATTCAGGTGATGAGGGGCACCGCAGTGGAGGGCTCTGGATAATTTTCGCCGCCTGGCGTTCTTTAACCTGCACTGGCGTTGCACAGTACACAGGCCTCTTGCATTTTGCCTCCATCGAAATGCGACCGCCGCAGCCGGGATTGAACCCAATTTTTCACATCAGCAGCTGAGCGCCATAACCACTGCGCCACTGTGATGGCTAATACGGTAATTTCAATCTGGGAAGTAAGAAACGTGCATATATAAAACTATAAGATTTGCTCAGCTAAGAATGCGTCAGCTGCGATTTCAAACGAATATGCAAACTCCTGCCTTACTTTTATACAATCATGTCATCTGAAACATCCAAGCACAAATATTCTGCCAAAAAACAGGCAAAAAAGCAGATATGAAATAAATAAAGTGATGGCTAGAAGACGCATTACAACAATTAAGAAAGGCAGGACATTGCATGAATCTGGAGGAGCTAGTGCATAACAAGCAAGGAACCCCTAGAAAACCACACAATAGCAAATGAGCCATGAGACTAAAAGAAAGATCAGAATAAAAAAATTGCACAACACATCACAGAAATTTAAGGAATACAGCGTAGAATACACAAAGTAGCCTTCAATGGAAACAAATAAACAGAACAGGACACGAAGCTTACAAATAACAAAAGGGGCAGGAAGATGAGAACATCAGGAAAATGTTCTCCACTGTTACTCTGAAAGTATGATGATTAAACATAACAATATGGCAATACGGACGGACAACCACCAACCAACCAAACCAAATTCAAAAGAGTATTTTGGTTCGGTTTTAAAGGGTTTAACGTTCCTAATATGACTCAGTTGAGTTGAGTTGAGTTGAGTTGAGTTGAGTTTAATGGCGCATAAGCAACTAAGGCTATCATGCGCCAAGCTCAGGGTATAAAAAATTGTTTCATCTAGATGTTATACAAAAGTCTAAATGAACGTCGGTGTAAAGGGCCTAAAAAGTTAATTCATGCAACCCAGTAAAAACTTAAGACGAAATTTTAGAAGTGACTTATGGTAAAAGCTTTAAAAAGGGTCGGCAACCTGGGCAGCCATCCTTGGCTGTGCAAGGATCTCGAGGTCCCCAACCGATGGAATAGTGACCTCAGCCGTCTTCTCATGACGGAGAAGGTGGATGAGGTGTGTCAATAAACTGTAAAGCACGGGGTAGGAATTCACAGTTTTTCAAGTACATTGGCTTCTTTTAAAAAGTTAAAAACACTTGACTGATCAATAAGAGTTCCTTCACCTAAAATCAATGACGGATGAAGAGGGATGTGTCGGTTGTAAAACGGGGTAAAAAACTTGTTTCTCAATGTTTCAAGTTCTCTGCACGAGATTAAGATGTGAGTTACTGTGAGTTCATCTCCGCATTTTTCACAGGCAGGTTTGTCTTGTTTTTTTAGTAGAAAGTTGTGGGTAAGGTGTGTGTGTCCAATACGTAAACGACATAAAATAACTTCAAAAAAGCGTTCCTGATATGTGCATGATTTCCATTCTCCTAATATTGGTTTTATTAAGTGCAGCTTGTTATTTATCTGACTATTCCATATGCTCTGCCATTTGTTCCTCAGTCTGCTATGAACTAGCTTCATGCAATCATTATGTGGCATGCTTAGTTTCTTTATTTCCTTGTTGTGGGCTTGAGCAGCGCATGCGTCCGCTTTCTCGTTACCATCAATTCCAACATGGCTTGGAACCCAACATAATTTTATGTTATGCCCTTGTGTTACGATCCTTGTTATGTTATGTATGACCTTACCTAGTGATGGCATGACTGCATTTCTGGACGTTCGTGCTGTCAGTACACTGAGGGAGTCTGTGTATATAATACTGTTTTCGATGTTCGCGCTTTTATTTTCTCCGTAGCAAGAAACACAGCATAGCACTCGGATGTAAAAACTGATGCACACTGAGGAAGCCTTACTATTTTTTCCCAGTTCCCTTCCACTACTGCACTTCCAACATAACCTGTAGTTTTCGATCCGTCCGTGTAGAACTCTGTGTAGCTATCATATTTTTCCTTTAGTGTAAGGAACTCTTGTAAGATGTGTTCTGGTGGAGTTTGTCTTTTGTTGAACTGTGTAAGGCTTATATCACAGACCGATGGAGAACTGTACCAAGGGGCAAATGCGTCACAACGTTCTGCAACATTTGGTAGTGTTTCTGATAAGTCAAGTTCTTGGCAGATCTCCTCAAACCGCATTAGTAAAGGCCGGGTTACTTGGGGCGTATTTGTAAATATTATCCGAGAAGGGCATGTTGTGACGATTGAATAGCACACGTGTTTCGTTCGCGACCTAATTCTAAGAATGTATGCGCATGTAAGGGCTTTTCTTCTATCTTCAAGCGATGCCTCATTTGCTTCAACATGAAGGCTCATTACCGGAGACGTTCTGTATGCTCCACAAGAGAGGCGGATACCTAGATTATGAACTGGATATAATCTTTTTAGATATGAAGGCCTTGCCGAGCCGTATACTATACAGCCATAATCTAGACATGAGCGCACTACAGAACGGTAGATGTGAAGTAGGCATGCTCTGTCCGATCCCCAGCGTTTCCTTGAGAGTACTTTAAGAATATTCATTGCACGGGAGGTCTTTACTTTCAAGTTGTTTATGTGCGGCAGAAATGTAAGTTTTTTATCAAATGTTATTCCTAAAAATTTATGTTCTTGTTTTACCGGTAGTGTAGCTCCATTTAGGTGTAAGTTCGGATTGATCTGCAAGCCTCTTTTAAGCGAGAAAGCAACAGCCACTGTTTTCTGTGGAGAGAACTTGAACCCATTTTTGTCTGCCCAGATTGCTAGCTTGTTTAATGTGAGTTGTACCTGCCTCTGACACGTTGACAGGCTGGAGGACGTGCAAGCAATCTGAAGGTCGTCGACATACACCGAATACATAATGGAGTTAGGAATTATTTTCGCTATAGAATTCATTTTCACGACAAAAAGAGTGGTACTTAGGATACAGCCCTGCGGTACCCCATTCTCCTGGACAAAGCTCTGCGAAAGGGTTGCACCCAGGCGCACCTGAAAAGACCGGTCTGGCAGGAAATCCTTCAGGCAGTTCAACATCCTACACCGGATACCAAGATCTGCCAAGTCGCGTAGAATGCCATATCTCCATGTGGTATCATATGCCTTCTCCATGTCAAAGAAGACTGCCAGACAGTGTTGTTGATGTATGAATGCCTCTCGGACTGTGTTTTCTAAGCGGACGAGATGGTCAGTTGTCGAACATCCTTTTTTAAATCCGCACTGGTGGATGTCAAGGAGTTCGCGTGATTCAAGAATGAACATGAGCCTAACGTTGAGCACACTTTCAAATGATTTTGCTATACAACTTGTAAGAGCTATGGGCCTATAACTATTAGGAGAGGTGGGCGGCTTTCCAGGTTTTAAGAACGGTACGATAACTGCTTTTTTCCAAGCCTCCGGCATCTTTCCGGACACCCATATCTTATTGAAAAATTGCAGAAGTGCTGCTACAGCAGCTTCGGACAGGTGGGCAAGCATTTGATAATGTACACAATCCGGGCCAGGTGCTGTCTGTTTACCGGAGGACAGTACGTTTTGGATCTCCTGAATTGTAAATATTGTATTATATGTTTCGTTTGTGCTGCCAGTCGTTGGATGTTTCTGCTTTTCAGTTGTGCTTTTGTGTTTTATGAATGACTGTGTGTAGTGTGAAGAGCTTGAAACGTCAGAGAAATGTTGTCCTAGTATGTCAGCCTGTTCATCTATTCTTGCTTGTGTTCCAGGGGCTGTTAGAAATGGTAATGTAAAGGGAGAGAATTTGCCGTCTAATTTATGCACCTGTTCCCACATCTTTTTTGATGTAATTGAACTGTTGATAGATGAGACATATCTTTGTCATGAGGCTTTCTCAGCATTGCGACGAACGTACCGAGCTTTAGCTCTCGCCTTTTTAAAGTTCACGAAGTTCTCCTGTGTTGGGTACCGGCGAAATTTACCCCATGCTCTATTTTGTTGTTTTTTTTGCTTCTTTGCATTCTTTTGTCCACCACACTTTGTGTTTCGGTCACACCACTCCTGAAGACTGAGGAATAGCAGTGAAGGCGGCGCTTATTATACAATCTGTGAACTTTTCATTTATCTCATTGATGGTGAGGTTTTCTAAAACTATATCTTCTAAATTTGCGTTAGCTCTAAAAAGTGACCAGTCAGCGAGATGAAGCTTCCAAAGTCGCGGTTTAGTTGAGATGATTTGTGGTGCAGATGTTAAACTAATTCGTACTGGAAGGTGATCACTGTCATATGGGTTGTCAATGACATCCCATTTAAAATCGTTAAAAACAGATGGCGATGAGAAAGTTAGATCGAGGGAGCTCATCCCTCCCGAGATTGGGCAACAATATGTCGCTTTTCCTGTATTTAAAAGACAGATATTATTTGAGAGGATAAAATCTATTATTTGGCCCCTCGAGTCACAGCGTTCGCTTCCCAGAACGGTGAGTGAGCGTTGAAATCACCAACTACCAGGAATGGCTCCGGTAGTTCATTTATCAGGCCTTCTAAATCTTGTATTGTTAATGTCATGTGCGGGGGAAGATATACAGAACCTATCGTTATGGTTTTGTAGCTAACGACGCTAACCGCAACCGCTTCCAGTTTTGTGTTAAGATTGATTTTTTTTTGCAGGGACACCGCTCTGAGTGACAATTGCGACGCCTCCTGAGAGTCTGCTCGCGCCCTCTCGGTCACGACGGAAGACAGTATATCTCTTTAGCAAATTTGTGTTACGAGGACCTAAATTGGTCTCTTGTAGACATAAGGCGATAGGAGCGTGTGCTCCTAGTATGTCTTTTATGTCACTGTAGTTATTTAAAAGTCCTCTAGAGTTCCATTTTATTATGAAAGCCATCTTAGTTTTGTGTTTGTATTGATTGAAAAACTAGATGAAGTTGTTTATGGCCCCGTGACTCGGGGCCTGTCTTTTTTTGACCGGTCCAGGGAGCTCCGCCGACCGTCCGACGTGGACGGCGCGGGACTGCCCGGGGTCGTGCCCATCGCCTCTGCAGAGGCACTGGACGACCGTGCAGGAGGCACATTGATTTTTGAGTTTGACCTCGACCTGTGGGAAGAGGTCTTTGGGCCCGCCAACCCGGGCGTCTGCGTTCCCTCCTTTGGGGTAGGCGGAGTAGCGTGAGCTACTCCACCAGACGGCGCGGATGGCCCCGCCCCAGGCTCACTACGTGTGACCTGGACGGGTGCCGAAGCCTGGTGTGGTGCGCCGCGCCCACGCACCACATCGGCGAAGTTTGTTTTTGCAGTGAAGGAGAATTTGTTTGTTTGAGAGTATTGCCTTCTTGCTTCTTTAAAAGAAATGTTTTGCGTAGTCTTGAGAGTAATGATTTCCTTTTCTTTTTTCCAGGACGGACAAGCCCTGGAGTAGGCAGCATGGTCGCCTTCACAGTTTGCACACCGTGGGTTAGCAACACATTCTTCGGATTGGTGGTCCTTCGAAGAGCATTTTGCGCAAGTTTTGCGGCAGCGACAACTCTGGGAGCCGTGGCCAAATCTCTGGCAGTTGAAACATCTGCGTGGGTTGGGAATATACGGTCTTACATTTATTTTCAGGTAGCCCACTTCAATGAATTCGGGTAATGTGCTCATGTTGAATGTCAAGATCAGGTGTTTGGTGTCCACTTCTTTGCCATCCTTCCGGATATTGATCCGGTGGACATCTATAACTTCTTGGTCAGTAAGTCCTTCGAGCATTTCCTTTTCAGAAAGGTGGACAAAATCTATTTCAGAGATGACGTCTCGTACAGTATTCAGAGACCGATGTGGGGTCACAGAGACAGGGATGTCCCCAATGGATACAATTGTTGCAACTTTTGAGTGTTGTATGCTGTCGCGCAGTTCAAGAGGTAAGTCGCCACTGGCCATTTTTGACACCTTGTAGCCAAGGCCGAAGGCATCCGTCAAGCGTTTTGAGACTTGGAATGGGGATATTATCCTTGCTTGCGTTTCTTCTGCTTTGCTATGGATGACGTGAAATTTTGGAAATGATACTTTTCTTTTTTGAAAAAAGTCGTCTGCTTCGGTCCGCCGTCTCTTGAGAGAGCGATCAAGTTTTGAAATGGGGGGAGCCATAAAAAATTGAGGTTTTTCGGTCATGGTGCCAGCCACCCACCATGGAGCCCAACAGGAGGACGCGACAGGAACTTGAAAGCAAGTCCTGCCCACGCCAGCTGTACACCTTAACTATAACCTAATATGACTCAACTCAGGGTAGTTGGTCACACACGGTTAACCCTCGCCGCCAGGAAAAAAGGAAAAAACAAAGAAGAGAGGAGGATACAGGAAAGTTGTAAGAAAGGAAATAGGAAAGTGAAAGATAGAGGGGAGGATAGGAAAAGGCAACTGCCGATTTCCCCCGGTCGGGTCAGGCCGGAGGAGCCGTCTACAGGAAGCTGGGGCCAAAGTGGTGTGTTGCCTCCGCCGAGGGGCCTTAAGGGTCCAAACGCTCGGCATCGGCTCAACCACCAGGATCCCCTTTTCCCCGGACACGGCGATGCCACGCACGGCTAAGCGCGGATGCTCGGGTCCGTGGTGACGCATTGTTCACCATCATCCCCCTGCGGGGATGTCCCTGCGGATGCTCGGGTTACCCCCGTGGTGTCGCCACTCACCAACGTCTGCATGCTGCAGACGCCCCCCTGCGGGGATAAAATGACTCAGGCTACGAGGGACACCGCACAGGAGGGCTCTGGATAATTGTGACCACCTGGAGTTCTTTAACATGCAATGACATTGCACAGTGCACAAGACTAGCATTTCGCCGCCATAGAAATGCGACCGCCGCGGCCGGGACTGAACCCTAGTTTTTCGGATCAGCCGCTGAGCGCCATAACCACTGCAACACTGTGATAACTGATAGAGTATTTTCAATTTGGGAAGTAAGAATGTGCATGACAAACCATAAGATTTGCTCAACCAGAAAAATATTTGCTCAGCTGCGATTTCAAGCTGAATATCCAACTGCACAGCAAAAAGAACTACTGTCTTACTTTTATACAGTCTTTTAATCTGAGACTTCCAAGCACAAATATTTTACCAAATAACTGACAAAAAAGCAGATATAGAATAAATTAAAAGATGGTTAGAATTAGAACGGGCATAATGACAAATAAGGAAGGCAGGACATTTTGAGAACCTGGAAGAGCTAGCGGGTAACTCGCAAGGAACTCTTAGGGGACACACAATGGCTAATGAGCCATCAGACTCCAACAAACATAAGAATAAAAAAAGTGCACAGCACACCAAAGAAATTGAAGGTATATAGCGCAGAATACAAAAAAAATAGCCTTGAAGAAAAAAGACAGACAAGGATTCAAAGCTTACAAAGAAGGAAGGGGCAGTAGAAAAATATAACAATGAACCACTTTATCTTACTAGGAAAGGCGGCATTCGCCACAGCCCTGGTACAGAGGGGATGCCAACAGTTATCCATTTAATCTAGGGGAGACATCTCAGTGCGTGGTACAAAGACATGTCCCGCAATACATAGCAAATAAACCACGTTCCGCAGTACAAAAGAAATAAAACAATTAACCACTGTAATCTAGTAGGCAACGTGACACTCGACAGAGCTCAGACAGAAATGGGGAATTCCTTAGTGCATTGTACAAAGATATGTCCCCCAATACATTGTTTTACAGGACAGTAGCACCAAGCTATGGGCCGGAATAAGTTGGCAGCAGTTCCTCTGGAATGTTTTTACCCTGGCTACTGATGCTCCTCCAATGCTTGCAAAACGAGAACACAGAAAACAGGCCAAGCACAAAAAAAAAGAAAACGACAATCAACACCAATGTTATTTAATACTGCGGGCAGTCCTGTATTTTAAAGCGGACCATTTAGTGCAATGCTACGGTAGCATGCACTTTTCATTCCTGTATAGCGCCTAATGAGACGCAGAAAAAGGATTTCGTACTTGCATGGCACGGCAACATGCAGAGGGGGACGGCCTCCATATACAAAAAAAAAGGCCTGCTGAGTTGCAGTAACTAGTGCCTGTTTGTACCGGTATTCGATGAAAACTGCTGGCTACAGGTACTGCCGCCTTTTTGGATATGGTCCGCAGCTTGCACAAGTCACCGCAGTGCACCGTGAACACTTGTCATACATAACACCGAAAGAATTAACGATAGCATTTTCTGTGTGATCACGGACAGAGAAGAACAAATACATCTATCTCCACCAACGTGCTGTCCTTGCTAAAGCCCGCTACAAGAGAAATTAAGCGTGGAAAGCTCACTGGCGACCTTGTGAGTGACACGGTCAGAGCAGAATACACACACAAATTGAATTTAGACAGGTTAACGACAGTTACAACCCTGCTGCCTGTTGCGTTTACTTATCCGCAGATGCAAGTGATGAAATAGCAGGTTTATAGGAAAAACTCCAGCAGGTTTCTATGGAGCAAATTTGTCTGATATTGTGGTTATAAACTGCTGTGCCTTTCAGGTTACTGGTAAAGGCATCAACAAGCCTGCATCTTTCATGACTGCGCAGTGACATTTGGGGACGTGCACACAAAGACATACCATGTCTTCACTCGCGTACGCTGAAAAAGTCACCTTCAACGGTTCGCACGAAGTCATGCTTGCTCTGCATGCGCATAGAGTTCCTTCTTCAAAGCTTCTTATTCTTACAGACTGACAACACACAAACAGGAATGTGTAAAGCAACAGATTGAAGAACTGGTCCAAAACGCAGCGCACGAAATTTATGCAATTGTTGATGCCACCCCCAATGCAGCTTGCGCCATCGTACATCTTGTCTGCATGAATGGCGTGGGCATATTTAAATTCAAATAAACATTATGAGGACCATCTAGACAACCTAAATTAACTATATTTTATGATGCTGCAAAGTTTCATTCATGCACAAGGTATAGTTGGCTGGAAACTGGCCGTCAGTTATGACAGTTCTGACCATCCAAAGCAAAAATCTCATATCTCATAACGCATGGTGGTTTCCTTTTATGACAATGCAAAAATGTTATGTGTATTCCTTGCAGCATTACAATGTAGTCAGCGAGGCCGAATTTCAAAACTGGCGCCAGACAAGACTGCGCAATCTTTCTTAATGCATACAACGCACCATACACAACGAACGCAATTAAATCCCCACATAGAAAAAGTTTAGACCCTTTTGAACCTACGTTGGCAGGCACAAGCTTATACAGAAAAAACTTTGAGTTTATGCACAAATAAAAAGCGGTGTACTACACATAGGACGCGAGGTGTATATGGGTTAACTGTGCTTGAGCTTCAAAGAATGCGAGTGCAAGACATGGAAAGTACTTCCCATCGTGCAACTATGAAAAGCGGAGGCTATTTAATTTCAAATCACCGAAAACGTTGTTCAATGTTTCTAATCAGAATGGATGGATGTAACCGAATGGAAATACACAGTGGCTGAGAAAAAGAGAGGTTTAAAGTTTTCTCCAAAGCCACCGATGAAACTACCGCCCATTGTCGTGTCACAGGAAATGCAATGCTATTAGACAGGATAGACTTGCTGTGGGAACCAGAACCAAGTGCTGAAGCAAGTGGCAATAAAAATTCTTTCCTGGATGCAAGGCACAATGATGTCTGTGGAAGCTCGAAGCAAAATGCTAAAAAAAAGGAAACATCAGCTACTCGAAGAAAAAGGCTAACCAGAGAACTGCACTGCTTTTGAATTTAATGCACAACATGTCAAGTAAGTTTTACAAACAGCCAGAAGGTATTCAACATTGTGTAATCGCAAATCTAATAAAATAATCATGTGCAATTTCACACAACAAACCTAAAAAACTAACCTTACAATACACTACAAAATAACAATGTTTTTCATAGGCACCAATCAAAGAACTTTTTCTTTCAGCAGCCACGACCCTTGCAACTAGTTATGATGAACACCTTACTAACAGCCAGAACGTATTCACAATGTGTAATGGAAACTGGAATAAAATACTTATGTGCACTATGAAAACTCACAAAAATGACCCAAATCACGTGCGGTACAATACAATACAAGATTACAATGTTTGTCTTAGGCACTAATCACAGTATTTTTGTTTCAGCAGCCATGACTCCTGCAGCTTGTTATCAAGAACACCTAGTGTAAAAAATAAGGCTTCTTCAAGTAACACCAACACAACAAAGAAGCTAGCACAAACTGAAATGGTCATAAACACCTGATATTCTGACAACCACAACAGATAAAAATGGTGTGAATATAATGCTCCACAAATATTATGCCATTTATATCCAGCAGAGAAAGCGGTCTGAGAAATGGTGATGTAGATGTTCGTAAACTCTTTTTGTTGGCTTTGATACCGAAGTACAGAGAACTGTTCTAAACCGTGCACACTAACACAAGACACATCAATACGAGGTCGGACACTAGCCGTTCGCCCCCTCATTCCAGCCACTAGGACTGCCAGAATAAACACACTAAGATTAACACAAGAGCAGGTTTTCCTGTGTTGTCACACAAACTGAAATCGGTTCAATCGGTTCATAAATTCACTCATTAATAAATGCGTGAATTTATAATGACCATCACAAAAATACGCCCACTCAGACTGCACGAATAAAAAGAATAGTTGTGCATGTTTTACACCCTTGAATCTTTTCACAGAAGCAGGCAGATAAATGGCATTAGCAATAGAAAATTAGCGCAGTGGAGACGAAGTAGCGTAGATGTAGACTGGTTTACTGAACGCCGGCTCCCAATGCGCAGTGCCCTGCCTGATTGTAACCATGCCACTAGCGTGCATAGTCAATTTGCGGTAAACTGGCATACGTCTATGCTATTACATCTCTGGTATGCTACATCTCTTTGTAATATTGGGAACAATGTTTTTAAAATCTCTCTCCAACGAGAAGTGATGCCATCCACGTATGACCGAGATTTCATTTCCATTCATGCGGGTTTACAAGCATAGCAGGATTACTCTCTGTGTTCAGGAAATACTTATCGCGAGTGTGTGTCTAGCCTAAGGGAACAACAAATGTATTTTCCTGAAAAAAACTTTAAAAGTGAACAAAACATACAAATGTAAAGAAAGACGAAGGTTAGCTACCACCACCCATCACACAGCATTAAGCTAGAATCTCATTAGATCGCACATAAAAAGGTAGCTAGGAAAACATATCGAGTAAGGGCATTAGAAACCGCTGCTATTCTTTGTGAATCGTCTTTTTGTGGAGTTTTAAATTTTTTCCCCGAGCGAATGTCTTATGGCACAAATCACACTGGAACGGCTTTTCGCCCTTGTGGGATCTCACATGCCTCGCAAGACTTGAATGTTGTACAAAGGCCATGGGGCACAGCTGGCACTGATACGGCTTTTCACCCGTGTGGGTACGGATGTGTGCCACCAGGCTGTTCTTCAATGTAAAGCTGCTACCACAGTGGTCACAACAGTAAGGACGGTCACCTGTGTGAGTTCGATGGTGTTTCACTAAGGTGCTCTGGTGTGCAAAACTGCTATCACAATAGTCACAATGGTAAGGACGCTCGCCTGTGTGAGTGCGCTGGTGTTGCATTAAGGTGCTCTGGTGTGCAAAGCTGCTACCACAATGGTCACAATCGTAAGGACGTTCCCCGGTGTGAGTGCGCTGGTGTGCCTTCAGATTGGACCTAATTGCAAAGTTCTTTCCACAGTCATCACAATGGTATGGGCGGTCCCCAGTATGGACTCGGAGATGCACCACCAGCTGAGATCTGTTTCTGAATCCCTTGCTGCAGTGGGTGCATTTGTGCACCTTCTTTACTGCAGGTTTACCCCGGTGGCTACCACTGTCAGAAGGGGTAGATTCCATGCAGTGGCTCACTGGGCGCCTTTGACCAGTTGAATCTTGCACAGGAGGTGCACCATGGTCGCTCTGTGCGGTGACTGAACCTGTGTGGTAAAGGAAGAATACTTTCATTCAAATGCAGGAACCAACATTGCACAGCTCACCTGGAGCTAGGGAAATGAAGATCAATGTGCAGGACATAATTGTCAACAGCTGTTGATGTTTATGAAAAGTTTTATTGAATAGGTCGGCCTTAAGAAGAATTCAGGTCTGAAGAAAGATATCCCTAGAATGAATTCTGCAAGCAGCTGAAGACATTTCAGCTGCAATAAAATGTCATCCTTGCCAACAAAATAGGGTAGCATTTGAAATCCATTCTAAGCACTTGCATTACTGCCATCATGATAGACGCTGTCCTAAGCCCAAGTGGGCCTAATACCCAACAAATGGCAATTACGTAAGTTTACCACATTGCCATTTTTGTTTTATTTATTTGCTCCTTAGACAGGGTACAAGAGGAAGCAAAAGCTAAAGGCTAAAAACCTGATGAGGCCTTGGACTCCTGCACAAGTCCTAACATCAATCCATAGAACTCACAGGAGTGACAGTTTGGTCAACAGTTCACATATTCTGGAAAACAACTTTCCAGAATATCAAGGGCAAATATCATCATAATTCACCAGAGCTGTATGAACTGAAGCTTCTGTATTCTTCACACTTCTCTTTGAAAGCCAACCTTCAGGAACAGATTAATGAAGAAAGAGTGAAGATTCTAACCTGATGAGTTTTGTCCAGAAAATACACCGTATTTGCGGCCTCTGGTGGTCAAGCCTGCAAGTGAAAGACAGGTTACATCCATAAGACACAGGATTACATGTGCAACAACTCACATGGTGTTATGTGGATGAGACGGTGAAAATAGCATGCCATCTCATACAAGCGTTGTGCTAGGTCAGGTAAACTGAGTAGGACAGGCTTAAAAACAATCAAGTTCCAAAGCAAACATTCCAAACTTTCAATTCTGCCTCCAGACGAGAACTATAATTATGCTCATGAAAGAATCAGTTACCTAAAAATATCGGAAAGTATTTGCAAGCAAACCAACAGCTACATTAGAGACCTGTTCGCCAGTACAGTAACTGGCTTCATGGGAAGGACTGTACAAGTCTGCGTATGTAGGCTTAAAACCTAACGAGTGTGAGTTATGGTTAGAGACAAAACACATTGGGACAGGATTCCTCCTGTTTTTTAAGACCCCTTACACCCTTTGTACAGCACGTAGGAAAAAAATTTTCAGAGCTTGACAACTGGTAACAAATTGTCAGGAGGCTTGCTTGCAGCCAAGATTACAGCCGCCCACAAGTGTGGCCAACATGCCCAACACGGTGTTTCCCCTGCAGCAGCTCCAAGAGTGCCATTAACCAAACCAGTAGAAGCACATCTGAAACAGCACACTACTGCGTGTCAAGTGCAGTTAGAGCGTAACATATTTACTCGGGTAAGGCCCACGCCTCGAATGTGAGATGAAAAATTGTAATGAAAATGAAAGCTTATGACAATAGGTGAGATGGTGAAAGGGCAGTTTTGGCTAAATAGGGCCAAGGCTCAAGGCACTTTCTTCGACACAGGTTGGGGTTAAAGGCCCATTTCCAAGCACTGCACCCAGCACAAGATAGGGGGTAAACTTGCTTATTGCATCACTGGTGGGTATCCAGTGCTAGTACTGAGATTACAACCCTGCACATCCTACATGCGTGGTGCATCCTCCACTGACTATGAAACTGATGCGGGGAGAGTGAACGAAGCAAGAAATAAAGAATAAAAGTACACCTTGTCATCACTTATCAGAATCGCAGCAACACTAAATCAGGCATTTTGTGAGGCGTGAAGACCTGCCACGCGTCAGGAACTCACTCCGGCAAAATCAGAAAAAAAAGACAAACAGTGTGGTTCTTGGACGAGTAAGTCTGCTACAGCTTGCATTGCCTTGGCCAACACGGCAAAGAGCACTGCTTCAGTAGGTCAGCACCGCACAAGGTAAACAGGGTCAACAGAGCAAAGAGCTATACAGAAACACTGGGGAAACAAATTTTTTCAAATGGCTTCACATCATAACAAAAGAATTTCCTCCTCAAACATAATTCAAGGTACACACAATCATCATGAATTGAAGTCCACACCTGATGAATTACAAATGCGCACAACAGCACTAAGCATTAGAAAACTAAAAAAAACATTGTCACCCCATAAGCCAAATGTCGCCTGCTCTTAAAATAGCCTCAAAACAGAACGGAAGACGTCAGAATGCAGGTTAAATGCACACAGCAACAAACATAGCTTGGACAGAGTCAGGAATGCTTCGCACATGACAAAGTGAGGTCAGTCACCTGTGACCAACCACAAGGAATCATAGCGTACTCTTCAGCAAAGCCATAAAAATGCCCATAAACCAGTGAACGGCAGCAGATACGACACCATCTAGAATTCACCACACAATACTGACAGCAGGGTTTCTGGAGTGCCCCAATATTCATAGAGCCCACCTAGCGGACAGAGCAAAGTGAAACCTGGTGGAGTCCCACCGAATGACGACAGCAAGCATTTTGAAAATATGTGTGGCTGTACAGAAGAAGAATCAATATAAAAATTGATGTGTCAATCACACATTCATCAAAAGTGAAATTCTTTCAATGTATGCAATATTCACACGATATTTCTGCTTTAAGTGAAAAACACGAAAGAATATGGTATAAATGAAATAATCAATTTGCACACTTTTCACAGCAACCACAATGTCCAGCACAATTACATTGTTTTCTTTCGTGTGATCTCGCACACCGTCTTGCGCAATGACCGTCTCTTCAGTTCCAGAGATCCTGCTTTGATCTCTGAATAATAGAATGGAGGGAGATTCACCCCACTTTGCACCAAAAGTAAAGGCGTCATTTTCGGCCGTTTGCATGTTTAACCGAGCATAATGTCTTGGAACCATTGCCTCTCTTTTATTTAAGATGAGCACCAGCTGCTTATTTTTTTTCGACTCTCCACATCACAAAGTTAATTGACAAACTGACATCCAACACCCTACAGACACCGGCACAGGCCATCTTCCAAAATTATGCGAAATCACCTGAATATAATAACTGCCCTGAAACATAGCCCAGTTTCACTCACTGTGTTGTGGAATGCAGGACGACCACTCAGTATCCTCCCATCTCCTATCCACCCCTTTTTATGTGGAGTGCCTGGCTTGGCTAAGATAGCTGGAAGACCAATGTCCTTTGCACGACAGGCATAATCCTCTCTTGGTGGTTGGTTCTGAGTGACCAAATATCATGATTCTAATACTTCTACTACTGAGTGCACACCGCAAGAGTACATAGGTAATAGGCTACGTTCAACTTCAGGTGTTCTCTTCATACCACGACAGAAATGGGAATCTCACCGAGAGCTTAATTTAAACTGGTCAACCATTCCACAGCAGTGATTTCTGCTCAACCACAATCGAGTCAAAACGAACAAAAAAACCTAGCGCCTCGTCAGCAACAGGAACAACTGTTAGCGGCAACTATGCTGCCTCCCGTTATTCCCTCCTTCCTTCTCCATTAAGCGAGCCTGTTGTGATTTCAGGGGAAAGAACCATATTGCTTACGAAACAAGTTCACTAAACAAAACTTTTGTTTTCACGGTAATGCCCACTTTCCTCGTTATTAAGATCCCTGTAATTGAAGCAATGACATCAAAACTATTTCCAATCCACTTTGTGATACACAATGCACTGAGATCACTTCACATGGAATTTTCCAGGTTTTAAGCATGAAGTAATGGAGTCATGAAAGGGTGGAAGGCGTGGAACCTTGTACGCATTGGCTTTTCTGTAATCGCCTGCAAAATAACAGAGAGCAAAGGAGGGTCACTTTGGAATAAACACAAACGTCACAGGCATCGGAACTTGTCCGCTTTTGTGTAGACGGCAATGCACAAAAAGCGCATTTAACAACACTTTCTGTGGCCTTTCTTCTCTAGACACAAAATGTGAAAGGATATGGATAGAAAATAGAAGAGCAACTTGCAGTGTGCTGTTAACTGCGAGTGAAAAAATTTGAAACTGATGTTTTCCACCAGCTGAAATGCAATGTCAGTTGGAGTATCTTTAACAATGCTTCTCACTTCAGCCCAGCTGGTCAGGCTAGTTCCCTTGGCAGATCCAGGTAGATTCTCATGAACCTAACTTTGCTGATGCAAATAAGTGAAAGCAAGGTTCTGCGCGTATTCGCAGCAGTACATTGCTTTCGAAGGTTCATCCTCAGGCACATTTTACCCTGGCCTCGTAATACTGGTCCTCATGTCTGAAAATCGAAACAGAGCACAGTAGACTAACAAGGAGTCTCCAAAGCCACAACAGCATTATTTATACGCTTTGTATATAGAGCACATATCATGCAGCAGGCACCTGCCTATTTTAAATGCATCTGCTTGTGTCTGTGGAATGACGCACATGCGATACAGTAGAGCTCACTAATAACTACCACAGACACAACAAACAATTGCTTGGCATGAACAAGTGCGGTGCCACCATCAAAGTATGCCTTGGGCAATGGCAATATGTTTCAGATACAACTACGGCCGCATCAGTCGGTTATAGCAAACAAGGAGGTGCCGTTAATACCCCCAAATATGAACGGGTTGAGCTTCCAGTAAGCGCGGAGATCGAAGAGCATCTCAGCCCTCGCGAGACCGCCCCGGAAAGAGCATGTCGACCTTACAGAGAAATAAAAAGGCAGCTTTGAAACCGTAAGTGGACGGTCTACAAGGGCCTGTGCGCTCACCAAATGGGCAGCATCCAAAGTCGAAAAAGAAGAGAGAGAAAGGAAATTGTTGAAAGCGAACCGTCTCCCCATGGCTACAGCCTCCATGAGGGAACAAAGATAACCACATGGAGCCTACAAATACAGCACTTGCTGGACATTGTGTGTGTCCGATAGATCTCCAAATATGTCTGCATAACATTGAGGGGATATCTACAGGATTATCAGAAAGACATCCGTACCTCTAAAATAGTATGTTGTACACATGTTACGGCTGGACATTTGTTGCATATAATGGATGTGCACATAGGGCAGTTAGACATCTACAGTACTTCCTATGCATTGCAACAGAGGCCTCACTGGCAGTATATAGAGGGCTCGCTGTGCGCTGCCATATTGTTCCCTGGACTGCAGTGGGCACCTCGCGCTAGCATGGTGGAAGCGGCGAAACACATCCTCTCTGGATTGCTGGAAACCGGGTCCCCCGTCGCTTCCACCCTGCTAGCGCGATGTGCCCACTGCAGTCCAGGGAACAATATGGCAGCGCCCAGGGAGCCCTTTTTGGAAAGGTGTATAGCAGCTGGTATCTACCTGAAGCCTCTGTATAAACTGCATTTAGGCTATCTAATACAGATAGCATGTTGGTTGACTGATAAACGCTGTAGTAAAAGTAAACTATAAGATTTGAATGATGTGCAATAATTAGGATCTCAATCCTCTAGTCTAGCTAAGGTCAAGAAAAAACTTACAACAGATATTCATTGTACATCAAGCTTTCCAGAATCTTCGCAGCCGCGTTAAATTGGCATCAATATCTTCATTGTTTAGAAAAATGTCTTACAACAGCATATAACACATTTTAACACTAAGCAGCAAAACACTCGAAGAAAACCCAAATGGAAAGGGATTGTCTTTAGTGTTTATAAAATGAGCATACGAAACACAGCTACTACATTACAGAAGAACTAAACACCAAAATGGTCACTTAAGTCAGCTCAATAATAGTGCCTATTGTGCTTGGTAGGTGAGTATATAGAGCACAGCTCTCAGCAAAACACAACCAAAACATGCTAACAGTGGCTACTCTTGCTGTCACAATTAAGACACATAGCACTGTAATAAAAAGGCCATACTCAAAAAGAATACAAAACGCAAGCAGAGTGCTACTTGAGTTCACTGTGAAATGTGCATACAGCCACTGCAAAAGACTGAACACAACGATGAGTACTTATATCGGCTGCCGATTAAAAACAAGTCATAATAATAATACAAAAAATGAAAGTAAACTGAATATGAGCACAGTAGCTTGTAGACCAAAAAAAAACAAATTGCTGTCCCAAAAATACAGCATGAATGTGCAAACAGAAGCTTGGTTAGTAGATACTTCTTTCAAAATGAATAGAAAAGGAGGTAATGTATATGACAACATCGATGTTAAATGATAAGAGCCGGAACGAAAAGAAACACAAAAATTCAAATAAATGCGGACTGGCTAGCTTTCCTCCTAGCTAAATGAATAGAAAACAAATGTGTGAAAAGTAACAAATTCACTGTTTACTGTAAGTACAAAACAATCACTTAAGACAAATGCCAAAAGAAATGCAAAGAAACGTAATAGCTGTTACTGTTATTTGCAGACTAGGCGCAGCACTGTACTGAAAGGACTAAAACTACTTAGGTGAGTGGAACAGTGACAAATTAAGGCACATAGAAATTGCAGTAAAAAAAGCACATTTTTAAACAAAAAAGATGACATGAAATGCTGTTCACGTTAGCTTTGAGGTGTACAGAACAGAACCACTGTACACTCGCCGTCAAAAGTAAATGGAAGGCGACTTTGTCAAAAAAATTTAATTTCTTTAAATCTAAAGCATAATGGTCCATGCTTGTTTGGGCACAGTGCAATTCGCACAATCACAATTGGGCGGCGCATATGTATTCAAGGATGCATGAACTGGGGGCCAATGATTAAATTTTTTCCTGAATATTGCCTTCCGTTTACTTTTGACGGCACCTATACATATAAAAGTCCAAATGAATGATGACCATATGGCATATTGCTTTGCTATCTACCATAAGAAATAAATGCTGCGTTGAACAAAAGAAAGCTGAAATGAATATGCAAGCAGGAGCAAGTAAAGACTAGCAACAGGAGTTGTCATAAAAAACTCTAGCATAACACATCATAAGCAACTTAAGCTGTGTTGGTGGATATTCAATTACCAGCTTATTCAATGAACATTTTGTTCGCAGTCCCTGCCAGCCCATTCACTGCGATTTGAATTGTGATGCTAGATTTTTTTGTGACAAGTCCTGTTTCTAGTCTGCCTACAAGCTTTTGCTTGCATACTGTTTCCAGATTCTTTTTTCACGCGTTTATAACTTTTAAAAATATGCAGTCCCGTAAAGAGCCCTCGGCAGCTCTTGCTTCAGCCGGTCCTCACAGTACAGCTATGCATGGGCCACTCCAATGGGCAACAAAAGCGACGAGGCCTTGCAGCTCTTGTTCTGGCTTGAAGTTAGTAGGTTCACTGTTCAGCTGTGCATAGGCCACTCCGCTGGGCAGCAAAAGCGACAAGGAAACTTCAGCGCTGTGCCCAAAATAAATAAAAGACCTTAAACTTCTAGCATCCTGAAAATTTATTTTCCTTGAACTAGCTGTGTGCATCCTATACTGATTACAAATGAACAGGGTCCATGAGCATGCTTGGACTAACTATAATACAGCATCAACGCTAACTTTTACGCTTTTAGAAATGAACAATGGAGCCTGTTTCTTCATGTGATCTTTCTGTCCTGCTTCCTTGAACAGTTTCCGAATGCCAAATTAATAGTAAAAATGAGAACACACCACCACTGGTTTCGAATTTTTCAGAATGTTCATTCACCAGACATCACAAACACAAAATGCAAAACATAATCTTTACATCTATGTGGCACTACAGTAGAAAGAAGGAGGAAAGATTAGATTCTCGACAGCATAAAACGAACAAGCCAATCCAAAATGAGCCTCAATCTGCTATAACAGACACAAACAGCTATCCTCTCCTCCAGCTTGCCCCTTGTTCATTTTCTGCCTTATCTCTGGACTTCACTATAAAATAAAACAGGCAAAACATCTCGCACCAGTTCACAAGCCAGCTATTTTGTAATGGCAGTTTGGCTGAAGTGAATAAACAAATTTTCCACATGGTTATGTGTCACGTAGGCACTCCAACTCATAAAACACTGCAGTAGACTACACAATTGTGCTTCAAAATCAACTCAGTCATGACATCAAACCTTTTTTTTGTTTTCAATTTGCCCGCTTTAATGCAACTGTATTTCACTTGGGACAGACACTGCAATCATCTAATGAGCTGAATGGCTTGCCTTCTGGACTATCGCAACACTTGTAGGCAATCAAATGCTTGCACCTAAACAGAATGTTCCTGCAGCTTAAATTTTCAGGTACAAGAGTAAGAGGTATGTGAAAAATTAGGGTGATGGCTAGGTTCACCTTAACAGTACACAAGATAGCGTACACACTAGTAGACACTAAGAGCGCCATCACAAGTGCTCCCCCAGTGACCAGTAGTACTAACTGTTGATACCTCATGTGATATGTCATCGCTCCGCAGTACCCCCAGCTGCAAGCACACCTGATGGAAACTTCACACATCATAACAGCCTACTCTCTCCCTGATGGCCATCTGTGAAAAATTGACACTTTCTGAATTTATCAATTTTGAATGTTGAATCACACCATTGATTAAAATTATCGATGAACAATCTCTATAATCAAACAACGCATCCGCTAGCTAGTCGCTCCTGTAACGCGCTCAACCGACAGCACTTCATTGCCTTTGTGTTGCATGCCCACCTGGCACAGAAAGTGCCTGGGTTTGAGCTGCAATACACGAATTTAACGAATTACCTCTACTTTACGAAATACCCCCAAGAGCAACCTCCTCGCTAATTGTACCTACATTTGGACCCCCCCCCCTAACTTCATTTGAAATTTCTGAGATTTTTTCCAGAGTGATGGAGGGGTTTGCCGTGTTTTCAGCCGAACGAGCTCGTTAACTATAGTGTAAAAAGGCGGATTCTCTACATGTTGAGGCAAAAGTTTTGTAGTCTTAGGTAAGAGACTCCAAGTTCTGACAATAAAAATTGGTTATCACAGTTGCACTAGTACAAAATTCATGGGACACTATCGAGAACTTCCAAGTGGAATTTTCACTGCTATAAAATCAGCACAATAACAACAGATTGGCGTATGCCCCATGCATGCAAACTGCATGCTCTGCTCATTTTCAGTTTTTGTTAGAACAGCTGAATGCTCCCTTGCCTAGGCATTGAAATGTTTCCAAAGTTCTATCAGAAAATATCACGCGCCATGTGAAATAGTTGCACTACTTCAGCCCATGCAAAAATATAGCACAAATTTTGCAAGAAAATGATAACACACAATGAAAATTTTGAAGCATAGGAAAACTGAGTGAAATACCTTTCCAAATGCATCTCGATGCCTCGCTGGAGCATGGCGAAGCCAATCCCTGAGGGCAGTCTCAACCACGAATTCACTGCAGTTGTGCACAGCAGTCATGGCAGCTACCAAAGACCACATGAAAATTAATGAGCATACCAAGAATGTCTGCTTCATGTCTGTACATTCAAAAACAGCAACACAGCAATGCTGAGCCTTCGATTACAAATTACAAAAACGAAAAGCAAAACGGAACTTTCTAGCGTCCGCCAGAGGTCTACTAGAAAGAGAGGCTGCTTTCGCAGCCCACATCGCAGCCCACATTTCCTACATTTACGGAGTAACATAAGAAAGCAAGGCAGTATAACATATGTAATACAGGGCAAAATAAGGGCACACATAACTGGGAAGATATAAACTGCAATGAATCGACTGATTGCAGATATGTGCCTTGTTGCAGTTAGGTGGTGCTTGGCCCTTGCAACGGGTCGACGCAACCTGTGCGACTTTCCACGGCTGTAGAAAGAATAATGAAATGAGATTTCCAGGATAGAACAAAGCGTTAGACATCTTATTTCAAGGATTACAAAAAGGTGGTTCCTTCCGCGTCTGCACTCCATGTTTGGGGGGCACAATTAAAGTGTTCACCAAACATCTGTCTCTGCAGAAAATTACCTTATAAATTTATTTGATGACTAAGTTGTACCTTGCAGCAGTTAGGCGGCACTTCGTTCTCGCAACACACCGATCGAAAATATCTGTGGCAAATCACACTTCAATTGAGGTAAAAGAGAATCCAGCATCAAACGGCGGGCTACTTAATCCTCTGCGTGAATTACGGACCGGTGGCTATTTCAGCCGCTAAAATTTCCCGCCTTTTCGAGTAATCACGACAAAAGCAAGGACCGTAATGTGACCGGCTTCGCGTACGCGAAACAGGTTACAATTAAAGGCATTCACTCAAAACGGCACCTTCTCTGGAGAAAATATCCTGATATAACACTCGTTGTTTGATGTCTGAGTACCAATTGCTGCAATTGACCATACGACAGAGCAATTAAGCAGCTATCGATTTATTAATTTTGCAAGACGACGCAAACCGTGGCCTTCGATATGGCTCTGGGTATAACAAAGAGCAGTAAAACTTACTGCATCAAACGGGGGGTGACAGAAACTTCCCGCATTTTCGTCACACGAAGCCAACCTGCACAAAAACAATTACCGGGAACTCAGATGTGCCTTGCAGCAGCTAAACGGCAGTTCGCGTAGCCACGTCCCGTACGACGCACCTCAGGGTGCTCCGGCTGCCAGAGCTGCCACACACACAACCGCCACTACCAGCACAGATTCGCAACATAGAACGACGGCGTAACGAGAGTGCTCCCGCATATCCTCGTCGCTAGCCCTAAATGGACCCGCCGTTACTATGGTTACGAGCTAAAGCCAATAAGCCCCTCTGGCCCCTCGTTACGAGAGTGTTAACTTAACCTACACAAAAACAATTACGCACGACCCCAGATGTAGTTGTACAGGGGTAGTCAAAAAATCCCAGGCCGCTCCGAACAGCCGCGGAGCGGCTGCTCTCCGCTATCGGGGCGCTGTTATCGCACTCGTGTCTCGCCGCGCTCGGGTTGCGAGGGTATGCGCTGAGAGGAGGTGACGCTTCCTCTCTCTCTCGCTCTCCATGATAACAAAGCAGTGAAAAAGAAGGTGAGGCGCGCGCCTTCACGCCTTCGCTGTTCGAGATTTCCGCACTCGGCTGCGGTGCAGCGCGTCGCGGAGCAGCCGACCATTTGCGGAAAGTGACGCGCGCTGGCGGCCGTATTTAAATGGATTTCGTCTGCTTCTCCCAACTTCTCGGCTTCCTGGCATACGATATAATGCACTTACCTTCACCTAAGCTCTGTTGCGGCTCTCTGTGCACTCACTTTGAGTTGTGACGTGCTATATTTATAGCATTCTTGTTCAACTTTCTGGAAATTTAGTACACTCGAATACAATTTCAGGACGCATTCTCTGCCTCCGAGTACAGGCAGATAATCACAGATGCCGACTTCACGCCTATCCAGAGTTGACGAGTATATTGGCGCGTCTAAGAGCAGCGCGGTGCCTGAAATCTAAGGAACGGTGCAAGAATATCTGGCTGAATCTCTACAATTTTGATTGCCCATATATGACGGCATGTCGTGAAACCCACGCGTTGGGCGCTTATATTCTCACATTGCGACAAAATACTCATTCTCGCTACGAACTCGCGAGCGCCGAGGGAGGAGTGCAAGTGCCGGAAACGTAAACCTGGAGCATACTGCATAGAATTGCATGAAATACTCGCCAAAGCTTCAGCAACACCTGTTAACTCCCCAACACACGACCGACTCTACCTGCTTTACCTGCGCGAAAGCATTAAACCTACTCATTAATACAAGACTCGAAATGGCGACATGGCAATAACGGAGCAACAAAAACCCTTGAGAATTTCAGGCAGAGAATGCGTCCTGAAATCGTATTCGAGTGTACTAAATTTCCAGAACGTTGAACAAGAATGCTATAAATATAGCACGTCACAACTCAAAGTGAGTGCTCAGAGAGCCGCAGCAGAGCTTAGGTGAAAGTAAGTGCATTATATCGTATGCCAGGAAGCCGAGAAGTTGGGAGAAGCAAACGAAATCCATTTAAATACGGCCGCCAGCGCGCGTCACTTTCCGCAAATGGTCGGCTGCTCCGCGACGCGCTGCACCGCAGCCGAGTGCGGAAATCTCGAAAAGCGAAGGCGTGAAGGCGCGCGCCTCACCTTCTTTTTCACTGCTTTGTTATCATGGAGAGCGAGAGAGAGAGGGAGCGTCACCTCCTCTCAGCGCATACCCTCGCAACCCGAGCGCGGCGAGAGACGCGTGCGATAACAGCGCCCCGATAGCGGAGAGCAGCCGCTCCGCAGCTGTTCGGAGCGGCCTGGGATTTTTTGACTACCCCTGTACATACACTACTTACCCATAGAGAAAGATATTGGTAAAGAGCGGACACTCCCATAATGCCCAGAGGCCCATTTGACTTCAGCGCCCCAAGCGGGCGGTACTACTTAGTGCAAAGCAGGAAGCAGTACGGGTTGTGAAACGACAACCGTATGCTCATTTCTTCAACCTGCAGAGCAACGAGGGCCACTACAAAAAGCGCTTATGTGTAAAAACATAAGGGAACAGATGGAATGCACTCGATAAATTAGGCGGCACCTAGCAATCCTGCAGAGGCTTGCACATTGCTTGCGCACTTAAATCCAGTCCCCCCCCCCACCCTTCAAGACCTGTGGGCTGACCTTCCATCCTGTGTACTTCTCTGAAAGATTATGTTGAGGCACGTTGGTTCCAAGTTCACCGTATGCTTCAACGCAACATTAAGTTTTAAATTTATCAAGTTGTACACCAGAAACTGACGACTGAAAGCGAACTTTGTCTAAATTTCTGTTCACAAATCTCATATGCCAGCATAAACGAATTCTACAATGCATTTTCACAAACTTCTGGCGGCACTGAAGAGAACAAAAATCAAAATCCCCATTGCATTGGAGATGTCGCAGCAAAACATCACAAACCCTTTCTAGATGTGCAGTATCCTCAACCAAAGCAAAGTGGGTCTCAAGTGCTTGCACAAATGTGCATGCCCTTTACGATGGTACAGTTAAATTTCCAAACACTTTGCCTGGTACATGATATGCTTTCAGCATCGTAAAATATTGATGAGAACCACTCAATGTATTGTCTTCATCTTTCAACAACTGAGGGTAAATGCAATTATTTCCATATTTACCAACAAAATATTTTACCAAGAAGCCTGCCACATCATAGACAACAGAATCTTCAATAACATGAGAGTGCTTATCCGCGGCTAGCTCTGAAACATCTTGCTAGGACGGAAAGTCGTCAGCAGGAGCCCGCCCAACATTATCAACTAGAGATGCCCTGCTAACAGAATGGTGAACATTCCAGTAGAAGTTCACATCTATCCTCCTCAGCATTACCTTGTTTAGAAAGTTTAAACAGTTTCTGAATGCAAATATGCTTTAAACCAGAGATAAACTGGAAAACATTCGGATTCATGTTGCAGCCTTGCTTCTGTCTAATGTGCCCAAACATTCTCCAGCGAATCCTGCTGCAGCCGACGGGTGAGGAGGCACAAAAAAGTATGATTTTGAGAAAGATCACTCCAAAGAAGCAAAACAGCCTGGATAGTTATCTGCCAGCCTATGATTGTTTGTGGCTGATGCTTGACAGCAAACTTCCACGTTTTAATCCAGTGAAGTTGATCTTGAAGGAAGTGAACAAGTTCTTCATCACCCCTTTTAATCGCATAGCGATATCTTTGCGCTATTTTTTAGGAGTTGAGCTGTTCAGTGCTTTAGACAGTTTATTCATTCTTTTTCAAAACTGCGCTGTAGCCATTGATGCTGCGGGCAGATCCTCTGCACATATTAAAGCCATAATGGCCACAATCACTGAAGCGCTCAGTACTTCTGCTGCTCTGCTTACTTTCATAGTAGAACACGGTTTTTGAAAAATGTTCCGCTCGGTCAGCTTTGGGGCTAAACGCAAGCGCAACTCGTGGGACGAATTGTACAGGCGCTCAATGTAAGCCCAGTCCACAACCTCTTCCCCAATTAGCAACTTGTGAGCTTGCACATTATTACGAGTAGTTTTAATGGGATGGCGCACGTCAAAAATAAAATATATCCGCTCACCCCTTCTTTCAAAGAAAGGCCTGTCAACAGACACGCCCAGCTGATAACACAAGCTGATGTTTGACGCCCCTTGGTCGCAAACAAGTGTTTTCACAGTCAGTTTGGCTATTTCGTTAAGTTTATCAATAAGGGACATGAGCAATTTACGCATAATAGGTGCTGGTGTTGACAATTGTAAATGCTATTGGCTGAACCTACCTCTTTGAGATTCCACCCACCACAACAACCAAAGCCCTGTCTGCAATTGTGGATGTCCGCACATTACCATCATCCACAAAGCCATGAAGAACATCCTGACTGGAATCGTAGCACAAGTTTTTTTTCTGTACTATTTCATCGAAGATCAAAGTGCATGCTTGATCTCTTTTATCCCAAGTCTGACTTGTCGCTGAAAGCGACTTAATGACCCTAGGAATGACACCTGGTTTCATGTTGACGTTAGCCAACCATCGTCTCACCGAATGCTGGGTTGGCAAGGTGAAAATGGGTGCTAAAAATCTCTACGCCCGTGGTCCTCGAAAGTTTAGGTGCAACGCATACTTCTTTAGCCACAAAGGAAATCATTTGCATTTGCCCCTTGGCTTTGAACGCACGTGTGCAGTCAGAAGTTTGAACACTTCGTCAGTGACAAATGGCCGGATGACACCTTGTGCCCTCGAAATAGTTGGCGGCAAGCTGTGTTGTTGTTTCCGCAACCTTGCGATGGTCTTGCGGCAGCTCTTCACCTTCGCCTGCAGACTCCTTATAGTTGTTGTGGCCCTGGACTTGGAATACTGCAGACAATTTGTGTATGCTGAGCCCATTGCAGGATCGCTGCCAAGAACTGCAATAGAAGAAAAAGAGGTAGCAATAAAGTCAGTCTTGGCAAAATGCCTTTTAATGGTTCCGTCACAGTAAACATTGCTTGCAATAAGTGCAACGTATTGCATTACGGTTATTTTTTATGAGCATAATGCACTCTGCGCGATTCAATCATAAAACCCATGTACACGACTGTCCCGAATATAACTTGTCCCAGAGTAAGATTCCTGCATGTGAAGTAAACGCTTCTAGTGTTACATTATGCATTCAATGCTATGGTTAACACCCCTTGTTTCGTGTGAATGCACAAAAATACCTCCACTTAAGCATTTGCCGCACATTTGTGTAAAGAGCCGCCTTTTCTTTTTGGATGATGCTGTTACCGACATCTGTAGGATGAATACAATGATGGGAGCTTGAGGGCTGAGGAGATATTTAAATTAATTGAACATAAAAAGGCATTGCTTCAGACGCATGTACCAAAACAGTGAGGGCAAACCTCCGACACTTTAATGCATGAGCTCCCCACAAAGCACCAGGAGCAGTCACTGCTGTTTCCAGACACCCAGTGCTTTGCTGTTCTTTGCTTTCTTTGCTGCACTCAATTCTGCCAGCGCCTTCTCTTTGTGACCAACAGGTACTATGGGTGTAAACTTTTTGTATGTACACAGCCACCTTCCTTGCACTTCCGCGCCAAGTCGCAGCAAGCTCACTGAAAACATGGCCTCTCTTACCAGCTTATGAGCCTAATGGCAAAGGTTTGTTTGCCTACCGTGAATAGGTGGGGAAAAAATGCAACTAAGAGTTCTCATTATTACATGAGGGGCATTGAAGCGCATTTTGGCGTTTTCTGCAGAATACTGCGGCTTGTTTGTTCTTAAGGCATGAAATTTAAGATTTTCTATAGTGGAAAGCTATGTTTCTGAGGGCCAAAGGGAACACAAGAGCCGAACACAACGTCATGGAATACACAAATTTGCATTGGCACATGCAATTCAGGTAGTAACAGTGGTGCTGAGGCAAGCACACATTCCTCTCTGTTCTTGTTTGAAATGCCTCTGTAAGGCATTTCCTGTCATCTCTTGTCAATTGCAGTTAGTGTCCTCCATATTGCAGTTTCACTGAGTGATAGCTATACTCAGCGTGCCAACCAGCTTGTGGGTCACGGGACTTTGTCCGGCGCATACCAACTACCGCGTCGCTAAAAAGCAATATATTTATAACCGATTTAATTCAACTGGTAGACAATCTGAAAAAGTTTGGAAGGTTTTAAAATCTATCTTCAGTAATTCTTCCGAACTGACCACAAAAATTAATCATGAAGGCATTGAATTAAAAGGTTCTGATCTAGCAGATGCCTTTAATGACTACTTTCTTTCCTTTGCTGACACATCAAGCGGCGACGTAAATCTTTCCTATATGAGTGCCAGAAATAGTGAAACAATATTTTTAACACCGGTTACAGTAAATGAAGTAATTACAGAATTTTTAGCGCTTAATAATAGTAAAGCTACAGATGCGTCAGGTTTTCAGATACAGCCCATAAAATTTACTATCGACATTCTTGCACCTTCCCTCGCCCATATCTTCAACCTATCCTTAGTTTCCGGTGTTTTTCCGCGTCTTATGCAAAGGGCAAAAGTCACAGTAGTGTATAAAAAAGGAAACAAAAATGAAATGGGAAACTATCGCCCGATATCAATCTTACCTGTGTTTTCCAAAGGCCTCGAAAAAGTTATTCTTAAACGGCTATCCTCCTTCACTGAAAGATGTAACATTATCACTACCGCTCAATATGGGTTTCGTAAAAATAGATCGACTGAGTTAGCTCTCCTTGCTCAGAAAGAATTCATACTAAAACATTTTGAATCCAAAAACATGGTACTTGGTTTATTTTTAGATTTTTCAAAGGCGTTTGACCTTGTTAATCACTCTGTGCTGCTTAAAAAATTAGACCACTACGGTATTAGAGGCATAGCCCATATGCTGATTTCCTCATACTTGCGACATAGATCTCAGTTTGTTAGTATTGCCGGTGAATGCTCCCAGTTGAAAGCGGTAGCTTCTGGCGTTCCGCAAGGGAGCATTTTGGGTCCGTTTCTTTTTGTTCTTTATATTAATGATATTGTTCGCATCGATAGCACTGCTAAGTACATAATTTATGCAGATGACACTAGTCTGTTTTTTTCGGGTACTTCAACGGCTGATCTCGCAAATCGAGCTAATAAAACCTTAAAAGAAATAAATACTTGGACTGCTGATAATCACTTAAGAATTAACGTTAGTAAAACTGCAGCCGTCATGTTCCACCCACGTCACAAACACTTTGAACTTCCTCTAATTGAATTAAACAATACCAGAATAGAATCTGTGCAGTCTGTGAAAACTCTGGGCGTTTACTTTGCAGCAGATATGTCGTGGAATGACCATATTAATTACGTCGTTCAGAAACTTTCCAGAACAGTTGGTATCATGCGCCGCCATTGCTTTAATTTTCCTACGTCAGTCAACATGTTACTTTATCACTCTTTGTTCTCTTCCATAGCCAGCTACGGATGTATGGTGTGGGCAACAACAACAGCTGAAAATATTAACAAACTCACTGTCTTACAAAAACGTATTATACGCATTGCATGTAAAGTGCCGTATTTCTTCCACACTGCGAGCCTTTTCCACCGACACAACGTTATTCCAATGAAATCCATGTATAACTATAGGCTGTGCTATAAATATAAACTCGCCATAACGAAAAATGATGACTTCTTACTTACACTTGCTAGGTTAGAGCAAAGCAGAACTGTGTATGATACCCGCGCAGCAGAGCCTTGGAATGTTAGGAAATGCCGTACAAACTATGGCAAACAAATGTTGCAGCATACCTTACCGACACTTCTGAACCAGTTGTACTGCCACAAGAATCTTGATGTCTCCAATATTTCTCTGAAAGAATTGCCCCAAATATTCGTGTAGTTATTTTTTTCTTGCTATTACCATTTTGAGTGCACCTGTCAGTTCTGCTGTCCTTTATTTTCTCCTCCCTGTGTTTGCCTTTATAGTCTCCTTGACCTAATACAGTTCTTTTTTCTTTTACAAGCAGAATGTACTGCTTACTGAACGTACATGTGTCATTCTATGTACAGAACATACGAGTTTTTTTTGTTTTTTTTTACTATTTGTTTGATGTCCTATTCCGCCGCCGTCAATGCTGCACTGTAAGAGGAAGCCAGGACCTCTCAAGCTTTCTATACAGCTTTTTCCCTGGCTGTCCTCGCAACACCTAGTTGCGGAAAATAAACCTTCAAACCTTCAAAACCTACAGCCTAGGCAAGGTCAAACTCTACTCAGTGACAGGTCAACCATATTAGAACAAAATATTGATGACTTGTCGAAACTACGAAATAGTCGTCAAGCCTAATTCCAGCATGGGAAACACGATGGCGACAACCAAACTTAACCCAGGCCACCTGGAATATGAAGTTTATACATAACCAATATACTATAAATATTTACTCGACCTGCATATACGAAACATTAAGGAGCATCTGCAAGTACAGAAGTGAGGAACAATGTTTATGTTTACAACAGTTCACAAATCTATCGAGTGAGCTGTACCAGCACTTAAACCATAACTTGGAAACTTTACCATCAGCGGAAAAATGGTGAACAGACAGACGTTCCGTATGATGCAACAAGACACGATAAATATTCAGTTTAAAAGTCACACAAAATCAACGCTTCTCTAATTTTAAACTGACTGTGCTTACAATGGGCAAAAATGATACAGTGTACACCATCCGAAGAATATGCTGCATATGCTACTGAACACTACTACTGAAAATTCTACTAAGCAGCTTTAAAAGAACAAGCACTAACCAACGCAGCTGCTTTCTTGAGGGCTTGCACCGCTTTCAGCCAAGTCAGGAAAGCGGCTGCTGCTTTGGGAAGAGAACACCCATGATCTGCTTCGTCTGTTGTGGTATGGCCATGGTCGATGAGCAGATGCGGCGCTGCAGGCAATGGCAGAAAACATGAGCAAATGTCTCATTTGTACTGCTTTGTCTCAAAGCGAATCAGGCTACGAGAGACATCCTGGTGAATGACTCCGGAAATTTGGACCACCGGTGTGCATTCATGCGTGCTGACATCACACAGTACACAGGGCCTCAAGCATCGAAATCTGAATGGGATCGACCCACTCCTTTGAGATCACCAGCCAGGCACCACCAGCCCTGAGCCACCACGGCAACTAATCAATGTTCAGAATGAGTACGGCAGTCATATGAGCGCACATCTGTGAATGCAGAGCCTCTTGCTTGAAAAACAGTGTGGAAAGGCTCAGCAGAAGACTGAAATTATTGACCATGAAGGAAAACAAAATCTCTCAAGCCAACTGAAGTGAACTGCAGCACAAGGAAAGATACGAACTAGGCACGTATACATTATCTGCTGTACAGCACGTCAGCTTAATTCTTGATTACCTGCTACAATATTTACTTCATAAATATATATGCTGTGACCAGCTTGCCTTGCAAACCTGGACACACAGAAGGCACAGCCAATTTAGTGAGTCGCGTGTGCCCGGGATCCATAAAGTCATTTGCTGTGAAGTGGTCAGTGCACATCCGGTACCCGGTGTGCACTAAACTTGGCGGTTTTTCCAAAAGGTCACTTCTTCCACTGTATGACACCCATGCTGTCGACCTGCGTACGTGTTTAAGGCACTCCATTACTTCATTGCTGGAACTCTGCTTTGCTTTTTATGGCGTTCAACGTCCCAAGACAACTGAGGCTATGAGGGACGCCGTAGTGGAGGTCTCCGGGTAATTTAAACCACCTTGGGTTTTTTAACTTCACTGACATCGCACAGTACACGGGCCTGTAGCATTTCGTCTCCATTGAAATGTGACCGCCATGTCCGGGATTCAACCCACGTGTTTCGGGTCAGTAGCCGAGCACCATAACCACTGAGCCACAGCGGTGGCGTCATTGTTGAATGTATAAGCATCAAGTGTTTCACTAGCACCCAAACAAGTCGCCGCAAGTGTTCTTCATAACAGACCATGAGACATTTGGGGAAATGGTACATTACCCGATTGTAGAAAAGCGCCGTCGCAAAGGTTTTCAAACTGGTGCATAGGTGCTGCAGCCTACCTAGTATTCATCTCAAAAGAAAAATGCAACACTTGCAAAATTATTTCTATCCACAGTGCACAACACTTTCATTATTCAAATGGCTTCATTGTTATACATGTCCCTGATAGCCAGAGTCATTTTGGGACTTTGCACCATACACAGTAAGCAGCCTTAGTATGCTAGTTATACCATGATGAATTTGCTGCCATGTGAAAATATTCACTGCTACTCATATCTGTCAAACAACGTCACGGTCATTTATTTTATGCCTATAAACACATTCACAGTTACATCGCTGTGGAAATAGGTGGTTTGGTTTCGTTTGTGGCGTTTAACGTCCCAAAGCGACTAGCTGTGGAAATATATGATTATCTGTATATTAAACTATGACAAATGGCAAGCTGAAAACCCAAAGCACGACAGACCTGCTGTCGCGTGGGATGCGGAAGAAGATGGCTCCTGGCCTCCTGCTCAAGGTGCTCCTGTTGCGGCACCACGGCACACAGCAGGTGTTGCCGACGGGTGGAAGTACCTGAAAAATTCGCAAGTATGGTCATTCTCAGTCTCCTTATATTGTAACTCTAAACAGTGAAAAGGTGCGAAAGCGGCGAGGGAATGAAATTACGAGCGGAGTCAACATGTTTTTGCGAACCTCGCGTGCTGAACGCCGTTGTGCAAAGTACAATACACATACCCTACTACACGGCAGTTACAAATCAACTTTTTTCAAGCATTTCTACATTCCCCGACATTTTTGTCTACCTTCTAAAACATAAGTGGACAGCAGAGTACGAGTTTTGTTCGAGAAAAATATTTCGTACACGAACGGCCACAACACGGACTACGAACCATAAGTACACAATGTGTTAGGAGCACTGAGAAATACACGGTATGTTTTAAGAAGCATAGAAAATTAAACTATCGGCGCAACAGTTCTTGGTTTTCATGCACTTTAGAGTTTAGAAAGGCCGACGCATTGCCTTTCTTTGCCGGTTTTCAAAAGCGCATTCTTGTGTTATCAATGCACGGGTGAAATGTGCGTTTCCACGAGCGCAGATAACGGAGTCTTTCACACGTATACATACATACGTACAGGCGCCCAAATCTGTAACTGGCGTGCGCGAGCGACGACTTTTCTGTGCGTCAGCGCCATATGACGGGGCGAAGTTGGAAACAGGATGAGGCTAAGCGCATGCTCACAAAGCACGCTCGGCTGGGCCCGTCGTCTGCCAGGCTCTTCCTTCTTAAGGACATCACCCCTTATTATCGCGTTTCGACGTGCAGGCAGCGTGAGTAGACGAATGGTTTTGCTCGGATATTGCGTTCCGAAGAACAGCGTTGTAGCAACCAAGCGAGGAATAAAGCTGAAAGATAGGCCGAACACTCCCAATCATGCGATAAGCCGGAGAACATATATCGTTCATGTGTTACTTGCTGACGCGAAAGCTTTTTTTTCATCTGCACGAAGGGCGCTTATCAACACTCTGCGTGCTTTATGCTTCAGCATGGCGACGAAACTAAAAGGCCGCTGTGAAACTGAAATGAAGCTGCTCTGCAGCCGTGCTCACAGCAGTTCGGAACAGTTATCATGATGCCACTCCGTGTATGTCAAGCGACAAGGCTCCGAATTATAGGGATGTCATTGGGCGGCTCATCGCAGAAGGAGATGCTAAAGCAACTGGAGTGGCTGGGGCTTCAGTGGGCAGGATCATACGTGCGACGAAGGTCGGATCGAAGATGCTCCTCGCTACCTCACCAGGAAAACAAAAGAAGACTTGCAGATTGTTGCCTGAGCTAGTGATAACCCTTTCATAACGATAATGACCCATGTTCTCCAGCTTATTGCATGATTTGGCGTGTTCGGCATATCTTTCAGTTTTATTTCCTCGCTTGGTTGCTACAACGCTGTTCTTCGGAACGTAAAACGCGAGCAAAACCATTGGCCTACTCACGCTGCCTGCTCGTCGAAACGCGATAAGAAAGGGTGACGTCCTTAAGAAGGAACAGCCTAGCAGACGACGGCCCCAGCTGAGCGGTCTTTGTGAGCATGCGCTTAACCTCATCCTATTTCCAACTTCGCTCCGTCATATGGCGCAGACGAACAGAAAAGTCGCCGCTCGCGCACGCCAGCTAAAGATTTGGGCGCCTATACAAGAGTCAGGTTTTTGAGCTTTTCGTGTGTTTTCTTTTTTCCACCAGTGTTGAAAACTACAGTCCCGTACTTACTGCGCGGAAATGGTCGTCTTCGCCGTTCGCCCACTTTCAAAAAAGTACATTTTAACCTTACACCGACAAACGGCACGTAAAAGAAGTTACATATTGCCGGGGGGCATACAAAAACGTCACGTCCCGAGAAACGCAGCACGAAACCGAGCAAAACTAACCGCTAGGCTCAGCGCGTCGGGCCGCAGGCCGTGGGCAGGCCTTTTTTTTTCTCACCGACCGGCGAAGCTGCATCATGCAGCATCATTCCTCCCGCCGCTCCCGTCCACGGCTTAGCATGACACAGCGTGCGCCGCCCTTCACAACTGCACCGGCGTACTAAGCTAGAGTGCTTGAAATGCAGCGTAATTTTCGCATAACGTGCTTGAAATGTAGCGTACTTTTGCAAAAACAAAACATTCCTTCCTTGAATTTGTCAGAAACTGCAATGCCGTGAACAGCCGGCAGGCCACAGAGCGAGCGCGCCGCTTCACGAACTGCAGACAGGCACCGGCGGCCGGCGCGGCCGCCTAAATTGCTTGCAATGCAGCGTACTTCCACAAATAAACATTTCTCACCTTGCCGCCGTCATAAACAGGGGGAGTTCTGCGTCGAAGGGCAAGAGAGACGAAAAAAATTGCGGCCTGCCAGCACGAACGAATACGCCGCACGCTTTCACGCGCACAAAACTGCCCCCACGATGCTCCGTCGTCTGCTGCTCGGATCGGTCTGCCGCAGCGCCGGCCGCCCGCGCGCGGGTGATGATGATGATGATGATGTAGCCTTCCCTTTGTAACGGGTGGGCGCCTGGGTTTTAAAGACTGGTGGCGCCATCCCCTAGGCGGCAGAGTGTCACGGCTAGAAAGTCGGGACAGCCAGGACACGTTGTACTGTGCAGCGCCAGGCAGCAGCGGACTCCGAGGGACCACACAGAGGAGACGACGAAGAAGCCCTGCCCGTCACCATGGCTAAGGCTAGCCAGAATAGCGGGGAAGGCAGTTCTGCCGGGAGACGGCGCCACGAGAGTGCCCAGGAATGTGGCATTGCTCCCCCTCTCAGGAAAGCGCCGCCCTCGGCGCGGCAGGTCGTGTGGACCGACGGCGGCTCCCCCGGGCACGGGATTTTGGCACGCGAACACCTGCTGTTCATGGGGTGCCCGTGCAGAGGGGCAGTAGTCCTGGTGCATGGAGCATTTATCGTCGACGGGCGCGGAATCCACTGTCTCGGCCGTCTTGGTCTCGTATGCGAGGAGGGAGAGACAGCTCTCAGTAGTCCAGACATTTGCTACTTCCAGTGCGAGCAGTACGCGGTCGTTGAGCGTTCCCGAAACCGGGGCGTGGGTACTTTGTCCGACGGAGTATTCAAGCGGCAGCGTGTTATGGTTGGACAGCAGGGTGAGTGTGGGATTCCATAAGGCGGTTCTGGCCGGCCACCATCTCGACGGGCGCGCACGCGTAACACCTTATTCTTCGGCGTCCGCAGGTAGAGACGAGTGAGCGGCTAGCGGGCGTGGTACGGCTTCATTCGTGCGACATGCACAACTTCGGACGTTGGTCGTCGAGAGGAACGAACAGTTCGTTGAGGGAGAACTTTATAGTTTACCTCGCCGAGTTGGCGTATTACTTTATAGGGGCCAAAGTACCGCCGAAGCAGCTTTTCAGAGCGCCCTCGTTGGCGGATTGGGCTCCACACCCAAACGTTTTCTCCGGGCTGGCAAGTGACATCCCTGCGCCGATGGTTGTAACGGTGAGCGTCTTTTGCTTGTTGATGCCGGATATGTTGCCGAGCAAGTTGGCGGGCGGCCTCAGCTTCGTGAACAAAGCGGTCGGCCCCCACGACAGCGGAGTTTACACTACCAGGAAGAAGCATTGCGTCGAGCATAGTCGTGGCTTCGCGACCATGGACTAAGCGAAATGATGTGAAGTGAGTCGTCTCTTACAGGGCAGTGTTATATGCGAAAGTAACGTCAGGGAGTACTGCATCCCAGTTGCGGTGGTCGTCGTCGACATACATGGAAATCATGTCGGCGATCGTCTTATTTAGGCGCTCACTGAGCCCATTAGTTTGCGGATGATAAGCTGTTGTTCGTCGGTGGCTCGTGCCGCTGAGTCGCATAACTTCCTCTGTCAGCGCCGAGGTAAAGGCCGTCCCTCTGTCAGTTATAACGACCGTGGGTGCACCATGACGAAGCACGATGTTGTGCATGAAGAAGGCGGCAATTTCCGCAGTTGTTCCACGGGGAAGAGCTTTCGTCTCACAGTATCGACTTAGGTAGTCGGTGGCGACCACAATGTACCGGTTACCCAGCGAAGACTCCGGAAAGGGGTCGAGTAAATCCATGCCGACTTGGTAGAAAGGAACGTGTGGTGGATCAATAGGCTGCAGTAGTCCGGCTGACTTAGTTGGCGGTGTCTTGCGACGTTGGCACTCGCGGCAAGTTCTGACGTAACGCTGCACAACTGCAGCAACCCTGGGCAAGTAGTACTTTTGGCGTATCCGCGCCAAAGTGCGGCAAAAACCCAGGTGACCAGAAGATGGGTCATCACGGCACGCCTGCAGGACTTCGTCGCGCAAGGCCGCAGGTACGACGAGCAGATAGACAGCTTGCGTCGGGTGGTAGTTTTTCTTATACAGAACGCCATCGCGCAAACAGAAAGACGACAGTCCACGAGAAAAGATTCGCGGTGGAGACTCAGCGCTTCCTTCAAGATACTCAATGAGAGGCCGTAGTTCACTGTCGTCTCTTTGGTGTTGAGTGAGGACGGACGTGGAGATGGCGCCGAGAAAAACAAAATCGTTGTCGGGATCGGCTCGGTTGTCCTCAACAGGAGCACGAGACAGACAGTCAGCATCACTGTGCTTCCTGCCGGACTCATAAACGATGGTGACGTCTAACTCTTGAAGGCGAAGGCTCCAGCGTGCAAGCCGCCCCGAGGGATCTTTGAGGTTCGCCAGCCAGCACAGCGAATGGTGATCACTGACGACTCTAAAAGGGCGGCGGTATAAGTACCGGCGAAATTTGGTCATTGCCCACACAATTGCCAGGCATTCTTTTGCAGTGGCGTAATAGTTCGCCTCCGAGCGTGACAAGGTGCGGCTTCCATATGCGATTACGCGTTCGAGACCATCCTGCCACTGCACAAGGACCGCACCGAGGCCGATGTTGCTGGCGTCTGTGTGCAGTTCAGTGTCGGCTGACTCGTCGAAGTGGCCAAGGATGGGCGTACTTTGCAGACGAGTGCGGAGGTCTTCGAAGGCCTGTTGTTGCTCCTGGCCCCAGGAGAACGGTTCGGCATCTTTTGTGAGGCGGATGAGGGGCTGAGCGATCTGGGAGAAGTTCCGCACAAAACGCCGATAATAGGCGCAGAGACCCAGAAAAGGCCGATTCACACGACGGACCGTTCGTCCGCGGCCCGCGCACTACGTGTTCATGCGTCAGCACATTTAGAGGCGCGCTGCCGGCCCTGAGAGGCCACGGCCGGCAGAGCGCCTCTAAATGTGCTGACGTATGAACACGTAGTACGCGGGCCGCGGACGAACGGTCCGTCGTGTGAATCGGCCTAAAGCGGCGCACACTTCGCTTATCGGACGGCATGGGAAAAGCAGCGGCAGCGGCTGTCTTATCGGGATCAGGGCTAGCTCCCTTAGCGCTCACGATGTGGCCCAGAAACTTCAACTCCTGGAAAGCGAAGTGAAACTTTTCGGGCTTGAGGGAAAGACCAGCCGAACGAATTGCGGCAAACACGGCACGCAGGCGCCTGAAGTGCTCTTCGAACGTGGCGGAGAAGATGACAACGTCATCCAGGTAGAGCGAAACAAAACTGCGCGAAACAAAACTGCGAAACAAAACTAGCCCAACATCAAGTCTTACTTCATCCAGGTACACGAGGCAGGACTGCCATTTTAGGTCGGCAAGCACGGTGTCCATCATCCGCTGGAAGGTGGCAGGAGCCGAGCACAGTCCGAAAGGGAGCACCCGGAATTCGCACAGACCATCCGGTGTAATAAAGGCGGTCTTTTCCCGGTCGCGCTCGTCCACCTCGATTTGCCAATAGCCACTACGTAAATCTAGCGACGAGAAGTACGTGGCGTGGCGTAGCCGGTCCAGGGAGTCATCAATCCGTGGCAGAGGATAAACGTCCTTTTTGGTGACTTTCTTTAGACGCCTGTAATCAATACAGAACCGTAGGGTCCCATCCTTCTTCGCCACAAGAACAACAGGCGATGCCCACGGGCTCGTCGACGGCTGTATCACGTCGTCCTGGAGTATTTCTTGAACTTGCCGGCGAATGGCGTCACGTTCCTTCGATGAGACCCGATAAGGCGGCTGGCATAACGGTCGCTGGTTTGCGTCAAGAATAATGCGGTGCTTTGTGATCGGAGTATGCCTGACCTTGGAGGTCGAGGCAAAACAGTCGCGGAAAGATTCGATAATGCCCTTCAGGCAGCGTTTCTTATGAGACCGGAGGTTCGGGTTCACGTCGGTCTTTATTGGAGTGGTCGGCGCCTCCACTAATGCCGGGATTTTGGACAATGCGTGCTGTCCCGCGAATTCACAAAGTTCTTCGAAATACGCAATAGCTGTTTTGCCAGGCAAACACTGAGGTTCAGAACCAAAATTGGTCACCAAAAGTTCGGTTCGCCCACTGTTCAGTTCAATAATTCCGCGAGATACACACACTTGCCGACCCAGGAGCAGCGAGATGTTGGTTTCAGCGATGCCACGAGTGCTGGGGCTGTTATCGCACTCTACGGTAACAAACATGCTGGCTCTTGACGGGATCAACACCTGGTCATCACAGACGCACAACTTAGCCCTACGTGGCACGGTATCTTCGTCGACAGGGCCTTGGGTGGAAAACGATACGATTAGCTCCTGAAAACTGATGACGGCACCGTACTCCTGAAGGAAATCCAAACCGAGTATGAGGTCCTTAGAGCACTCGGGTAACACAGCAAAGCAACCAGGGAAAGTAACACCGCGGATCTGGATTCGCGAAGTGCAGACACCAATCGGAGTTACGACATGGCCACCAGCTGTCCGGATCTGCGGTCCGGACCAAGGAGTTAGAACCTTCCTCAGGGCTGTGGCTAACCGACTGCTCATTACAGAAAAATCGGCGCCGGTATCCACGAGTGCGGTTACGTCATGGTTGTCAGCGGATACCAGAATTTCGGCGGAAACCAGTCGGTCGCAGCGCGTCGTTGATGTCGTGGGGTCACGTCGTCGTTGATCGGAGCGTCGCTGCGAATGTTCGGGTGGAGGCTCTTGACACGTTCCAGTAGAGGTGGCCCTACCCGCGGAGGACGCCGTCTTCAGTTTTCCCGATGTGGGGACGCGCCTCTGAACTGGCCAGAGGACGACGGGCGGCCGGGCGAAGAGAACCGCCTTGGGGATGGCGATCGGGACTGGCGTCGCTGCGGGGTCGAGGGCTGCACGTTATCAGCCAGGTACAGCTCGATATCCCGTGGTCTTTCACCGTAGCGTGGTCGAGGTGAGTCAGGTGAAAACCCCCTTAAGCCCATTCTGCGGTAGGGGCAGTGACGGAGGATGTGGCCGGGCTCCCCGCAGTGGTAACAGAGCGGCCGATTGTTTGGCGTACGCCACACGTGCGCTTGGCTCCTGGGGGGCCTGAACTCCTGCGGCACGGGTGGTACTGGCATGGCAAGTACTGGCAGAGATGGTACTGGCACGGGAACGACGGGAGAAAAGGCTTGCATCGCTGGCCTAGGACTTCGTAGTGCTTCGCCGTACGTCATAACGGAGGGCGCCGGGTGTGGAGCGGGAGGCGGCTGCACAGCTCGTCGGATTTCGTCACGGACCACGTCCGCTACGGCAGCGACACTGGCCTGTGGAACTTCAAGGCGAAGTTTCGCCAGTTCCTCGCGAAAAATTGCATAAGTAAGCACATTAGGTGTTTCTTCGTTTTTTTTTAGCATGGAAGTTTTACCCCGTGACGTAAACGCCGTAAAACGCTCTTACACCGACGTATATCTAACCTGCTTTCATCTAAACATTCTGTCTGCAAGACATAAAGAAGATGAACTATCCGTTTTTCTCGATGAATTCAGTTTTGAGTTCGATGCCACATTTTTGACTGAAACTTGGTACACACGCACCACTGAAGTTTACAAACGAGATTGCTACCAAACTTTCTTCCTAAATCGGACATCTAAGCATGGGGGTGGCGTGGCGATACTGATGAAACATGCTCTCAACTGTGATATTATACCTGAATTTTCTTTCATAAGTGATGATGTAGAATGTTTAACAGTTGTGTCGCAAAGGAATGTTTTTTCAGTTATGTATAGACCACCGGATTCTTCTGTTGATGTTTTTAGCGGTCATTTAGATCACTTGCTGAATTATGTCAATCAAAAAAACCTTAACCTCATTCTCGGTGGAGATCTTAATATCGACTTGCTGAAGCCATCTCCAGCTCAAATGACGCTTGTATCAACGATAGAGTCCGGTGGCCATCGTATTTTAACCCAAACTGCAACCCGCGTCACAATGCAAACTGCTACCCTTCTTGATATTTTTGTAACCAACATTAATAGTAATTGTGTTTTCTCCAGAGTTGTATGCTGTGATATTAGTGACCATTACCCGATTTATATACTTGTACGAGGCATCAAAAAGCAAACAACTGACTTACCCGCCGTGAGACCAACACAGTGCATCACACCCCTGACCCTTGAAGCGTTTCGTTCAAGTATCATAAACGAAAGTTGGAATGGTGTATTTTCTTCTGATACAGCCGATGATGGATATGAGCTATTCATTTCTCGTTTTAAGCCATTATACCATGAACATTTTAAAGAAAAGGTGATTAAGAAATCAAGAAGAAATCGTAAACCTTGGATCAACCACGAATCTCTAAAGATGATTAAAAAGAAATCGAAGTTGTTTAAGAAATTTCTGAAAACAAAGTCGCCGGCTGATCTACAGAGATTCAAAGAGTATCGAAATAAATTAACGGCTCACTTAAGAAATGAAAAAAAGAAAATATCTGCATAATGAGTTTATGAGTGAAAATTGCGAAGGAAGCACTCAAATCTGGATGAAAATCAACAAACTACTTGATCGCAAATCAAGTTCTTCAGATGTTACCAGTCTTACTCTCGAAGGTCAAAATGTAGAAGGAATCGAGCTTGCAGAAAAGTTCAATAATTTTTTTAAGGATGCTGTTTCACGAAACAGCCCCCCGAAAGCTGTACATCCCAATGTAAAAGCCAATGATCACAGTGTCTTTTTATATCCTACCAATGAAAATGAAATTTGCAGTATTTTTGCCTCCTTAAATAATAGCAGAGCTTGTGATATAGATAACATTCAAATTGCGCCGATAAAATACGTAATTGACTGCATAGCTTCTATTCTCACCCATATTTACAACCTCGCCCTATCTACTGGTCTGTTTCCGAAGTTAATGCAAGTGTCAAAAGTTATCGTTGTCTACAAAAAAGGAGATAAAAGTGATATGTCTAATTATCGACCAATCTCAATATTACCGGTCTTTTCAAAAGGATTAGAGAGAATAATCTACAAACGAATAATAAATTTTTGCTTAAAGTTCAATCTTCTTTTCCCTTCCCAGCATGGCTTTATCCATGGGAAATCAACCGAAACAGCGTTATTAACGCAAAAAGAAATCATACTGGATGCAATTGAAAATCGAGAAATCTGCATCGGAGTTTTCATAGATTTTTCAAAGGCTTTCGACCGCCTCAATCATGTTGTTTTACTGCAGAAACTGGAATTATATGGCGTACGCGGAACACCCTTAAGCCTTATAAAGTCCTACCTTCAACATCGTCATCAGAAAGTCCAAATAGGGTCTCATCTGTCATCATCGCAAGCAGTTTGTACCGGTGTACCGCAAGGCAGCATTTTAGGGCCTCTCCTGTTCATATTATATATAAATGATATAGTTACAATGCATGATAAGCCAAAATATGTCATTTACGCAGATGACACAAGTTTATTTTTTCAAGGCACCTCAATACAGCTCCTAATTCCAATTATAAATGACGCAATGAATAGATTAAAAACCTGGAGTGAAAATAATGTACTACATTTAAATACTGAAAAAACTAAAGCCATACTTTTTCATGCTAGGCAATCAGCAATTATTCAGAACTTCGACATAAAGCTTGGGAGCACCAACATAGAATTCAAAGACACGATTAAAACACTAGGAATACTTTTCCACAACCACATGAGCTGGAACGCTCAAGTAGATTCTGTCATCGCTCATCTGTCACGGTGTGTTGGTATTCTCGCTAAATTCCGAAACTTCCTTCCTGTTGCAATCAAGCTAAATATATATAACGCCATTTGTTTGTCACACTTAAACTACTGTTTTTTGGTGTGGGGAACTACAACAGAAACAAATATGCATAAAATTTACATGCTGCAAAAAAAAGCTGTCCGTTACATTGCCAATGTTGACTACCATGCCCCTACTGATCACTTATTTTCACACTACCAGATTATACCAGTCCATAGCTTGTACCGATATTACTTAGCAACCAGATACAAGAAATCCCTACAATATAATACTCGAGCCTTTCTAGACTTGACCTGCCTCACTCAAACTGTACCGGCTTATACCCTGCGTAATACAGAAAAATGGTTTATTCCTTTTTGTCGCACCAATTACGGCAATCAGATGCTACGTTACAATATGCCACACTTATTAAACAAATTACAGTCCATGAATATCGATATTTCGAAAAACAGCCTGCGCGAAATTAAAGCTGCCTTTAAATAAGCTACAAAACGTTGTTAAGTATATTCTTTTTTTATGATGTATAAAATGTGTTGTATGTATAACTGTGTCTGTGTAAAAAGTTTTTGTCTCTAGCGTTTGACCATCTTCCGATGTTTGTTGCTGTATGCCATGTAAAGGGGGGTCCGGGGGTCCCTCAAGTGATCTGCGATCACTTTTTACCCGGACCTACCCACATCTATGATGTAAAATAAACAAACTTCAAACTTCAAACTTCAAACTTCAAACGAGGTTTCTTACAAGTTCCCGAAGCTCCTCGGCGGGCAGCGACGTAGGCGTGTACTGGGAAGCGGCTGCTACGGTAGCCTGACGTCCGTAGTGCGCGCCTCGTTCCTGCAGAGAGCGCTCGATACCCGTTGCCTCCCTTGTGAAGTCGGCCACTGTTCTTGGCGGGTCACGGACCAGTCCGGCAAAGAGCTGCTCCTTTACGCCGCGCATTAGGTGGCGCACTTTCGTGGCCTCGGGCATAGCAGGATCGGCTCGATTGAAGAGACGCATCATGTCGTCAACGAACATGGTGACGCTCTCATTTGGCTGCTGCGACCTGGAGTGCAGAGCGACTTCCGCCTTCTCTTTTCTTTCACTGTTGCCGAATGTCGCCATCAACTCACGCCGAAAAACCTCCCAGGTGGTAAAAGAGGTCTCGTGGTTCTCGAACCAGATCTTTGCCGAGTCCTCTAGCGCGAAGTAGACATTCCTCAACTTGCGCTCACCGTCCCACTGGTTGAAGACTGCCACACGGTCGAAACTGGCCAACCAATCTTCAACGTCTTCAAACCTGTCTCCGTGGAACGTCGGCGGTGACCGGGGCGCGTGGAGCACGAACGGAGCGTCAGCTCCAAAACGTTGAGTGGTCTGGCTACCAGTGGTTGTCGTCATCTTCCGTGACGGTTTTGTCAGGCCGCTAAACTCTGGCTGTAGGCCTAGCAGGCGGCGGCTCGCTTTGTGCACGGGGGTTGTGTCGATGCCATGGGAACTGGCTTCAAAGGCGTCTTCGGAGTCAGTGTACATGGGACGTTACCCAGCCGGCTCCACCAAATATGTCACGGCTAGACAGTCGGGACGGCCAGGACACGTTTTACTGTGCAGCGCCAGGCAGCAGCGGACTCCGAGGGACCACACAGAAGAGACGACGAAGAAGAAGCCCTGCCCGTCACCATGGCTAAGGCTAGCCAGAATAGCGGGGAAGGCAGTTCGGTCGGGAGACGGCGCCACGAGAGTGCCCAGGAATGTGGCAAGAGTATCTATTGGAGGAGGAGGATTGCACGTCATTTCCTGGGGCCAGATTTGGCCGAGTGTCCGCTATTTATCAGAGAGAGAGAGAGAGAAAAGGACGGAAAGGCAGGGAGGTTGACCAGGCGATGCCCAGTTGGCTACGCTACACTTGGGGAGGGGAACAAAGGGGAAAAAGGAAAAAGAGCAGCAAGGAAATGAGTTTTCTAAGTGTCCAGCGATCACTATGTCACAAGAACAGAGGGCGCGCACTGAAAACTTAAAGATTATAGGCGGGATGCAACCCCGAGTCCCTTAAGAAATTCAGGAGCGCTATTTACCAGTATCTTTCTCTATGAGTTACCTTGCAGCTGCTTAAGCGACAGTTCAAGTAGCCACGCAAAGCATGTTGTTTGACTCACTGACTGCATAGCCAAGGCCAAGCCCAGCCAAACCTGTGGCCCGTCACGATTTTACGCACGTAGTTCCCGTTTCTCTTTCGCTTGCGCGGCCGCGGTTGTCGTCTGCTGCGGCGCCAGCGGGGCGGCGCGGGCGTCACGTACACAAAACTTTTCTAAATTACCTTACTTTCTAATACTTCTTAGTATTTTAAATTCAATGCAAAAGGCGGGAGGGCTGTCAAAAATCTCAGTCTTGCAACCACGGTTTTTCTCCCGCACTTGCAACCGTGCTTGAAACTTGAATACAGTTTACAATTTTGACCAAAGGTGGCACTACATTCAGTAAAACCCGCAGTTTGGTTCACTTACACTGACGTTTTTTTTTAACTGGAAAGCTTACGAAGTGCTCGAGCAACCTTCTTCTTTTTAAATAAAAGTTTTCTCTCTCTCTTACGAAGTGAACCAATACACGCGGCTCACGCAGACGGCTCCTGGGCGCCGCCTGCTAAACCGCTTACACATCCAACACGACTGCACCCCAGAGGAGGCGGAGCGTATTCCAGTACTATGGCGCCATATGCTCTGGGTCTGCCCGCTCCCCCGTAACATGGACACCGACATGCAGAAAACAGACGACAAGCGCGGGCTCGGGCTCTTGAGAGACAACACGGCTCCCGACCCGGTGTATATTATGTAGACGTATGTAGGGCCATTGCCCACGGGATTTTACTCGGCCGCTGTCGTTCACCAGGAAATGCACGTTGATGGATTCTCCTTTCGAGCCCCGAATTCAATGCGGGCCGAGGAAGTAGCGATAGCGCTTGCTGCCGCCCACGCCAATTCGAGAATAATCATCACGGACTCCCGAAAAGCATGTGAACATTACTTGGCAGGGGAGATCTCCCCCTTAGCTGCTTGTATTCTACGACGGACTGCCACTGATCCAACACCCAAACGAATCATTTGGGCTCCTGGCCACCAGGGCTTACGAGGTAATGAGGCCGCTGACGCGGCTGCCCGAGCGCTTACTCACCGGGCTCCTCATCCCAGCTCTGCTGGCTCGGAGACTAGCCAGCCGCTGCTGCGATTCAGGGAAATATTAACACATTATAGCGACAACCACCGCCTTTTCCCGGCCCCTGCAAAAGGGCTGAGCAAGACGGAGGAGCGAACTTTAAGGCGCCTGCAGACAGGTACTCTACTCTGTCCTGCAATAATAAAACATTACGATCCTAACACGGATGGGCGATGCCCACACTGTGGGGAGACCTGTGATATCTTCCACATGGTGTGGGCATGTACTCGAAATCCCCACCTCCCCTTTTCCCCTACCCCTTCCAGAGAGGCATGGGAGACTGCCCTCCTCAACTGCTCCTCGCTTGAGTCCCAAAGGGCTCTGGTGAAACGGGCGAGAGACGGGGCCTCGTCGTGCGGTGTCCCGGACTAGGGACGCCGACCATGTAGCGGGGCCACTCTGTGGCTCCCAAACTCTTTTTCACAAAATAAAAGTTTTCACCACCACCACGAAGAGTTGGCGGAGGCGCTCGAGGCGCTGCACGGACATGTTTGGTTTTGGTTTTACAGGGTCGGCTACTAATTGGCTATGAGGCCGCCGCGGTGGATGGCTCCAGATGACTTCGAACATCCGGCCGGAGATCATTAAGGTGCATGGACATTGCACAGTACACAGGCGAAAGCTGAAGTATACAAAAAAATTCAAGGTATAAAATAACAAATTAACGAAAATTTTCTCAATGAAAACTTTATTTGCAAAAATAACAAAAACGGAAATGCAAAAGTAAAAGCATGACCAATAAAAAAAATGGCCTGGCTTAGCTTATGGTTAAGCCTAGGATGCGAAGCATAGTTTTGCGGTCTGACGAGCCGCCCTCTCCCTGGCCGACATCTCGCACTCAACTGACTCAACGAGTGCGTCGCTTTTTGCGTCACGTCAGTATCTCCTAGCGGTAGGAGCGGGAGTTAGGCCGCCGGCGGAGGCTGCGCGTCCGCAAGCGAGCGCACGAGGCCCCAGCTTTCACAGCTGTTGTGACGTCATAACACGTTGTGCGCCGATGAAGCTCAAGTAGTTGCTACGCGGCCGTGCGCGTCGCAGCAAGGAAGAGCTTGTTGTGCGAGTAATACGCTTCACATAAAACCGTAACTGAAACCAATTTAATAATTCTGAGCTGCGTGCATGCATGCATGCAGGGCGTTGCCCCTTTCCCCCTTTTGCGGGGACAGCGTAGTGCAATGTGCTCTCAGTGATTTGTGCCTCCAAGGTTTCCGCGGACAGTGATACGATTTCTCCATTAAAAAAGATTTTTTTTTTCATGTAGACAAGGAATCACTCATACGATGGCGATCTGCGAAAAGTGGCTCGCAAGACGGTTCAAAAGCGCGTCTCTTGCCCAAACCCGATCAACCGTGAAGAAGGTATCCAAAAGCGTCGGCTTTGTAATCAATCTGTGGTTCCAGTCGGTTTCGGTTATTATGTGGATAATGCGTAGCGCTGAGCTGAGCAGAGATGTATATATATGTGCGATATTGAGGAGGCATATATCGTGCGTTGTGTGGCAAGTTTGGTCGGCCACGAGTAGCCAGAAATTGCACATCCCATGCTCGTGGTTCGTGCATGTGCGGAAGATGTACAACATCATGGCATATGCTACATACCATGGATGTCCGCCATGAAGTGACACATACTGGTAACGCTCAGTGGACGTTACATTTAGACATAGACATTTGGATCTATCTGGTACGAGGTTTGTGGTTAACTGGGATGTTGAAGTTGGGCGGAAGCTTGGAAAACGCGAGAAGACGGAAAAGCTGGTGACCGCTGCTGCCGGCGGCGCGATGAAAATGCAGACCGCCGCCGCCTACCTGCAGCATGGAGCCGACGGCCCACGTGCGAGAAACTCAAGCGCCGAGATAGATGCGGGGTTCACCGTTTCCTTCGGCTGTTCGAATGAAACTGCTGTTTCATCTCTCAAAACGACGAGTACAAGAGCAAAACCTTCTCTCCCCGCAGCTTGTGGCGCGAGGGAGAGAGAAAAGAGAGCGAGGAGTCAATTTTTATTTCTTGTTGAAAACCATTGGTCCCGAAAACGTTATACCCAGTTAACTTTCTGGGGCCAAAATGTATAATTCGTCTTTGTTGCTGCTTAAAACTCTCGAAAAAACGTGTCTAGACCTTTGATGGGAGCCCTGCTTTTTTGCTTGTATTTCTATGTCTTGCCTCTATGGTCCGGAAACGTTTGATAAATACTGTACTGGGGCTGGGACATTCCATCCTTTTTGGGCGCACATGGGCAAGTCCGTTGCTTGTTGGGCACGATTACGAAACCAAAGGTTGGCAACGTCTGTGAGGTAGAAGAGTATGTTGCTCAACTTAACAGAATCGTCCCACCGATTGTAAGTGGTGACCCGCTCGTATGAGGCCAGCCAGTCGTCGACGTCGTGGTCGTCTGTACCACTGAATGGAGAAGGGTCGCACTGGTGTTGCACCCCGGAACAGACGGTCGGTCTGATGGGCGGCGATGGCTGAGTTGGAGCGTCTGGCATTGTGGGTGGGGCGAGGAAAGTTCCGCTCGGAAATTCCAGGTTCAGGACCGGAACGGAGATAGAGGCACCTCCTCCAGGTGTAAAGGTGCTCCTTCAAAGCGCAGGTCGGTGGTCGTTGACTGAAGAGCGTCACTAACAGCACACTCCCAGGCATCACACAGGATCCAGAACTGCACTTAGTCGACCTCTGTTCCACCGCAACGCGATCCTTGCATAGGAAAAGTTTATACCCTTTTGAACCTACTTTAGCAGCCGCAAGCTTTCACACAAAAAGCGGTGTTCTACCTAAAGGATGCAAGCCGTATATGGGTTAACCATGCTTGAACTTCAAAGAATGCCAGTGCAAGACATGGAAAGGACTTCACAACATGCAACGAAGAAAAGGTGGGGATATTTAATTTTAATTCCACGAAAAGGTTGCGCAATGTTTCTTATCAGAATGGATGTATTTAGTGGCATGTAAATGCACAGTGGCTGAGAAAAAAAAGGTTTAAAGTCTTCCACAAAGCAACCGATGAAACTACCACCCATTGTCATGCCACATGAAATGCAATGCCATAGAACAGGGTAGCCTTGCTGTGGGTACCAGCATCAAGTGCTGAAGCAAGTCACGATAAAAATCCTTTGCTGGATGCAAGGCACAATCATGTCTATGGATACTCGAAGCAACACTAAAAAAAACAAGGAAACGTCAGCTATTTCAAGAGGCAGGCTAACCAGTGAAATGCACTGCTTTTGAATTTAATGCACAATACGTCAAGTAAGTTTTACTAACAGGAACAATGTATTCAACATTTGGTAATGGCAACTTTCATAAAATACTCATGTTCAATTCACAAAACTAGCCTAAATTGCCGACTTTACAATACACTACAAAGCAGCAATGTTTTTCAGAGGCGCCAATCGCAGCACTTCTTGTTTGAACAGCCACGACATTTGCAGCTTGTTATCATGGACACCTTATGTAAAAAATAACTCCTTTTCAAGCAACACATAACACAACACAGAAGCTAGCACATAATGAAATGGTCACAAACAGCTGATATTCTCTCAACCAAAACAGATTAAAAATTTTGCAGACATAATGCTCCACAAGTATTACGCCATTTATATCCAGCAGAGATAGCACTCTGAGAAATGGTGATGTAGATGTTCATGAACTCTCTTTGTTGGCTTTCATACCAAAGAATAGAAAACTGTTATAAAGCCTGCAGACTAACACAACAGACATCAATATAAGGTTGGAGACCTGCCTCTCACCACTCTTTCCTGCCATCAGTACTGCGTGACTAAACACACAAAGATTAGCAGCAGAGCAGGTTTTCCTGTGTTGTCATACAAACTCAGATAAGATAGGTTCAATGATATTAACGAGCGAATTTACAATGAACGTCACAAAAATACACCCACTCAGACTGAATGAATAAAAAGAATATTTGTGCATGTTCTACCTCCCCAAATGTCTTCACGGAGTCAGGCTGACAAATCGCACCAGCAACAGAGATTTAGCATAGCGGGGGCGTAGTAGTGTGAACTTATACTGGTTCACTGATGGCCGGCTCCAAAAGGGTGGTGACCCCGCCTGGCTGCACCCATTCTACTACGTGTGCGTGGACAATTAGCAGTAAACCGGCATACATCTATGCTATTAGGTCTCCGGTATGCTAAATCTCTCTCTAATATTGGGTACAAAGATTTTAAACTCTCCCTCCAACAAGAAATGATGCAATCCATGTATGACCATGATTTTATTTCCATTCGAGTTTACAAGCATAACAGGCTCAGTCTTCATGTTCAGGAAATACTTAGAGGAAGTGTGTGTCTAGTCTAAGGGAGCAACAAATGTTGTTTTCTGAAAACTCAGTAAAAGTGAATAAAACTTACAAATATAAATAATTATGAAGGTTAGCTACCAACACCTTTCATAGGAAATTCAGCTAGAATCTCGTTAGCTTGCATATAAAAAGATAGCTAGGAAAACATATTGACTAAGGGCATCACATACCACTACTATTTTTTGTGAATCACCTTTTGTGACGTCCTAAATTTTGTGTATGAGCGAACGTCTCTTGGCAAAAGTCACATTGGTAGGGCTTTTCGCCCCTATGGGATCTAACATGACTCTCAAGACTTGAACGTACTGCAAATATCATGGGGCACAGCTGGCACTGATACGGCTTTTCACCCGTATGGGTACGGATGTGTGCCACCAGGTGACTCCCCCGTGTAAAGCTGCTATCACAACAGTCGCAACGGTAAGGACGCTCGCCTGTGTGAGTGCGCATGTGTTTCACTAAGGTGCTCTGGTGTGCAAAGCGTCTACCACAGTGGTCACAACAGTAAGAACGTTCACCTACGTGAGTGCGCTGGTGTGACTCCAGGTAGGCCTTTTGTGCAAAGCTTTTTCCACCATCGTTAACAATGGTATGGGCGCTCGCCCCCCCCCCCCCCCCCCAAGCGGGCCTAAGAACTAAACAAATGGCAGCTAGCTATGTTTAGCACACAGCATACTGCCATTTTTGTTTCCTTTATTTGCTCCTTAAACAGGGTATAAGAGGAAGCGAAAGCCAGTGGCTAAAAACCTCATGAGGCCTTGGACCCCTTTACAAGTTCGTACATCAATGCTTAAAACTCACAGGGGTGGCAGTTTTGGTCAATAGTTGATATATTATGGAAAACAACTCTCCAGCATATCAAAGGCAAATATCACCATAATTCACTACAGTTCTACGAAATGAAGATTTTGTATCCTTCATACTGCTCTTTGAAAGACAACACTCAGGAATGTATTTACGGAGAAAACTGCAGATTCTAATGATGAGTTTTATCCAAAAAATACACCATATTTACAGCCTCTGGTGGCCAAGCGTGCATGTGAAAGACAGGTTATATCCATAAGACACAAGATTACATGTGCAACTCAAATGGTGTTATGTGGATGAGACGCTGAAAATGGAATACAATCTCGTACAAAAGTTTTGCTAGATCATGTGAATTCAGTGGGCCAGGGTTAATAACAATCGAGTTCCAAACTTTCACTTCTGAACGCAGATAAGAAGATATAATTATGCTCATCAAAAAATCACAGATACCAAAAAAATTCAGAAAACTGTTGCAAGCAAATCAACAGCCATTTGATAGACCTGGTCGCTTCCACAGTAACTGTCTTTATGGGAAGGACTGTACAAGTCTGCCTACGCAGCCTTAAGAACTAACGAGCGTCAGTTATGGTTACAGACAGAACACATTGGTACAGGATTCTTTTTTTTCTGTAGACCTTTTACAATCTTCTACAGCACACACTAAAAAAAACTTTTAGAGCATAACTGGTAAAAAATTGCCAGGAGGCTTGTTTGCAGCCAAGATTACAGCTGCCCACGAGTGTGGCCAGCATGTCCGACAGGGTGTTTGCCATGCAGCAGGTCCAAGAGCGCCATTAGCCAAATCTGTAGAAGCACATCTAAAACAGCACTTTACTGCGTGTCAAGTGCAGTTAGAGCATACCAGATTTACTCGTGCAAGGCCCACACCTCCAATATGGGATGAAAAATTGGAGGAAAAAAAGAAGGAACTGTCATGACCGAGCTTTGGAATGCGCTGCTCTGAAAGATGTTGAAGATGACAGGCTTTTCTGACACCATGGATGGCAAGGAAAAAAACCATCTGTCTGGTGAGCTCTTTAGACACAAACAATAGTGAAAGCTGATGATGACAATAGATGGTGAAAGGGCAGCTTTGGCTAAAGAGGGCCATGGCTCAAAGCACTTTCTTTGACACGTTCGGGTTAAAGGCCCATTTCCAAGCACTTCGTCCAGCAAAAGCCAGTGGGAAAATTTGTGTATTGCATCACTGGTGGGTACCCAGTGCTAGTACTAAGATTCCAACCCTGCACATCCTGCATGCGTGGTGCATCCTTAAATGATTATGCCACTGCTGCAGGGAGAGTGAATGCAGCAAGAAATAAAGATTAAAAGTATAACTTGTCCTCACCTATATTCCAAACAGAATAGCAGCAACTCTAAATCAGTTTTACAGGCATTTTTTGAAGCTTGAAGACCTGACAAGTGTAAGGACCTCACTCTCGCGAAACCAAAAAAGAAAAGAAAAAGCCAGCGGGAGACTAAGATGAGTAAATCTGGAAAACTTTGCATTGCCTTGGGCAACAAGGTAGAGAGCACAGCATCTATAGGTGCACACAGGACAGGGTCAACAGGTTGAATAGAGCAGAGAGCTATACGAAACATTGGGCAGGCAAATTTTCTCAAATGTTTCACATCATAATAAAAGAATTTCCTCCCCAAAGATAAATCAAGGCCGGTTCAATGATCATGAATCAAAGTCCACGCATGATGAATTACAGATGTGCAGAACAGCATTTGATATCAGAAAAGTAAACTAAAACATTCTCAAGATACACCCCATGCAGCCAAACATTGCCTGCTCTTAAAAGAGCCTCAAAATGGAATGGAAAATGTCAGAATGCAGGCTAAATGCACACAGCAACAGACATAGTTTGGATATAGTCAGGAATGCTTCGCACATGATGAAGTGAGGTCAGTCACGTCTGACCAACCACAATTAATCATAGCGTACTCTTCAACAAAGCCATAAAAATGGCCATAAACCATTGAACAGCGGCAAACATGGTACCATGAATTCGCCACACAATACTGTCAGAACAGATTTCGCAGAGCCCCAAGAGTTCATAAAGCCCCAACTAGTGGACAAAGCAAAAATGTAACCTGGTGGAATCACATTGAATGACATAAGCAAGCATTTGAAAATATCTGAGGCTATACAGCGAAAGAATCAATATAAAGATTGATATATCAATCACACACGCACCCAAAGACAAATTATTTTAATGCTTGCGATATTCACCCTGGATGTTCCTGCATTAAGAGAAAAACACGAAAGATTATCTCATAAATGAAATAATCTAGTCGCACACTTATCAGAGCAACCACACAATATACAGCTTAATTACACATTATTCTCTTTCGTGTGATCTCGCACATCCTTTCGCAATGACCATCACTTCAGTTACAAAGATCCTGCTTCGATTTCTGAATGATAGGATGGAGTCAGATTCACCCCATTTTGCATCAAAAATAAAGGCGTCATTTTCTGCCGTTTGTATTTTTAACCGAGCATAGTGGTTTCGAACCAATGCCTCTCCTTTATTTAAGATGAGCACCAGCTGCTTATTTTTTTACAATTCTCGAAGTCACAAATTTAATTAACTAACTGACATGCAACGTCCTACAGGCACCGGCACCGACTTTCTTCCGAAAATATACAAAATCACCTGAATGTTATAACTGCCCTGAAACATATGCCAATTTCATTCGTTGTCTTGTGGAATGCAGGACGACCATTCAGTATCCTCCCATCCCCTATCCACCCCTTTTTCGTGGAATGCCTGGCTTGTCTAAGATAGCTGGAAAGACCAATGGCCCTTGCACGACAGGCATAATCCTTTCTTGGTGCTTGGTTTTGAGTGACCAAATATCGTGATTCTAACACTTCTACTACTGAGTGCACACCGCAAAAGTACATAGGCCACAAGCTCCGTTCGACTGTTGTACGTGGTCAGGTGTTAAGTTGGTACCACGACAGAAATGGGAATCTAACCAAGAGCTTATTTTAAACTGGTCAACCATCGCACACAAATGGTTTCTGCTCAATGACTATCAAGTCAAAACGAACAAAGAGAACCCAGTGCAATGGAGTAGTGAAAGGCTGGCAGGCGTAGTATTGAAGGTTTCTTCCTCTGGAACCTTGTACACAATGGCTTATCAGTAATGGCCTGAAAAATAATAGAGAGCAAAAGAGTTTCACTTTAAAATGAACCGAGATGCCACAATCATTGGAACTTGTGTGTGCTTCGGTAGATGACAATGCACAAAAACAAAGCCTGACAGCACTTTCTGCAGCCTTTCTTCTCTAGGCACAGAATGTGAAAGGATATGGATAGGAAAAAAGAAGTGCAACTTGCAATGTGCTGTTAACTGCAAGTAAAAATATTTGAAACTGATCTTTTTCTACCAGCTAAAATGCAATGACGGTTGCGGTATCTTTAACAATGCTTGTCATATCAGCCCAGCTGCTCGGGCTAGTTCTCTTGGCAGATCCAGGCAGATTCTCATGAACATCACTTTGCACATGCAAATAAGTGAAAGTAAGATTCTGCCTGTGTTCGCAGCAGTACATTGCTTTAGAAGGTTCTTCCTCAGGCACGTTTTACCTTGTCCTTGTAATATTGGTCTTCATGTCTGCAAATCGTAATAGAGCACAGTAAACTAAGAAGGAATCTCCAAAACCACAACAGCCTTGTTGGTAGGCTTTGTATATAGAGCACATATCATGCAGCAGGCCCTAGCCTGTTTTAAAAGCATCTGCTTTTGTTTGTGGCTTCATCCACGTGCAATAGAGTACAGCTCACTTATAACTGCCACAGACACACCAAACACTAGCTTGGTATGAACAAGTGCGGTGCCATCGTCAAAGTATGTCTTGAGCAATGGCAATATGTTTCAGATACAACAAACACCTTTGGCCGCATCACTCGGTTATAGCAAACAAGTAGGTGCCTTTAATCCCCCCGAATATGAAGAGGTCGTGCTTCCACTGAGCGTGGAGATCGAAGCGCGTCTCAGCCCTCGTGAGACCGCCCGGAAAGAGCATGTCGACCTTACAAAGAAATAAAAAGGCAGCTTTGAAACCATAAGTGGACGGCCTACAAGGGCCTGTGCGCTCACCGAGAGGGCAGCATCCAAACTCGAAAAAGAAGCGTGACAAAGGGAAATTGATTAAAGCGAACCTGCTCCCCATGCCTACAGCCTCCGTGAGGGATGCTTCCGAAGGGAGGTAGGCCTGCAATGGGACGTTGCAGGCAACTACTGCAAGTGGACACATGATAATCGTTTCATCGAGAACTTTTGGCACTTCTTAGCGAGGCTTGTTTACACTCTTTTTTTCTAAGTTTCTCTACCTTTCTCATGATGCGTCATAGCAAATGTCTAGAAATAAAATTAAAAAAGAAACAAAGAGCAGTGATTTGAGAAGTTTGAACACCTTGCTGTTCATGTTGGTCATGTGATACGATTCGCATTCCCAGTCCACTGCTCCATTTTTTGTGCTGCTACCACACACAGGCAGCGTCAGGGAGCGGACAGTGCAGCTGATACATTCTGTGCCACGCGTGCTACGCTACTTTAGTCGCTGCATGGGCATACGGACTACAGATGAAACTCTTGAAAACACACGTGATCAGACGCATGGAGATTTGGGGCAACGCATCATTGATGCATTTATGGCCAGATGTATCCTCGGAGGACTACGCTCCGGCGGACCACAACATAGCGTAGCTGTGTGCACTGACGAAACTGTTGAACGCAAAGTAACAGAATACTCTTACCGCTAGCAATCTGATTAATGTGGTCAGTCCGTCACCACATGCCGTGGATGCTTGAACTACGATTTGTTAATGCGATACCATTAAGGAGCCAGTGTCGCAAAAAAACCAGCATTGTTATTGGTGTCGTTGGCCATGATCAAAAAGCTACGAATAATCCACAGAGAAGCAACGTAGGTGAAAGATGAGCCAGCTGAGTCACGCGATCTTGCGATGTTATCCCAACCAGCCCACCAGATTGTGATCAAACTGGCCGCCGTGGCACGAGGCATTTAAGTAAATGCTTGCTCGTGAGAGGTTACTGTTCGCGGGAGGTTACACACACACACATATATAGTGGCAGAAAAGTATGAACAGATTACCAACCATGGAGGAGATATGAAGCTGTGAAATAAACTTTGAATACTGATACATTGCCGCTGCCGGCTTTGTAGAAATATTAAATGCTATCTCAAAACTTCATTTATGGTGAGTGATCACAAGCTTACCATGTTTTGTGACAAGGTATGCTGCTGCAAGGATTTCAGGGGATAACTGGGGCTTCCAACATTAAGGTTTCCAAAACATGCCACTGCAAGACTGGCAGCTTACAACCCGACCGTGTGCTTTTCCACAAAAACATTTTCACTATTTGGCCTATAGTCGCCATCGTGACTAATGACAACACAGTACGTAGGTCAGGAAGATGTTCTCCGTTGTCACTTTGGAGGTATTACTAAACATAAAAATATGGCAGTACTGATAGATGACAACCAACCAGCCAAACCAAATTCAAAAGAGTGTTTTAGTCTGGTTTTACAGGGTTTAACGTCCCTAAAATAACTCAGGCTATGAGGGACACCACAGAGGAGGGCTCTGGACAATTTTGATCACCTGGAGTTCTTTAACGTGCAATGACATTGCACAGTACACAGGCCTCTAGAATTTCGCCGCCATTGAAAGCGACCGCTACCGCCGGGATTGAACTCGTGTTTTTCGGGTCAGCAGCTAAGCGCCATAACCGCTGCGCCACTGTAATGACTAATAGATTATTTTCAATCTGCGAAGTAACAAACGTGAATGACAAACCATAAGATTTGCTCAACCAGAAAAATATTGCTTCAGTTGCAATTTCAAGCTGAATACCCTGCTGCACTACAAAGATAATTCCTGTCCTTCTTTTATACGGGCTTTTCATCTGAATCTTCTAAGCACAAATATTATGCCAAATAGCAGACAAAAAAGCAGATAGGAAAAAAAATACATTGATAGAATTAGAAGGGGCATAATGACAGTCAAGGCAGGGAGGACAATTTGTGAACCTAGAGGAGATAGCGGGTAACTTGCAAGGAATTCTTACAAAAGCACACAATGGCTATCGAGCCATCCGACTCCCACAAACATAATCAAAAACTACACAGACATCACAGAAATTGAAGGTATATAGGGCAGAATGCAAAAAAGTAGCCTTTAATGGGAAAAAGAAACAGACGCGGATTCAAAGCTTACAAATAAGGAAGGGGCAGTAGGAAAGTAAAACAATTCACCACTTTAGCTCCCTAGGCGAGGTGGCACTCGCCACAGGCTTGATACAAAGGCTCTGCCAACAGTTATCTATTTATCTAGGGGAGATATCTTGGCGTCTGGTAAAAAAACATATCCCCTCAATACATTCTTTTACAGGAAAGCACAGTCAAGCTGTGGGTCGGCATCAGTTGGCAGAAAACTTCCTCTGGAATGTTCTTCCCATGGCTACTGGTGCTCCTCGAATGCCTGCAAAACGAGAACACAGAGAACAGGCACAGCACACACACACACACAGAAAATAACGAGAAACGACACCAGCATTGCTCAACAATGCAGGCAGTGCTGTATTTTAAAGCAGACCATTTAGTGCAATGCTAGGGTAACATGGACTTTTCAATCTTGGGTGGCGGCTATTAGGACCTGGAAAAAGGATTTTATACTTGTGTGCTATAGCAGCATTCACAAGGGTAGAAAATTGGGCGAATCGGTAACTGTGGTTCATGGTATGTGAGCGCAAAACGAGACAAAGGACAGAGAAAAGCGAACACAATACCGTCGCTGTGTTGTGCTGTGTTCGTCTTTCTCTGTCCCTTGTCCCGTTTTGCGCTACCTCACATACCATGAACCACCCCAGCGTGCAGAGGGTGACCACCTGTATATACAAAAAAGAAGACTGGTGTGATGCAGAAACTGGTGGCTGTTTGCACCAGTTCTTGGCGTAAACTGCTGGCTACAGGTACCGCCTTTTTGGATATGGTCCGCCAGCTTGCACAAGTCACCACAGTCAACCGCGAACGCTTTTCATACATACCACCGAAAGAACTAACCGTAGCATTTTCCATTTGATTACGGACAGAGGAGAACGCATACATCGATAGCCACAAACATGCTGTCTTTGCTAAAGCCCGCTACAAGAGAAATAAGGCGTGGAAAGCTCACTGGCGACCGAGTGAGTGACACGGTCACGGCAGAAGACACACACGGAATGAGTTTAGATAGGTTAACGTCAGTCACAACCCTGTAACCTGCTGCGTTTACTTGCCCGCAGATGCAAGTGTTGAAATACCAGGTTTAAAGGAATAACTCCGGCAGGTTTCATTTAAGAAAATTTGTCCGGTATTGCGGTTATGCACTTCTGCGGCAGTAATGTTACGTAAGGCGTTAACAAGGAATCCCGAATCTTTCGTGACTGCGCGGTGAAATTTGGGGACGCGCGCACAAAGATGGACCATGTCTTCACACGCACACGCTGCAAAAGTGGCGTTCACCGGGTTGCACGAAGTTATCCTTGTTCTGTAGGCACGTAGATTTCCTTCTGCAAAGCTGCTTCTTCTCATAGACTGACAACACACAAACACGAAAATGTAAAGCATTGAAGAAGTGGTACAACTGGCAACACACGAAAAGTAGAAAAGTGTGCTATTGTTGATGCCGCCCGCGATGCAGCTATCGCTATCATACATCTTACCTGCATTGTTGGCGTGGGCACATTTAAATACAAATAAACATTTTCAGGACAATGTAGACAACCTAAATTAACCATATCGTACAACGCTGCAAAGTTTGATTTGTGCAAAAGGTATAATTGATTCGAAACTGGCTGTTAGTTGTGACCTTCCAGCGCAAGCGCAAGAAAAAACGAAACTGAACACTGTTGGCTTTTGGTATCGATATCGCCCTCCGCGGATCGCTATCCTTGCAGCCCTTGAATTTTATATCGGACTTGTACGTACGAGGATTTATCAGTGCTATTAGTGCGTAAGCTCTTATCCGATGGGTGTCAACACGTACCAACACTAAGCAAAATCATCCCTTGTCAGCCTTAACAGCTGGTCTAGCGCGAGCGTTCCGTACTTGTTTTTTGTTTGTTTATGCACTTACTATAGGTTTTTCGGCAGATATTACAATCCAAGTTTGGCTCGAGACAGAATAATTAACTGCGTGAAAAAATTGTTTTGCTTAGGCAATGTTTTTTTGATCGCTAGATGGTGCATATTATACAAGCATTAACAAGAAAAAAACTACAAAATGAATTTTCAGTGCGCACATATTTATTGACATGACAATTGCACTTAGATATTTAGGCAATTCGAGTATGAACAAAACCATAACATAAAACAACAGTTTAAATACCACAATACAAGCGAACGCGCTCACAAAGATTCGGCGGCGCTGGAGTCAGCAGTGACATTCGTTGTGTAGTCAAAAGCCGATACCGTGTGCCTTGGGCATGCCTTGGGTATAGTGAACTAGAATACTTTCTAGTGCTCGCTACCGGCGGCTCGTGGGGCCAGCTCGGGTGAAACGAATTGACACTGACGACCGACAGGGGCGCTGCTGCGCCTTTTCCAGAAAGACCTGTTGTCAGCCTTTCTGGACATAAGTGGTGCATACGATAACGTGAACAGGGAACTCGTGTGGAGCATATTGAAAGATTTAGGTATCAGTCATGAGGTAGCTGATTTTCTCCAAGAAATCTAACGATATAATGAAGTTGAAATTACATGGGAAGGGAAAAGAAGTACCATAACTGTGGGGGTGCACAAAGGATTAAGGCAAGGTTGTCTTCTATCACAGCTGCTGTTCATGCTTTACGCGATTAATATGGAAAGAAGGCTAGAAGAAAGTAATCTAGGTTATAATCTGTCGTACAGATTAGGCGGAAATGTAGTTGAGCATCGACTTCCGGGATTAATGTATGCGGACGATATTGTACTGTTAGCAGATAGCCAGGAAGATTTGCAAACTTTGGATAATTGCTGTGGAGACGAAGGAGAGGCTCTAGGATTCAGCTTTAGCGCAACTAAATCAGGTGTGATGATTCTAAACGATACAACTGATCAGGTGCTTACAATACAAGGCCACGAAATACCCAAAGTGGCCGAATACAAATGCCTCGGGATATGGCTAAATGAAGGGCAGCTATACACGGAAAAGCAAGATCAGGCTCTTAGGGCAAAAGGACGAAGAGACGCCGGGATATTGAAACACAGGGCATTAGGCGGGTACAGCAAATATGAAATACTAAGAGGTATTTGGAAAGGAATCATGGTGCCGGGACTTACTTTCGGCAATGCGGTTCTCTGCTTGAGGGCAGAAGTTCAGTCGAGATTAGACGTAAATCAGATAGCTGTTGGAAGATTAGCGCTAGGTGCCCACGACAAAACCACAAACGAGGCAGTGCAAGTGGATATGGGCTGGACATCGTTCGAAGCACGGGAAGCTAAGAGTAAAATACTATATGAAGAACGCCTGAGGAAATTGGACGATAACAGGTGGGCAGCTAAGGTATTTAAATATTTATACAGAAAGAGCGGTGACTAAGAGTGGCGGAAAAGAACTAGAAAACTAACCAGTAAGTATGGCGGTCATGAGGACGGAGAAAGAAAAAGCATTAAACGACAGGTTAAGAATGCGGAAGTTAAACATTGGATGAATTCAATGGAAAAGAAACAGTGTAGAACTATATCCATACTGGAAAAGGCAGATCAGGAAAGAATTTGTCTATGATAACTCAGGACGCTGTGCCCTACTTTGTGAAGCTAGGTCAGTGTGTCTTAGAACGCGGAGCTACAAAAAGAAATTTAACGAAGAAGATTACACATGTGCAGTGTGTGGTAGATCTGTGGAAACAATTGAACACCTCATAATCAAATGTGATGGTATCCATCCGGATGTCGATGAAGGCACAGTCACTCTTTCTGAGGCCCTAGGGTTTAAAGATAACAATGGTCATGTAAATAAATCTGCAGTGGAAGTTAGCAAAAAGCGATTGGAGGATTGGTGGCTGAAAATCAGAGATGTGGCATAAGGTTAGAATTGTAGGAAACCGTAGGTAAAGATGATGGCGAATCTTAATGAGAATTGCCAACACAGTAAACAAAAAAATTAATCAAGAAAGAAAAGCTGAGTGCAGTGGCAATTGCCACTTTCAAAGGGTGCGCTCCCATCCATCCACCCATCCATCCACCCTTCCATCCATCCACCCTTCCTTCCTTCCTTCCTTCCTTCCATCCATCCATCCATCCATCCATCCATCCATCCATCCATCCATCCATCCATCCATCCATCCATCCATCCATCCATCCATCCATCCATCCATCCATCCATCCATCCATCCATCCACCCACTTATCCATCCATCCATCCATCCATCCATCCATCCATCCATCCATCCATCCATCCATCCATCCATCCATCCATCCATCCATCCATCCATCCATCCATCCATCCATCCATCCATCCATCCATCCATCCATCCATCCACCCACCCACCCACCCACCCACCCACCCACCCACCTACCCACCCATCCACCCATCCATCCATCCATCCATCCATCCATCCATCCATCCATCCATCCATCCATCCATCCATCCACCCACCCACCCACCCACTCACCCACCCACCCGTCCGTCCACCCGTCCGTCCGTCCGTCCAAGCCTCCGCCGCGCACGTTGGCAGTATAGTGAACTAGCCTTGGGTATGCCATGCTTGAGCGCTTTTGAACGCATATTGCAATATTCCGGCGAGCTGTGGTGCGGGTGGTTGAACCGCATTGCTGAAGAAAGGCAGCGACACAAGTTTCCGCAAGTTTATCGCATTTATATATGGGGCGAAGCGATGCGCAGCGGCCATGGAGCGGGAAAAGTTCGTCGACGGATCGGCTAGTATTGCATTTCAGCTTCGAAATATGGTAGCTTGCGTCTCTTAATCCGCATGTTTGCTCTTTAGTCGCGCGGCGAATAGTGCAAGAGTCAATGTCTGCAGCTCGTTCGCGTTCTGTCGGGCTCTCATTATGAGAAGTCTGGACTCGACATTCTATGTGGGTGTGACCGTAAATTGAACGCAGGGGACCGTTTTCAGGCAACAATCACCCGGACTACGTCCCGGGCATCTCTACGCGCTAAAAAAAAAAAGCAGCTGCTGCCAGTCGCCTTCAGCATCCATCGGGCCACTAAGCACGACGTTTAAAGCAGAACTGTAGTCCGGTAGTAATAATATACGACGCGTAGTTTTTTCTCTATTTTCGCTTCCACGAACTTGTACGTTTTTTCACCACCTATCCTAGAAAACGATTAAACGTCGCTAAAGTATCGGCAAAATCATGCAGTGTTATTTCCCATCCCTTAGCAAAAACTAATACGTTTGGGATATACGGTGGGCTATTTAAATTGTATTTTAAACATATTTTGTATTCATGAATGCACTAAAAATATGTAGGAAATACGTTCCTGAAATTTCATGCTTGGTATTCGAAATATATTTTTAAAATGTGCCAAAAATACCTCTCTTAAAGCATACTTCGAGCACTTTTCAAATACGTGAAAAAATATGTATGCAGTTTTAGCATTTTGTCAGTGTATTAAAAGTGTATTTTCGGAAATATGAAATTAATTCATCGAAAGTATACTTCAATTCTAGAAAACGGGCAGCCCTTGTAAACGTATATGTATGCAGTTTTAGCATCTTGACAATGTATTAAAAGTGAACTTTCGTAAATATGAAATTAATTCATCCGAAATATACTTCAATTCTAACAAACGGGCAGTCATTTTAAACGTCTTTGCACACTTCTAGCTGCCGTTGAACAGTCGAGTGCTCGAAATCGCATTTCGGGAAATGGCATTTGCGTGTCGTCAATGTATTTGAAGTTTACTTCCGTAAATACGCAATTAATTCGTCCAAATAACACTGAAATTCTAGCAAATTGGCAGTCCGCACTGGCATGTTTGCAGCGCACTACAAGCTGTCGTTGAACAATCTAATGCTCAAAATCGAGTTTCGGGAACGCATTTTGGTGCTGGCCATCTATTTAAAGTGTACTTTCGTAAATACGCAATTAATCCGTCTGAGGTATATTTAAATTCTAACAAATGGGTTGTCCGCGTAAACATATTTGCATTACACTTCAAGCTACCGTGGAACAATCTAGGGCTCGAAATGACGTTGCAGCGAAGAGTGAAAACTTTCCCTTTCTTGTCATCCTTTCGTTAATGGTAACTTCTAGCAGGAAGGTGATCACCACTTATACCCCTGCTACACGGGCGCTTCGAATGCCTTCCAACTGAATGTCATCTAACGATGCTACACGTGTTCTGTCTAAGGGAGTGCTTGAAGATAATATTACGCCAATGATTATTAACCGCGTCAGCATGAAATTCCCCCGGGAGTGCGCCAATGAGGACGACTGCACTCATACTGTTGTTTACATTGCTTGTTTACATAACATAAAACGCAATCTGCGCTTACGTTCTATTAAAAAATCTGTTTTCTTTTTTGCTGGTTGTATTCGTGCTTGTTTACGCAGTGCGACAATGTGTGGGAAGCGATGATGCGATCGCATGCCTGAGAAAGCCGGGTTGTTGGCATCGCGCAGGACTGGCGCTTCTCGCTTCTTGTCCCGGCTTTCTCCGACGTGAGCAGTACTTTTTTTTTTAACTACTTTATCCAGAAGTATGTCTGGCGACTGTTATCCACAAGCTAGCGACGGCGACGACTGCTGCTGGCCGTAAAGCACGGCTCGGCAGTCTGGGTCACACCGGCGATTCCCGTTCATCGTACGCGTGCCCTGCGATGTAAGCAATAGTTGATTTCAGGTCACTGTTGCCAAACCTACACCTGGTGACCATTTGCATTCGCTAAAGCTTGTGATTCGCTCTTCACAACCGCCGAAATCACAGATCCAACCCTGCGAACTCGCTGTGCCTAGTCGTCGCGGAAGGGAACAGAGCCGTCGTCGACTGAAATTGATTTGGCAAGCGCTTATCGCTGCTGAGTGTTCAGGTGTGCACACGTGAAATATAGCCGTTCGTTTCGCTCATTTAGAAGCGCGAGCATATACACACCGCCGCCTCATCACCGTGCTCTCGCTCAGCCGCCGACAAGGCTGACCGTCCGCCGACCGGATTCGTCGGTGTCGTTGGCCTGAAAAACGTGTCCCTCTAGAATCATGTTATAGTAAACTAGATATTTCACTATAATTACATGCTGTTGTTCAGCGTGATATATACTGTCGTTGTCGGACTAGTGTGACCGCCGTCGTCGTCGTCGCTGTACACTGAAAACGAGCTGAGGCTTTCGAATGCGTTTCGAAAGTGTCGTGCAGCACCGCGGCAGTCCGTCGAGTCCGAATGTCATTCCTATTCTCGAATTTCATTCCACTAAATGTCATTCGAACATTTCCGTGTGAGAACGTGATAGCATTATACCAGCAAAAGCGCCTTGGGTACTTCTGGGTCCGAATAAACCAGGGGAAAGGACCCCGTCTGGCAGGGCAGACCGGCTCCCTTACACACCCATGTTTCTGTTGGTTGACAGTTCGACTCCTGACCTGTGCCTGACGCAAGTTTCAACTAGCAATTCCGTTCTCAATTAACCCCAGATTCGAACGCGACCAGTAGGGTACTTCTGCGATAATTTGGCAGACCACAGTATTTGCGCAGAAAAGGCCTCACCGTGCAAAATAGTGCGTCGCTTTCGCTGGGTATATATACGGCAAACCAAGTACTGCGCTTGTCGTAGGATTTGTTGTTTGCCGTGTCGCTGTCGTCATGGTATGCTGTGTGTAGGTATTTGCCGTTCCCATTCAATCACGTGACCTTATAATATCAGACTTCTGTTGATTAATACCCGTGTACGATTGAAGAATTAACCCGTGTCATTTCATGGAGCCCCCCAGTAGACTTTTTTAAGCCCGAGTAAACATATTTTTAATGTATTAAATGTATATTTTTAGTATATTTCTAATGTATATCTTTATTATATTTTTAATGCATTATAAATATGCTAAGCGGGCAAAAATGTACTTTTCACGTATTTTTAAGAACGTTTAAAATATTATTCCTAGTATACTTAGAAAGCATTCGTATTGCAGTTTAAGCATAGGGACAAAAAAATGCGAAATAAATATGAAATTAATACAATACGTTTGAAATGCATTTTTAGCACATCCTCTTTTTCGCTAAGGGATATATTACCTGAATTTTACAATTACTGGTAAATCAGAACCTGGCGAAAACAGCAAATACCACACGAAAAACCAGTTATTAAGCAGAATAAGGCCTGCAATCAGAATGACTTAAAATATTTAGCTCTGCAGAGCAAACGTAAATTCGTTGTAGCTCGAGGTAAAATTCTATCCATTCACCTGTGCAGCTCTCTTAAAGCAAAGCGAATAAAAAAGCAATTTTTCAGAAATTACCAGTGAAGATCAGATCGCATTTGCATTACTCATTTAAATTAACTGCACGGCTTCATTGTCCAGTTGTGTTCGGCGTTCTCCGCACTGAACTAGCTAGACGAGAGCAGGCACATCACAATGGTTCGTCATGGGAAAAAGCTGCCGCCGTCGTCCTTCTTCTTGCACTTAGCGATCGGGCATGCTGTATCACCCCAAATCTTGAGACTGCAGACCTGTATACCTCGTGCTTTCTCGGTTTCACTTCATAAGTGAATCTAGTCGACCGCCGTAGCCACGCCGTTGCTGCCAAATATAGCAGCGCAGAAGGAAGCCTATGCAGCGCTTCGCCAGATAATTCTGTCCGGCGAACAGGTTGAAAAAGTGCTGAACTGCTCTCCGGCCACCAACAAAAATGTTTCTAACCACAAGCGACGCGCACGCTTTGAAATATGTGCGCACACGAGTTGCTTTAGAAGACAGCATCGCTTGGCGCGGGGTAGGCATTATTAGGATCGCGTGAGCGTGGTCGGGCCGGAGAAGGGACGAGGAAGGTGGGAGACGGGATTATGAAGAGAAGCAAGGAAAAGAGAAGTTTATGCAGGAGTATTTACATCATTTACAAAAAGGGTAACTGAGAGGGACTCTCAGTGAACGGGAGAACTTCTTCAGGAATCAACAGGAGTGCTCTCGAGTCCCAAAACAACACCTCGTTAAATAGCGCACGGATTCCCCAGATCCCTGTCTGGGGAATATAGTTCGAAGAATGACGTCCAATCGCATGGGCAGACGTGGACTCCGGAGGTACCACCCACGGCTGGGCGGCGCTGGGCCGTGGGGCTCTCTCGCAGCTCGGTTGATGGGAGAGGGTAGAGGCTCAGTAATTAAACACTGCTGTCGTTCACTCAGCACACCACCACTCTGTTCGTTGACCCGAGGGTCGACTCGGCCACGGGACGCCGCCATCGTCGCCGCATCTTCGGCCTTTTCGGAGGTCTTTGACTTTCGCCGCTGCCACCGTGGTCCCACGGTCCTGGAAGGTCGCTGCCTTAATCCACTTAGGCAGGAGGGAAGCGCGAACTGCCTTAATCCACACAGGCAGAAGGAAGGGGGGGGGGGCATCCCAAACCCAACAGCACCCCCGCCACCAGACAATGCGTCCGGAAGATGAGCCGCTCCTACGCAGCTCGGCTGACAGGACGTGCAAGAGGGGGCTCTCGTTCCACTCTTCTCCAGGCCTCTCTTCATCGGCTGTCGATGTCCCGCTCTCGGAATTTCTCTGGAAGGCGAGTCAGACGGAACCACAAACGCCAAGCCACACACAGCAAAAGCAAGTGCCGTCTGTTGCCCACTCGCCCCGCCAGACCAAAGCCAAAGAAAACTGATTACTGAGACTTCCCTCTGAAATCTTAAAGAAACAAAATTTTCCTGAACGAACACGAAGTGCGTAAGCCGATGCACGGTTCAGGCGTCGGGACCTCTTCAAAGTGTTGTCATAATGCATGACACTTCAAAAAAAGGAGGGAAATTTAGAATTGGTCTAGAATCGGTCGGACAAATTGAGACGATTCTCGATGTTACTCGGGCAGGGAAGGATCAGCCGAGAGGTCAGACAGAGGCTTTCAATTTTGCCCCAATCTAATTCCTATTCGCAGCTACTACAGCTGCCCATGTCGTCTTCGTTGCGTTCTGCATCGCAGCAGACGCGACGTAAATGTGCGAAACTTGCACAACAAACCTCGCAGAAGAAACATTCTGCGCAACTTCATACGGCTACACAAAGTAGTACCTCTAAGAGCTCACACGAGCTACGCTACAATGTCCAAGAGAGCCTTCGCTCGCGCCTCTGCGTCAGCGGACACTAGCGTGTAACAAATACTGCAGGTAATCCTACTGCAAAGGTAAATTCGGCTGAAAAGGTAGCCTCTCTGGGAGCTCATGCCATCTGCCTAAGCTACAATGGCCAAGAATGGCCTCGTTCATGCTTGAGTGTCAGCGGACACTAGCATGCAATAATCGGAGCAGTTTAAGCTCAGGTGCCAAACCACGAAACCGACCCAACAAAATTACAGCTCGAAGTAATCTCGCAGCACCCGCGCGAGGGACTGCGCCACATACGCCCATTAGTTACTTCGCTGTACCTTCGTGCCTCAGCGTGCGCTCTCACAAATTCGCAACGTAGCTAAACTTATATACAAGTTGCCTGCTGCACGGCCATTCTCATCAAATCTCAACGAAGTGATGCCGTCAAAGAACAAACATGGCAGAATAAACGCGGGTGCGACAAAATCGCACAAACGAACTCGTTCCCGCTAGAAAGAACTGCGCCATACAAAAGTTACATAAAAACAAGCGTCGTCAAGGTTACATGACTACAATGACAGTTAACGAAAAGTACAAAATTCACTCTAGTATAAAACTCAAAACTTGGTTTGCTTTGACCTTTCTTTTTACAGCTGAGTAAATGGATACAAGGAAAAAGCAAACAGTAAATACATAGATCACTTAGCCCTGGAATACGTCTAAACACGGTCATCTGTTTCAAGGCATCCACTGGTTCCTATCCTTCAGACGCGCCCTGCGGTGTCGCGGTCGGACGGCCGGGCTACCAGCTAAGGTTTCCAAAAACTTGTGGGGCTGATTAGTTCCGCCTGTGCTAGAGCGGCACTTCCCCTTCTCTTGGTTCCCCGCATGCTGCGTCCCCCTCCGACTCGCGGGTCCTCTGAGGCGCTCTTTTGTGCGGCGACCGTGCACCCTTCTCTCTAGCACGCCGCCCGCGTCACTTGCCTTATCCCTTTTGCGGTCTCTCAATGGAGCAGGTGGTTCACATCCAGACTGGGCATGATCAGTCGCATTGGTTTTTCTGCAACGCTTGCGAACTTTTGAGCGCCGCGGTGGCAATTTCGAGGAATTACGCGGAGTCCTCAAATGGAGAAGCTTAACCCGCGCGTTTTGCTTTCTCGCAGAGAGATTAGCTGCCTTCACGCGTAGCCGTTTCCCGGAAACCTCGCTGTTGACTTTCTTTGCCTGTCGAAAGTTCTCGCGTTGCCAGCAGGTGCTAAGCTGCCGGCCCTCGCCTTAGTTGACCCATCAATTTCCAAAGGCTCATCGTTTTTGCCATTTCTCTCGCGCAGCAAAGCCACTGGCGCTTTGCTCAGAGTGCCAGGCGACGGCTCACTTGCACAATCGCTCGCCCCCATGACCTCTGCTGAACACGATGGCTCACTATCCTGCGGTCTATATTTCGGCGCTGTGCTCTCACCTTTCCGGGTTGCATGGGCGATCGCTGCGGCATCGCGCATTTCGGCTAACGCGTCGCTCTGGCTTGGAGCGCCAGAGTCGCTGTCAGGTGACTCACAGCCACGCCCTGTGCCGCAGGTTATCGCCTCAATTTCCTGCCTGCTACTGTTCGCCGGCTGCACCAGCGGAGGTCCCTCTCTAGTTTCGTCATTGAGCGAACTCAAAACCTCACTGCCGACTTTCTGAATAGGAGCTTCTGCCTTTAAATCGACATTTCCTGCCGCTGTCGCTGCCGAACTGGCAGTTCTTTCCGGGCTTGAACCTGTCCTGTCACTGCTCTTCTGAGCAACAATTTTGTGCTTGGCTGACCATGCAGGGTTCGTTAGCTGGTCGCTAACGCACTGATGGGAGCGCTGCCTGCTGCCATCATTTCGACCTTTGGAGTCGACTTCTACCTTTATGCCGAAGAAGCGAAAGAGGGCGCTTTTCGCAATTTCATAATTGTCGACCTCGTCGTCGGACAGGCGCGCCAATACAGCGCCGACGTCACCAGGGAGGATGGCCACCAACATCATCGACCATTCGCCTTGATAGAGCTCCTCTTCCGTACAGATTAGTTCAAAATTCTCGAGGAACGTTTTGAAGTTTTCACCTCTTCGGAAACTCCTTAACCGATCTCGAGCTCTACGCCAGTGAACTTTACGCGTGAGCTCCTGCAGCTCTCGTCTGCGTTGCTCCTCTAGCTGGGCCGCTAGCTGCGCCCGTCGCTCACACCTTGCCTCCCATTCTCGTTCCTTCTCCTCGTGGAGCCTTCTCCTTCCCTGCATCTCCTGATCCTCCAGAAGTTTCTGCCTTTCCCGCGGCTCGAGAAGCTTTCGCTTCTCTTTGTCCTCGCTGAGCCTTCGTTTTTCTATCTCAGCTTTCCGTTCAACAATCGTTTCCCACGTCTCGTCTGCCTCCTCGACTGTCACCTCCTCCGCCCGTATCACATCCAAAATCGCCTCTCTCGTTTTAGTGGGGTCTACTGATATGCCCAGTTCTTCCAAAATTTCAAGGAGGTCCTCTACCTTGAACTTCTCCATCGCGGAACGCACCTCGTGCCGCTAATCCCCGCTAAAACACAAGCCTTAGCTTGAGCCTAACAAAACACAAAACTGCCAAATTTTCATTCCCCAGAAATCCAAAATCCCACTACTAACATCTGCCTGTGCTAGTGCGGTCTGGCGAAACGAATTGTCAAACATCGGGCACTCGCCCTGCCGAGATATAGCTGACGCCGTCCGTCCCGTAGCTGCCGGGGTCCGTTGGAGCCGGTGACCCGACGCGTCCATCTCTCGGTCTTCGGAAGCGTAGCTGATGCAGTCAATCACGTAGCTGCCGGGGTCCGTTGGAGCCGGTGAGTTGACTTGGGCATCTCGAGCAATTCAATTCTTCGGACGTAGCTTCCATCTCACCGCTGGCAACAAGTTATTAGGATCGCGTGAACGTGGTCGGGCCGGAGAAGGGACGAGGAAGGCGGGAGACGGGATTATGAAGAGAAGCAAGGAAAAGAGAAGTTTATGCAGGAGTATTTACATTATTTACAAAAAGGGTAACTGAGAGGGACTCTCAGTGAACGGGAGAACTTCTTCAGGAATCAACAGGAGTGCTCTCGAGTCCCAAAACAACACCTCGTTAAATAGCGCACGGATTCCCGAGATCCCTGTCTGGGGAATATAGTTCGAAGAATGACGTCCAATCGCATGGGCAGACGTGGACTCCGGAGGTACCACCCACGGCTGGGCGGCGCTGGGCCGTGGGGCTCTCCCGCAGCTCGGTTGATGGGAGAGGGTAGAGGCTCAGTAATTAAACACTGCTGTCTTTCACTCAGCACACCACCACTCTGTTCGTTGACCCGAGGGTCGACTCGGCCAAGGGACGCCGCCATCGTCGCCGCCTCTTCGGCCTTCGGAGGTCTTTGACTTTCGTCGCTGCCACCGTGGTCCCACGGTCCTGGAAGGTCGCTGCCTTAATCCACTTAGGCAGGAGGAAAGCGCGAGCTGCCTTAATCCACACAGGCAGAGGGGGGGGGCATCCCAAACCCAACAGCATGCTACGCTTTTGCCTACACCCCGCGTTGCTGTCAACCGCAGCGCAATACACTAAAGCAGGAGACATTTCGGACAGTGCTGCTCTTTTTAGGTGCTTAGGCGGGACCAAAGGTTGCTGCTCGCTCCGCTGTCTGCTCACAAGCTCCCTGATGACGTCGTCTAAACTTAGGAGAGCCGTTATTTCTCTGTTTATATGCAAAATCAAAAGATGCGATAACCTCTCTTGAGTTGTTCGGTTGCGCAAATGCGTTTTTATTGCGTGCACACCCGAAAAACGACCGGACGTATTCGCCGCCCCATCAAAGCAGTGGCCACGTACACAGTGAAAGTCTAGGCCGAGGCGCAAAATCATGTCCTTGATGGCCGAGTACAGGGGTCTCAGATCTACTGTCTGGCGCGTTGCCCAGCGAACCAAGTAATGTGCAGGGGATATCCATATAATATAAATTATAAAATATCAGATGTCCATATAATGTTCTCACAAGTTCATATTACGTCCACAGAATATCCATATGAGCTTCATTTTGGTGACAGTGGACGTTTATATAAAGCCCATATTTTGGCCACATATGGTCGCTCTGAGATATTTAAAGGTCGCTGAATAGATATTCATCCAATATCTTTGTGGGTTGTGGAGGGAGGTGCCGGGAGTTCTCCGCTGAATGTAATGATGCTGTGTCAATATAACAAAGCACTGTGCAAGACCACCATTATTCTTATGTATCTTTATTACCTAATCAGGTACCCCACCACTGTGACGAAGCCAAGGTGCAGGCACAATCTACGCAAAACGAGGAATGGCGGACAACTACTCTGGAGAGGTCCCCACTTGATTTCGAGTGGCCTGTGAATATAATAGAGCACAATACATAGTATTACATAGTAGTCAAGTAACTAAAAAATGCACTTTGTGGAGAAAAACGTGCATGCTAAAGCAGTTTCTGCTTGGAAAAAATTAGCCCCAGAATGACACTACAGGGGAATACAAATGCAACTAGGAATCAAAACCTTCAATGACGTGCTATTTGTGCTAACTCATACAACTTTTCAGAAAGTGACTGCATTTAGGCGCCATTTATCGTATGCTGTGCGATGTCAGTGCACGTTAATGAACCCCAGGTGGTAGAAATTTCCCGAGCCCTCCACTATGGCGTGTCTCATAGCCCGAGTTGGTTTGGGACGTTAAACCCCATAAAACAAACTTCGATTCAAAACAGTCCTTACCATTCCAGCGGAGAGAAAACACAAATGGCGAACGTTTTCTAGGTATGAAAACTGCTAAAAAATTGGAAACAAAATTTTTAAAATTCAGATTTATGAAATGGTCACCCATGGCATCTTCAAATTATTTTGAAGACAGATGTGATGTAAGGGCGCATGGGATCTAACCAATCAGTGGTTATAGGGCGCTCGACTACTGAGCCAGGCAACCCAAGGTTTGATCGCGGCTGTGGAGGCTACAAAGGCATGCAAGGTGCCTGTGTAGCCTCCTTGCGTGCTACACAGCCACGCAAGGCACCTGTGTAGCAATGTCAGTGCATGAGAAAAAGAACTCAGAGTGGTCGAAATTATCCACAGCCCTACACTACAGCGTCCCTCATAGCAAGTCGCTTTTTGACGTTAAACCCCATGAACCAAATCAAACCGAATTCTGTGAAAAAAAAATGACATCAGTTATAGGGCCAAAATCTGTCGGCAAAACATTGGGGGTCACAGTACCAAGCTTACGATTTTGTGAAATATATTTGCTATTTCAGTTGAATACGAACCATTCTATCTGCTCAATTAGCCTTAAATGAAACAATCTAAGCTACGCAGACTACACTCCAAGCTTTGTGAATTTGCAGTGCACCTAATTTGTACTAGGGGACTAAAAATGTTAGACTACATGAGGCAGCAAGCCAAAAAAACTAATAGTGTGCACACAAACGCTCACAAAAATCAGAAGTATCTTTCTCCATAAAAGTGGATGACACGAGGTAAGGAATGTAACCTTTGTGTATGCTAGGTCTATGCAGACAAGCACACTTTTCGTCATCACTGTACACATAAAAACACTCCCAAGCTCACAAAACGTAAGCGTACGTAAACAAGGAGCTTATCACAAGCAAAAAATTATGAGCTCCAGAATTTTGATACGTGGATTGTTTCATATAGTCGAACATTAAAAAACTGATTTCGTTTACAGTTACGATTGGCCACCGAAGTAATGCAGGACACAGCGGCCCAGTGTTAGCAACTTCTGTCTTTTTAAGTTGTAGCCTACTGTAGATCGAAATTATTCCGGAGCCCAGTATTGATATTCGCTCATCCAAACGATGCTACGAGTGCCGTTGCAACGGTTGGTTCTGGGATCCGCGCCTAAAAATTGATGTCGACTAAGCATATTTTGCTTGCAAAATCTGCCGGTGATGGCGCAACCAGTCTTTCTTTTCTTGGTCTTCTCTAGACTAAAAGAGCTCCTTTTTCGGTGAGAGTGCATGGTCTCTCTTTGAATTGTAGCGTGGTAAATTCGATTTGCCCTCAGCGACCCGTCAAGGCTCGGTGTCACCAAAATTACCTTCACAGTGTAGACCAACTATTGTACATGTTTTGCAAGTATTCATTCTTTAGTCATACGTTTAGAGCCCAAGGGGTTGGCTTCTGAGCCATGCTGTGAGGATCGTTATCCTAAAAAAGTAACTTTCTTGAGGATGGGGGAAACTCCCGCTCTCAACCTTCCGAGAGCTAGTACTTCGAGGGTGTTGCAATTAAGAGCTCCGCTGCGCTCCTTGCAACCAAACCGCTTCGGCCCTTTTATTTGGTCGAAGGCTGTACATTATCTGAAGAGTAATATGTCAGCCCGGAAAATATGATAAAGGCCGTCATGACATCGTGCAATCTACGAGTTAAATGAAATTTAGAAACAGTTGAAACAGAAAATAGTTGGAAAAAAAAAACGAGCCTACAATATTTCTCAAACTATTATTTTGCGGAAGCCCTAGAATACGCATTACGCTCTTTATTTTTCATATAACACCACACGGACTCGCCGCGGTCACTCAGTGGTTATTGGTCTCGGCTGCTCACCTGAAAGACTTTGGTTCGATCCTCTATCCGCGGAGGTCGCACGTCTTTCAAGACGAAATGCTAGAGGCACGTATACTGCGCGACATCAGTTCACGTTAATTAACGAACTCCAGGTGGTCGAACTTACCCGCATCCCTCCACTGCGGTGTCCTCCATAGCCTGAGTCACTCGATAGTGGACGTTAAACGCCATAGAATGAACGCAGCATACACTGCTAAGAAATAGCCGCTTGCTTTATTTTAAGGTACCACGGGAACGCAATACAAGATACTGCACCAGGCTTAGTGTTTATCGTCATTTTTAGTATCAACAGTTCTTTTCTTGAGATGCCTTTTCATGTAAGGCACCGGTAGAACCATATACGCGCTGTAAGCAGTGACGTGCATTTCTGAGTTGCCAATGGGAGTGGCAAGCGAACTTCAAAGAGCGATTCGGCCAAATATGGGCACGTGCGTGATGATGTTTCGTCACTGACCCCGAGCGTATATTTTTACGCGATATTTTGCCACGTGGCGCGACTTCATCTCGGTGAGTTGTTAGTACAAAGAGATATAAATTGACGCCGACAAAGCAATATTCTTTCTAATTTTTGATCCGGTTACATTGCACCTACTACTTTCGCAGTGAGCTCAAGTAGTACGGACCACGGGATTCTATTCCTGTAGGACGTTGCACGCGGCTACGCGTGCTAGTACTGGAAGCAAGCGTCGTATAAAAGCATTGCCGCAAGAAATTGAGAAACCCTGCATGCAGTCAACTTTCCCGACAAGGAAACATGAAAAGCAAGTCGTCGGTCGTGTTAGTGTTCGCCGCTTTTCTGCGCGCGGCAACTGCTCCCAGTGGTTATCCTATCTCTATATTGTTGCTGCATTATCGAGGTAGATGTAGCGCTTGAATAGTGCAAGAAAAGCGCAAACGTTTGTTGGTGTAAAAATATAATTTTTTGTTGCTCCTTCTTTTTGACATAGCAATATGGATTGGAGTCACGCTTGTCTATTGGCCAGTCATCGATAACCCAAGTACCTGCATAAGAATAACCGCCATGCTACTGAGGCAACTGAGGTATGGTGACTATAACTGAGGTCTACTTCAATTCCCTTGTAAACAAAAGTTTCTTGTGCTTCTTAAAGGAGCAGAGACGCCAATCTTTTTCTTGGGTGCTTTCTTCTTTCAAATGACGCGTTAGACGATAGTGCACATGATCACCCCGTGGTAGCCACCTACGACCGCTAAATTATAACTACTTGATGCTGTTTCTGTTTCGTTTTCATCAGCTGAACGATAGTGTAATAGTTGGTGTGAGATATCACATGAGATATGAAAAAAAATAAAGAGCAATATAACTACTGATAAGTCGTTTATTGTCATTCCAGCTCTTGATGCAGGTTGGTTTAAGTGTTGTAGTGAATTAGAACTACGTATCAAAACAGTATTTTATGTTTTCTTTTCTGGCTCAAGTGACCTACTGCGCGTCACAGCCATTGGTCGGTTGATGAAACCGAAACCAAAAAAAGCATAGAGAAGAAATTCAATTATAAATTTTTTAGTCCTTGTAGCTCAATACCACGTGGTAAAATATGCATTTCAATGGCTAACGCATTATTTGAAAGAAGAAAACACGCAGTTAAAATCAGTGTCTATGGTTCTTTAAGAGGGGTGTTTGTAGATCTTTACTTCCGTCTCAACAGGGATCGTCTACAGGCTTTTGGTAGCAAAAACGTCATTTGGCATTCCACGCACAGTGGCAGCTTCCATAGAATTGCAGCTGGCGCTAAGGAAGACCACAGAAAGAGGACGACATTCACTTCCTGAAGAGGAGCGAAACCAGAGCTTGTGTACGTGCATTAGGAAGGGATTTTTACGAAGGAACCTCCATTTCTTAAGTGTAATTCATTTTGCGAAAGACTATGTTTAGCCGTTCAGCTAAGGGCTATGCCGACTGGCGGAGTCATGTTTTGCTGTACTCTCTGAAATATTCCACGTGACAGTTTCTCAATAACGAAATTATATATGATTGCGCCGCCGCCCTTTGGTAATTTCTTCATACCTTCTATTTTCAACGCATAAAAGAACGCGAGACTACGAATTGCAGATAACAGGGCAAAGGAGTTATTTGGAACACTTAGAATGCTGTTCTAATTTGGGAGCTGATATCTCAACAAAATACTTGCTAAGAACTCTGAATGCCACCATACGAGCAACTTGCGAATCGCGCTACTGCAACTGCTATCAGACAAAAAAAAAAGAATCAGTGGAATTAAGGCTAGAGAAGTTAAGACAGCGAAAATAAAAAATAAAAAATGGCTGAGCCTTAACTTGGTTAAGCCTGGAGAATGCGAAGCATCATCGTGTCGCGTAATTTGGAGGCGCACAACCGCAGCGACGGCGCGAGATGGGCCCCCGTTTCTCCACTGTCGTGACGTCATCGTGTCACGTGGTGTGACGCCATGTATCACGTGATTTGGAGGCGCACAACCACAGCGACGGCGCGAGGTGGGCCCCCGTTTCTCCACTGTCGCGACGTCATCGTGTCACGTGGTGTGACGTCATGTATCACGTGATTTGGAGGCGCACAACCACAGCGACGGCGCGAGGTGGGCCCCCGTTTCTCCACTGTCGTGACGTCATCGTGTCACGTGGTGTGACGTCATGTATCACGTGATTTGGAGGCGCACAACCACAGCGACGGCGCGAGGTGGGCCCCCGTTTCTCCACTGCCGTGACGTCATCGTGTCACGTGGTCTGGCATCATCGTGTCACGTGATTTGGAGGCGCACAACCACAGCGACGGCGCCAGGTGGGCCCCCGTTTCTCTACTGTCGTGACGTCATCGTGTCACGTCGTGTGACGTCATGTATCACGTGATTTGGAGGCGCATAACCACGGTGAAGGGCTGAAGTGGTAGCTAAAGTAGTATGCTTCGCATAAAAACAGGAAAGTAAAAGATGTGCTGAAAACTTAGAAGGAACGTGCGTTACGGCAGTTTTCTTTTAAATGTTATGATTTCTTGCAGCTAGAACTGATTCCATCGTGCGATGGTGCTCCACGGGGAACCGTCTGCCAACATTCCTCTACAACCTGATGTGCGAGGACTAGGGCATAGTTCAAGTCACTTGCGGGAAACCCGTTACGTTTAACGTTCCCGAAGTCAACGACCTGGGCCAAGTAAGTGTAGAAAAGGAAGTCCTGTTTTTAATGCCGCAGCATAAAAGCCTCATCGGGATAAAAATGTACCGTTGGTAAAAAAACTCGCCAATTAAATGGAGTGAAGTGTCTTCCCAGATCGGATAATTCCTGTAGTCTGGCTGAAGTGACGTCACCAGAACGGAAATGACGACAATTGCGGAAACGGCATCAACGGTTTCTTGCTTTTGCATTGCCAACACCATACCTGCGAATTTTTTTGCAGATCTCGCTGTGAAAATAAAATCAAATCATTATTTCAATATGGCATAAAACAAATGACGGCTATAGTCGTTAGTACATCCACAACATTGTCCAGTTCTCTTTCGGAGTTTAGTTACTGACTTTCTTATACAGGGTGTGTCCGAAAAGTAGTGTCAGTGAATATATTTGGAGCGACTAACACGTGTTCTGTGAAACTGGGCATGCCCGCAATGGAAACTTCTTTGGTGAAAATTGTTAGCCGGAACGTCATGTCCATCGGTGATGCATGTCCTTATCCATCAGCGACGAAAATGTGAAACGTGTGAGAGATGCTTTGACCTCAGACTGTCATTTGAGTGTCTGTTCAGTGCCACTGAAATTTTACTCGAATGCCTGCAATGACAACCTCTACAGATCTGTTGCACTAGAATATGCCCATCCGAATCATTTCAGGTTCGAGCAGTCGCGGTGACCTAGTGGTTATGGTGCTCGGCTGCTGACCCGCAAGGCGCGGGTTCGACCCCGGCCGCGGCGGTCGAATTTCGATGGAGGCGAAATTCTAGAGGCCCGTGTGCTGTGCGATACCAGTGCATGTTAAAAAACCCTAGGTCGTAGTAGTTTACGGAGCCCTTCACTACGGCGGCCCTCATTGCCTGAGTCGCTTTGGGACGTTAAACATTAATAAGCAATTAAACTCAACATTTCAGAGTCCCTTTAAACATTCCAAAAAGCGCCGTTCACGAGGTTTTGACGATTAATGTACAGATCAGAAATGTGTGCTCAAAGATTGTGCCCATAGTGTTAACGGGCGGCCAAAAATCACGCCGAGTTGCAGTGTGCCAGGAAATTCGGGACTTGAGAGAAATTCACCTCAACTTATTAAAAAAAGGCAGTACAGGTGACGAGTCTTTTGTGTTTGAATACCTGTGCGACCCCGAAGAATGCAGCAGCGAAACATGCAGCATGAGAAACAGCGAAGTGCCGAGTGGCATACCTTGGCGTCCCCTGACCCCAAGAAGGCCAGAATGTGCAAGTCAAAGGTAAAGACCATGCTCATCCTGTTCTTTGACTTCAAGTGGGCGCGTCCACCATGAGTTTGTGGCTCATGGTACAAATGGTACAACCACCAACGCCAAATTCTAAGTGGAAGTGCTCAAGACACTCAAACGAAGGGTTCGCCGCGTCAGTCCTGACATCGCGGGTGGTGGGAAACTCGGCGATTACAACGCGCCAGCCCACATCGCCTTCCTCGTGACCCGTTTCCTGGCCGATTCAAAGATACCAACGGTTCCCCCCAGCCGCTCTAGAGTCCTGAGGTGGCACCCCAAGACTTTCAAGGCCTTTAATGCCTCATCGTTGTCGACAGAAGGTTGTCAGCAGAGGTGTCACGCTTCTGGGTTGGTCGAAATAGTTATGACGTCAGAGTGCGCGGATTCGAAGTAATGAAGTCACCCTCGGATGCCTGGCGCCCTCTTTTGGAGCACACGACAACTAATAAAATAGTTCTCGTCCACTCCGACAGGGGGCGTAAGGCGTCCGTTGATGACCACTTTACATGTCTCATTGCCGCGAACAGAGCCATGGTTAAAACCGAACTCAGAGAAGCAGAGAGAGAGTCGTGCTAAAGCAGTAGTCAAAGTCGGCAGTCAAAGTGTGTAGTTGTAATGTGTAGTCAAAGTGTGTAGTCCAATAAAGCACTACTACAGCGGAAACAGTCTCGCAGTCAATGCCAAACAGTGCGCCAGGAAGGGCTTTCGCCTTGCAGCACATTAGAGAGCCAAAGTGCCCCCTGACTTTTTTTGGTTCTGTATTTGAAAACACCCATGAAAGGACCTCATTTTGGGAGAGTTGGCAAAGTAAAAAAGGCTTGCACCAAGGCTCCAAAATACATTCCGGAGGAAGCCTACTGTGATGCCTTCGATGCCTGGAAATCTCCCTGAAAGCGATATATCCACGCAGGGGAAGCGTATTTTTAAACATTTTAATGTGTTGTATGAATCTAATCAATAATGTTTTTAATCGACTCACTGACAGTACTTTTCGAACACTGCGTAGGCAGACTTAATGGAATGAGTTTGTGTGACCTCCGAAAAATATTTAGGCAGTGGGGCTGCCTATCGTGACGTCAGTTTTACTGTCGGTTTAACGTGCTTGTAGACGCTCAACATTTCTTATCTGTCTAAATAGCTTGTTAACAAATACGAGCTTGAGAAAGCCTCCCTTTTTATTGCCGTGCACAAAATTTTTTGGAGTCACCTGCGTTGACCTGAGTGTGACCTGAATGCGTGTGTTTCTCTTATTTTCAAGTGCTTCTAAAACATTTGAAATCGAGCAGCTGTGTACGGAAGGACAACCTTTCACTGTCAGTACGACCAGTTATCGTCATCTGTCCACTTTGGGACCATTTCTAGAAGGATCATATTCAACAGACTTGTTTGATCTCTTGTAACAAGTTTTAATTTTTATACATGTCACAGTCGGCTGCTGAAAAATAGTTAAGAGGGGTTTTCTATATCAAAAAGGCAGCTACTCATAACATAAGCGTCGCTGCAACAAAATTCATAATTATGAAATAGCGGAAGTAAATGTCATTTGAAGATTGTCCCTCCTTTCAACCATGCACAGTATTCAAATAAAAAATTGAGTTTAATACTGCTTCGATCAATCTTTAGCATCGCTGTTCTTAAAAATTTTCTTATTCTGATAAAAAATATATTTACCTTTACCGCGCTGCCTGGAAGCCGCCATCAGTCATGCTTAAGGGCTTGGTACAAGATTCACGTCAGTAGATTTAAATGTATTTGATTTGAAATGAACAGAATCGATTGCGACGCTCTGGTATAAAGTACCGCAGCCTAGAATTTATTGAATTTTGTGATTAAAAGGCCTTGTTTGTGGTTGATTCGTGAGCCTTAAATAAAACCCATCGAAATCGCGAAGGGTTTTCTTGGAACTGTTTCGTCATAAAAGTAACTAAAAATTGAGAAAAAATAGTGACGGGATGGTTATCACTTTGTAACGCGAGATTCAGTGACAGCTGACAATGTATTTATGTTTCATGGTACATTGAGATAGCAAATATGAAAGAGACTTCATTTCTTCATAGTCCTAGAGAGCTGTTTCTGGTTTTACACGCATACTTGCTTTTTGACTACCTCGCCTCTCCAGTCCGACGCTCTGCAATAGGCGCACAGTGCTTCCGATCATCCCCTCCTCGGCGGTGCGCGTTGTAGCAGCTGCCGCAAACTGACCGTGTGACAATCCTCCGCTCTGACTATACCCAACTTGTTGTACGGCAATCGCCTTCCGTTTTGTTCTGGTGGTAACCACTCACTGGTTACGCATTCTTCCGCTCACATCAGATTATCCTCCGTCCACGATAGCCGAGCTCCGAGTGGTCGCCCATGGTAACGCACCCACCAGCTACACCAGGGACTACTACTACAGCGGCGCGTGCGGCTGTAAAAAGCAGCCATCTCTCCTTCCGTAACAGAACAGGTTAAAAAGTTGTCTCCAGATGTCATCATTCTCATCATCATCATCAGCCAGACTACGCCCACTGCTGGGCAAAGGCCTCTCCCATGTCTCTCCAAGTTACCCTGTCCTTTGCCAGTTGCGGCCACCGTATCCCCGCAAACTTCTTAATCTCATCCGCCCACCTAACTTTCTGCCGCCCCCTACTACGCTTGCCTTTTCATGAAATCCACTCCGTTACCCTGCAGGACTAGCGGTTATCTTGCCTTCGCATTACATGCTCTGCCCAAGCCCACTTCTTCCCCTTGACTGCAACTAGGACGTCATTAACCCACGTTTGTTCTCACACTCTGCCCACTTGCGGCCTATTAACATTACAACAATCACTTTTCTTTCCATAGCTCGCTGCATTGTTCTTAATGTAAACCCTTTTCTTTATCCTCCACGAAGGAGATATATCGAAGTACAAAGTATGGATATTCGTGACCTGTGGCGACAAGGTTGCAACGCACATCTTCAGGTGATCTTGAAGTGAATATTGCAAAAAAAAAAAATAAAACGCCTAGGTGATCCTCGGTGAATCGTTTGAATGCGTTAGAAGCCATAGTTTCGTTATATCCGAGGTGGTGCAGCTAGGTTTGTTATATCCGAGATCAACGCACTAAGCACGTTACATCTGAGGTCCAGACATAACAGTTCGTTATATGCGATGTAGGAACGAAATTTTGTTATATGCGAGTTAACATATGAAAGTTCGTTGCCACCTGCCGCAATGGCAGGTGGGCGACCTGTGACTGTGTATACCGACTGAAGGACCTCACCATTTTCATTTGCACTGACCCTTCTAATAGTAACTAGTTAATTGCGTTAACCTGCTTTAGTCACCAAGTTAAATAAAACGTTTTGCTCATAATGAGGAGTCAGTTCCAGATACGCCGATCCTCGCACTAAAACACGGAATGCACATATATATGCGTTGAAGCTTTGCTAATCGTGACCGCTGATCATAAATGGCGCGCAATATTTGCAGTGGAAAACCTTCTCTGACTTGTTGAATCAACTAAGGGCAAGCAGTAGTCTTGTTATTCACGCTATGCTACAAAGAAAACACATTTGTTGCTATGATACCGAAAAATTGTGGAGAAAAGAATTTTTTAACAGGAATTAGTTTATGAGCGCATTTTATTTATATATTGTAAGATTTTACTATAACGCTCAATATATATTCAACGCTCCCGTCAGCAGACTGGCAATTTCTTGCCATTAATGTTCTTGACATCGTCAGAAACCTTCCCCATTGCTTTCCTATGGTGATCTTAAGTGCTAAATGCAAGCGATGGAAAAACTTTGAATGCTTTTGCTAACATCGGAAGAATGGACTGTTGCCTCCAATATTTAGAAAACAGTACCTAACAATATTCCAATACTCAAAAACATTATCCAAGAATGTTAGACGCGGATAAAGGGGGACCTTCAAGTTTCGATTGCTTCTTTTATAGAAAAATTCCTGAGATGGTGTTTCGTGACGATTACTTCAGATTATTCAACTAGCATGACAAACAATAATTACCGCTAAATTAGCCTTCTGTACGGGCGACATCAAGACGACACTTCCTTATGATAGCGATAACTAATAAACAAATAAGGTATTTCATGCAATCTGACGTTAATCCTGGATAACTTCTTGAAGGAAAAATTTTAACTATCTTTTTCTGGGTGCTAGAGAATAAATATGCATTTTACAAAACATCGCGAAGGCTGTGGTCGTCGCCAGCGATTGCGTAGCACTACTTTTCGTCTATCGTTGCACGGTTTATAGACGTCACTGCGTATGGGAGTTTCGAAGAGAGAAATAGTTTTTTTTTTTCGCCGAGACGGTTGTCTGCTTCAGTATCCGCGGAGAAATGCTGCCAATTGAACCTTGCGCTGCTTTTCAATAAAACACAAGGTTAACGGACATTATATGTGACATCCCAAGCGGCGCAGGCCGACTGCCAACCATCAGCTGTTCAGTGGCTTCTGGTCGGCAGCCGACTAAAGCAGCAAAACAAGCTTGGCAGTTGATTGGGCTGCGATCACATGCCAGGATGCTCGGCTCAAGGCTGGCATAAAGGTTGGGCCAGCCTTCAGCTCTGACATAAAGCCAGCCGCCCCTAAAAAGTCATGGCATATGCAGATGGCCCTATGTGGAACCTACATGCTACATTAACCACCAATGCCGGGCTACATTAACCACGGCACCTAAACACTGCGTTTTGGTATTATTCAGGACTGTTGGCGGTGCATTAAGTTGTTCTAGTGGTTTGATACCGGATTAAAAAAAGAAGTCTTTCTGAAAGCGTTATTATATCCTGCATCCCTGGCATCCTACAATGTAAGCAACACCTAGAAATTGAATGTGCTCGTTCCTGCTTGGCTAGCTGCACATACTGTTCGTTAAATTACATACAGGCGTTTTTCTGCTCACACTGAACTTGCACGAAAACGTTGCAGAAACGTTGGTGCACGTTCAAGTTATCCGAAACCACTGTTCTAAAGCAAAGTACACTGGATGCACCGATTCACGAAAACGAATAGTTGAGCCTCTCGCTGATAATCCTTTTTTTTTCAGGGCATTTACCTCAGAATCATGCCCCTTCTGCCGTTCCTGGAATACTACCGCGCCTAATGGCTTTCAAGAGCTTGGAGTGGAAAAAGTACGAAACTAGCTAATGGAGTACGAAAGTGTAAAGAATATAAAAAGTAGTAAATCATAGAAAACCTAACTTGTCGGCTGGTTTTTATTTTTAATTATGTTTCTAGTTAACCTGGTGATGCGCTGAAAATGAACATAAATTCTGTAGCACCCAACTGAAACATAGACACTCGCGACTGAGCATTCATTCATCAATGCTTTTGGACCATGGAGCAACGAAAGAATTGAGGAGAGGCTGTTACGTGACATTTTTTTACGTCACTCCCAGCAGTCCTTGCGAAAGCGGCTGACTTCCGGCACAGTTTCTGGCGTGCAGTTCACCTTAGTTTTCCTTCCTCCATGTTTTGGTGAGCCCTAAGATGGAAGTGAGGTAAGGTTTAGATGAAGGCTAGGACGTCGCACAAGCAGGGCATTGATCTTGCGTTTGGCGTCGACGCTGGATGCCCTCCAGTCTTCGTATGTCCGAATGTGGCGGACAGAGCTGCAGCGGATGCGGAGGCTCACTACGCCGGGCAAGTCCAGATGAGGTGCCGTAAATCGACGTTGCAGTCAGGAGGGCACTTGGGGAAGTTATATTACCATTACAAATAGCTCTGCTTACCCAAGAGAGATGGCTCTCAGCGATTTTCCTCGTAATTGATAATTGTGCCGATATGTTCGAGCGATGACATCACTTTTTTTCACTACGCTTGAAACTTGTTTCCGCGCCTAACGGGAGCTCGCTGTCCTGTCGCTTAAAACTGGGACGTCAAGTAAGTACTGACGCTGTACGCACGTTCTTAAGAGGCCCCAAAGGGAAGAAGACACCGCGAAACTAGCGTGTACCATTTAGGAACCAGCGCCTAGAACAGTGATTTCTGTCGCTTTCGCGAAGGCTTGAATAGCGGAAGTACGCAGAGCACCTCGCATAGATTTCTTCCGCATCAACGGCGATTGACTGTTGGGCGTCACTTTTAATGCCTTGTGACGTTTAAGGAGTCATGCAGGGACGTCCGCAAAGAGATTTGGGCTGGTGCCACAAACCCAAACACAAAGGTTGGGTGCCCAAAGCTGCTCTATTATGACGGCATACGACTGTGATCCTGTGCTGTCATCAGCAGAGCAGTTTCGCTCATTTATTTCAAATTTATAAGTCAATATAAAGTGCAACTTGCATTCGTGAAGCTACAGTAAGTCCAGCAGTACCTGTGACAAAAAAAGAGCCCGAATAACTGTTATTGCTGGATTATCGGTGAGCTTCATTGAGATGCTCCTACGCGCGCCGGCCTGAGCACGCCAAGATCCCAGAGCAGAATAACAGCACATGAAAACTCCACACACGGGAATTTTAATTTGGTGGATTTAAATCCTCATAACATTTCAGATCTCTAAAGCTAGCTCCTCAGAACATTTATAGTAGAAGAAAATGATACGTTTAAGTGTCCTTAAATGATGCTTAATATTCACGCTCATAAATGGTAAAAATTGCATGGAGCGATATTTCATCACTTGATAGTTGGTGACGAAAGCAGGTAAGTTTTAAAACAACCTCAGGCGGCGGAAGGGCTCGTGACGTGAAATGTATCTGTCTGGACAAACGTTCGCAGTTATAACAAATTAGAGATGTCTCAAAGTATGAAAAGCTCAATTAGGTTAAGCAGCATACATGAATAGAAAAGAGCAATTAGATAATCATCCGATTTTCGAAGTCCACAGTCCAGGGGCCACACATCTTCAAAGTAACCTAGTCTAACAGCCTCTGCAAACAAGACCAAAAATAAACGATAAACAAGGTGGGTACTGAAAAAGATACGGCAATATAACTAGGCGGGTATGTCCTTCACAACCGCATATTCAGATCATTCTGTGAATTATTCGGCCTAGTAATGTTCATGCAGTCACCGTAATCAACCACGGGGCACTGAAACGCTGTGGCAAAGTCAGCGTTTCTCCTGACAAGTTCGTTCACTAGAGCTCTAGCCTGCGAAGCGATGCTGCAACGGTAGTAGGCGCAGCGGGCGTAGAAGAATTCGGCTTCGGACATCCGGTAGAGGCTCCAAGCGTCCTGCACTGTGTACCAGCTAGCTCTTGCATCCGCTGGCGTGACGGCCTCACCACGGGATGTGCCAGTAGCCCCGACAATGGCGGCGATTTGTAGCCCCATCTTCAGCCCTACCACACGGTGCATGTTGTCGAGGTACTCGGCGTGTGAGGCGCTCAGCACGCATTCCCTGCATGAAAAGTATTGTCAACAATAACCTCAAAATAGGAATTACGAGACTGTTTCAATGCGAAATCATTAGACGGCTCACTTTCAATGCCATGTCTGCAAGAAACGGCACCATGTGACGTCACGATGATGATGACATCACACCTAAATAATACTAATCAGTTGACGCCAAGACTAATGATATGACCAGTGATGACATCCTACGAGTGTGTCGTCATGACAGGTCACGTGAAAACGACGTAATGGGACGTCACACTAGATCACGTGACAATGGCGCAACGTAGCGACATACCGAGTCACGTGACAACATGTAATGTGACGTCATACCAGGTTCCGACTCAACCCGCTCGCCACCCCCTAATTCATGAAGGTCTAGATGAAGTCCCAGCGATGATTCGCCGCGGTGTCTTAGTGGTCAAGGCGCTCGTCTACCGAGACGGAGTACCCGGGTTCGAAAGGACCGCGGCGGCCGCGTTTCGATGGAGGCGGAACGCAAAAGGCGCCCGTGTGCTGTGCTGTGTGTGTACGTTAATGATCCCCAGGTGGTCTAAATTATTCCGGAGACCTCCACCATAACACCGCTCCCTCTCTTTTTTCCTCCACTCCCACCTTCCTCCCTTTCCTTACGGCGCGTTTAAGGTGTCCATTGAGATATATGAGACAGACACTGCGCATTTATAACTTGAAAGAGCGCAGAAAGCAGTACTTCAAAATCTGCACAGCATGTTCACTACATACGAATCAGTGAGAATGCATGCATTTGTGCTACGTAGAAGTGACGATGAACGGACAGTGCCGCGGGACGAAGCGTTCGCGATAGGCCAACTGCGAACAAACAACGGAACAGACAACGAACGATTTTGCTCGGGGTCGGTACCCATCGGAACAGCGCTTAAGCGCTAAATATTTCGTAGGAACAATTGTAGCTTGTTATGACGATAAAAGTGGTTGCTATTATGTAAAATGTCTTGAAATTATTGTCCCACCAAAGTTGAGCGAAAGCTCCAGTGCGGTAAAAATATTCTAAAAACTGAAATTATCTTTTTGTTCACTGCTGTGCGTTCAGCGCTACTAACACGTAGATGTTATGTGGTAATAAGACAGGGAGCGTCGTGTTTTCTTGTTGCATTCTGGTAGAGGCTGTGACGAAACCGGACTGCATTTATTATCACGGTGTGTATCACAGCCGTTGTGAGCGAACTGTGAGCTCTATAATCAGTGCGTCCCTGCATGTCCTAAGTGCATGTCTCGTGTGTAGCTGTGTGCCACGCAATACAACGGACAGTTTTCCGTTGTGCGCAGTGTCTGGTCCTTCGCCCAAAGTGCAAAGCATTGCTGGCGGTTTAGCTTTCCTGAGTAGAAAATATTGTGCGAAAGCAGGTTTTTGCAGGTGGGAACCAACGCCCGTATACCTGAAAGCATGATTGAAAGCGCTTTTTTTTATTTCGTGACGCGCACAGAAGGAAGTTTATGATGACGACGACGAATCCACAATGCAAGTGCGTGTGGCAGTTTAACACGAGGCATGATCAGCTGCGGCGATAGCATAGCGCTCTCGTGCAGTGACCAGCAAAGCTGATCTGTTCGCGCCTCTGTTCAAAGAAACTTCGTACTATGGTCTACTCTGCCGAATTATAGACGCGCGAAAACTAATGGACATAAAGGAGGAACGGACTCGTTTTACTGCCACAATTTATAAGACGAAGTGTTTTTTGGTTTCACGGCACATAAGCAACGGAGGGTATCTTAAGCGATTAAGGCTTAGCTGTTAGCAAACAAATGATAATCACGGGTTTCATGTCAAGCATGTACAATGAAGAGGAGTACTGGTCACTGGCGAAGGTAAATAAATAAAAAAAAATTTGAAGTTTTGGGAGCACTACGGCTCCCTTGTTCACTATAATTGTTAACTGTAATTGTTAGGATAGTGAACAAGGGAGCCGCAGTGCTCCCGAAACGTAAAAAAATTGCAACTTTATTGGCCTTGGCCGATGACCAGTACTCCTCATCAGCATGATACCTGACCAGACGGTAGGCCGTCAAACCCTCGACTAAAGCATGTACAATTTGCCAGAAGCGGAGCCCCAGAGGCGTCTGAAAATACGTTCGCAGCGAAGGCGCCTGCCTCGGACGCCACTTACTCTGTAACCATTTTCACGACGCTAGCATGCAAGGAATAGAGTAAACTTCATCTTGAACGTGATGGGAGCCGCAACAAAAACAGTCTGCTGCATGCAAGAACGCGTTCTTTCGGGAGTGATCGCTTCCTTTCCGCATTATCGACACCTGTGTGATTGAAGAGCTGTCTTCGTTTCTCGTGACCAGTCCTTCCAGCTGACCAGTTTGAGCCACATCAAGACGGCCATGCGACTCGCAATGACCGCAGCATCGGCGAGCGGTGGGTCAGTGGTACCGGAACTCAGCCACCCGTAGCTCAGTGATGACACCTACAGACTGGTCTCATTCGCAAAGAGCATGCGGTCCGCCGTTCTGCTGTCGGGGTTGTCTCGAAACCAGGGCACGCCACGTCGAACTGTCTCCTCGAACTCGAAGTTCAAAGCCAAGAACAAGTTCCGGGGGAAGCCCTGGGAGGTCAGGTGCGGCACGGCTGGCTCTCTGAAGACCAGGTCTCCAGGTAGCATGAGCGATACGTTGGCGACTACGGCCCGGAAGTTGTCAGTGTCGTTTCCGGCTGCCATCAGCCGCCGAAGTGGGTCATAGTCAATGAACCGTCGCCGTGTAGCTTCGAATATTTTGTGCAGCTGGCGGTTTTTAGCGGGAGTCGCGAGTGCCGTCACGTGCGTTACGCGCCATAGGTGGTAGCTCCGGCGTACGTGTCTTTGACAGACGTTCTCGCTACGCATATCAGGTGAACTTAGTGTGTTGCCCTGTGTAATGTAACGCATGGCTTGCAGAGTAACAAGAAGCATCACGTACAACGACGCCAACGGCTGATGGTCTGGGTCTATCAGAAGCCGAATGTCCGCAAAGAGGCCCGCTTTAGCTATGGCAGAAATTATTTTCGCACGGTCGACATCTAGAAGGAACTTGAGCAATATGTTCTTGAATTGGGACGCTTCAAGATGTCCGAAAGCATCTCTAATCTCAGTCAAAGACACGGACGATCGTTTTGGAGAGGCAGCCGGAAATTTCTGTTCCCACTTCGAGACGTGCTCTATGGTATAATTAGTGCCAAAGTGCGAATTAAGGATGGAGAGAGTGACATCAGAGCAGGAAGCATCGCAGTGATGTTGGTGGTCACCGACACGAGGTGTAAATCTAACGAACATGAGCCGCGGTGTTTTGCCTGCTGAACTCAATACTTCGAAGATGAACGGCAGGCCGTACCGCTTATTCACCACAAGGCCCAAACGAAGTAAGCTTGCGCCACTTGTTCGCGTGGTGGTGTTGGTGATTTCTAGCACGGCCGCCGCAACATCCCGGACTCGCTGGTCCTCCTGCCATATCTCTTTGATGCACGATGTGTAAAAGGTGTGAAGTGAGACTGCAGCCTGACTGCCGTAGTCCTGGGTGCCCTTGATGATGTCAGAGGTGACATCCAACTGCAAAAAAAATGGCTTGGGTTCAACTCGGCTTGAAGCTAGTTACACGAGCAAAAGATCTGTTAGGCATAGTCTACACTGTATGAAATAAAATATCAAGATCAAGGGTCAAGTTAAAGGTCAAGGTCAGGTACCCAATGGTCAGATACATATGATCCCGTGGTCGTAATAATATAGCTCTGGGCATACCACGACCCAGTTAAGTTTCTTTTGACCTTGTGGAGCACTGAAGGTCATTGTCAATGTGGTGCCCACTGTCTCATATCAAAGGTCAAGCCGAATGTCAAGGGTAAAGGTTAAGGTGCGGTACCCTGTTGTCACAGTGATATGATCACGTGCTCGTATACTACCATAGCTTGGGCCATACCACCACGCAATTCGGTTTGACTTTGTGAGGCATTGAAGGTCACTGTCTCATCCGCATCGAAATCGTAAGTTGTACCACCAATAGTAGGAATCTGGCTTTAAAACACAACAGTGGCATAGAGCTAAGCGCGTCATTTATGATCTGTTAGGCAACTTACAATGTTGCCTTGCAGGAACCGAAATCTCCCTAAACGCGGCCACTCAAGGACACTCGCGTAACATCATTCCGTCATTCACTGCAGCAAAGGGCATCTAGTGGAAATGAAGAACAGAATTGTTGATAGCAATGTTTTGTGTGTGTTTTGTAGGTAGCCTAGTACTAACGATATGAGAAGCTCGAGAAATGTTAAACCGAAGATAATGTTATTATTAACCACATGTCTTAAGTAGAACAAGACGCCGCGTCTCGACACTAGACCGTCTCATGCCACAGCTGTCAAGCAGAGATGCCCCTGTTCGTAGCCACTGGTTAGTCCGTTAATGATGCGTACAGTCTTTGTCAAAAGTTTAGAGCCCAGGGGTTTCACTTCCAAGCTTTATATTGAGACTTCAGGAGCTTTCATGGGAGTCGTACCTATTGCAGGGGGCAGTACCAGAAATCTTCTCTTGTCCAGGAAATTTGGAGCGCTAGAGACCCATTGGAGCGCTAGGGACCCATTTAGTGTGGCTCAAAAGAAGACCCCCTGTGCTCCAAACTTTTGACAAAGGCTGACAAGCAGGTTGTGGTTCATTGATATTCAACAGGAACTACGCTGGCCAGTATTTCCGGGAAACTATCCGGGGTACTGCATGTCAAATATATAAACCTCAGCGGTCAATTGAAATATTGGTTGGTTGGTTCATGGGGGTTTAACTTACCAAAGCGACTCAGGCTATGAGAGACGGCGCAGTGAAGGTCTGCGGAAATTTCGACCACCTGGGGTTCTTTAACGTGCTCTGACATCGCACCTACGTGGTTAGGAAAATGGGCGCTAGTTACGATTGGTCAAATGAGGTCATATGACCGTAGTACGTTTGCGCACAACGGCTTTGAAATGGAGGCTTCGAGTAAAGTGAAGCGGAAGTTTCGAGCTCGGGCGCTTAAACACCCCAGAAGTTTGCCTGAGCAAGTAGCACGGAACTTACTTTCTCAATTTTAGGTGGTGAGAAACTTCCGGGTATGTTGCTGACGTTACGCAAAAAATAAAAACTAAAATTCTGAAACCGTCATTATCAGCCTAAATATGCCCACTGCAAGGCAAACGGCTGTCTCGTAACCTAATCTTTTGCCAGCTGTGGTTACATTATCCCCGCAAAATTCCTAGTCTCCTCCGTCCACTTAGCACATTGCCGCCCCCAGCTACGCTTGCCCGCTATTGGAATTTAAAAAACAGCGCAATCAAAGACGAGACACAAGAGCTGACCTTGCTGAGCTGACCTTGCTGAAAAATCAGCCACCTCGTTTGAATGAATGCCTGCATGACCAGGAACCCAGAAAAAACGGACCTCCTTTAAAGCGGACGGGACAAAAAATCGCAGGAAACGGCACAAAAAATCTTTTTGGGAAATTTCAAGGGAGACTAAAACTGACAAACAATCAGCCAGGATGATAACGTGAGATACATGACACAGAATTTTGTGCAGGGCCATTCCAAGAGCCAAAAACTCTGCAAAGAATATAGGGATATAATCTGGGGGACGGACAGAATAGCTCCATGCCCAATCCTGCGAAAAGATGCCAACTGCAGCTTTTTGGCAGCTGACGGAGGCATCGGTAGAAATCACCACATGATGGGGGAATTCCGCTATATGACCAGAAAGATTGCCGTTTAAAATGTTTGTAGGCATGTGTTTCGCATGAGATGGGAAGATGTGGTCAAAATGGTATTCCACTGCTGCCGGCGTGTCGTCAACCCAATGAAAAGAACTGAGATAAACAACAAAAGTTTCTGCGTTAAAGTAATTTGTGGCATTTGATATCGTGGCCAATGATGGTAAAAAAATAAGGCCGGCTGAGACACAAAAATAGGAGCTTTGACATTAGTCATCAGGTCCAACGACCTGAGGAAAGTTCGCACCATGAGTATTTGAAAGCGGGAAATTAAATCGGGCATACTGGCTTCGAGATAAAGCAGGGCGTCTGAAACTGATTTTGGGAGACCAAGGCAGAGACGTAGAGCACAGCTTTCCAGTAACATTAGGGGTGTGACCTTGTAGCTTGCGCTACCAGAGAACAGAATGCAACTGAATTCAAGTATAGGTCTTACATAAGCTTTGTATAGTAACAATAATGTGTCGCGGCGCATCCCAAACCTTTTATTGGCGATTCGTGTCAGCCGGCCTAGAGCGCGTTCTCCTTTACGCACGTTGTTCTTTATATGAAGACTCCAATCTAAGGTTGGATGGTAAGTAACACCTAGATATGTAACAGATTCCACTTGTGGAATCAGATTAGAGTGATGGGCTAATGATATGTGCAAAGGCGTGTCTGGAGGAAATACCAGTATGCCACATTTGTTAACATTCAGGGATAAATTAATACGGTGCAACCAAACTCCAAGAGCATCCAAATATCGCTGCAGAATCTGGTAAAGGGAATGGATATCCGTGGCCGAGGCGAAAAAATCTATCATCTGCATACACAAAAACTGTTATATCAGGACGGATGGGGATGTAACTGACCAAAATATTAAAAAGCATGGGTGATAGCACCGAACCTTGCGGCACTCCTCTTGATTGATGATAAGTATTAGAACATATGGTACCCTCTGCGCAGTAAAAGGATCTGTCCTTTAGAAATTCAGATATCCATGCATAAATGTAGGTTGGAGGATGTAACTGCCCAAGTCTGTTAAGTAAAATAGTATGTTCTATACTATCATAGGCTTTTGCTACATCAAGAGTCACCAAAGCTGAAACTTCTCTTCTGCGTATCGAGAGCCGGATTCTACTTTCTAGATCCACATGCGCGGTCCATATAGAGCATCCGCGACGAAAGCCAATCTGTGCTGAGCTAAGGCCATTAACATCCTGGACATGTTTTGTGAGATGACTGTGCATAACCTTTCAATTAATTTGACCAAATTTGAAGTTAGCGCAATTGGCCGAATATTATTTAAGACGTACCCTTTACCTGCATCTTTCCTCAATAAAATAATTTTCGCTATCTTCCAAATGCTTGGAATCCATGCATTTTTCAATGAAGTATTGACAATATTTAAGAGGTTGCTTGTAAAATCCTGGGCTAAAATTTTAATCATACCAACAGTGACACCATCTTGTCCGGGAGCTGAGGGATGCATCATTGCCAGGACTGAGAGGAGCTCTGATGCATCAACCTCGGTATAATCCGAAGAGGGTGTGATTCCGAGCAGAGGGACGTTTCTTTGAGTCTGGAAACGTACCGCTAGTCCCTGAGCAATACTATCCAGGGTTTCCTGAGCCTATTGGGGTGATAGCACTGTTGAAGAAGTAAGGTGAGGGACTGGAGAACACTTGTTACGTTCCATGAATCTATACAGGGTCTTCCGATTACAAGGATTTGAAAGATAAGTGTTCAAATTTTGGTATAGTCCTCCTTGGATTTTGCAATTGTTCTTTTCAAAGATGCAGAAAACAATGTGTAATTTAACGAATTTGCTGGACTCTGGTTGCAGGATAGCCTCTTCCAGGCCGCTTTTCTGCAACGATAGGCCTTCTCACATTCTTGGGTCCACCAGGGAGACGGTTGTTTATTAGAGGCTGTTGCGGGCAAGTGAATATTGCATGGTCTACTGCACTTTGCAAAAATGAAACCGCCTGCTGAGCTCTGTCATCCCGGCTAGTACCATCTATAGAGGCAAGTGAGGCAGACATCAAACTTTTATAAATATTTTGATTGACAAATTTATGGTTTACACAATTATTGTTGTGCGGAGATAACCGGATAGTGAAAATTATAGAAAAGTGATCACTAGATGTACCCGAATCTTCTGTCAACCAATCGGTCACCTCTAGCCTACCTGCTGATAATGTTAAGTCAATGGCTGAGCGAGCACCACCTCGCATAAATGTTATATCTCTTGAATTACAGCAGCGTGCAGCATTTGCAGACAGCCACGACTAGAGAAGCTGGCCGCAGGAATCAGTGCGACTTCCCCATTCACTGTGGTGGGAATAAAAATCTCCCGCAATAACTACACTGCTTGCGCCAGCCACCAACCTGTCTAAGCAGTCTGTCCTGTGGACACCTAAAGGAAAGTAGGTATTAGCAATTGTAATATCAGCACACTGCGGAAATGAAGTTTTGAGCGCTAAACGTTCACGGTCAGGGAGAAGAATTTTCTTAGAGATAGATGCCTGATGACATATGTGTTTAGAAAGCATGATTACCAATCCACCTCCCCTACCAGCATTTCGGTCTAATCTGAAAATTCGAAAGTTTTTCATTGAAAATGATTTATAAGGTGATAACCACGTTTCTTGTAAAAGCACGATATCAGGGTTATGTTTCTGAATAAGTAGTTCTAGATCTGGAAGAGAAGAGAGTATGGAGCGGCAATTCCATTGTAACGCTTTGATACCTGCCATGATTACTGATGAATTGAAGAGGCAGACACCGCCTATTTGAGGATATCAACATTGGGAAGAAGTTTTCGTGGTACTTTTCTAGCTTTCATCTCATGAGAACTAGATTTACATGGTGACGAGGAAGCACGACGCTTCTGCGAAAAAAAAAATTAGGCCTCACCGAAACGGGCAAGGCCCCACAAAAATTGGCCTATAGGCTCATTGGAATGCCCCTCCCCACGGTGATCTTTAGCAAAAGGCGAAAGATCAGTTCGCGGAATTGAGGAGAGGCCTTTCTCGTCTTTGTTAAGCACTGACCGAAGCGCTGGGGATCATTTTTTTTTATTTTGAACACTTGCCATATATGGTATAGAAAGGCTGTAGTTAAGCTAGAGTAGGTGGTTGAGAATATTGTCTTCAAGAAACCTGACCAAGCTCTGGCTCGTATACTCTCCCGAGCGTTTATCCTACTAAGGTATCTGTGAGGCCGGTTTTCATTGCGAGAGAATTATATGACTCATCAGCAAAATATCCAGACGTCCAAAAACAATGACTTCCAAAAATCCATGTGACGATGGAAAGAAAAATAAAATTTCTGCCTGTCCGTCATGGTGGCTTAGTGGTTATGGCGCTCGGCTGCTCACACGAAAGACACGGATTCGAAATCGGCCGCGGCACTCGAATTTCGATGGATCTAAAATTCTAGAGGGCCGTGTACAGTGCGATGTCAGTGCACATTTAAGGTCCCCAGGTGGTCGAAATTTCCGGAGCCCTTCACTACGGCGTCCCTCATAGCCTGAGTTCGAATATGCGGAATATTGAATTCAGGACTTCCAGACTGCGAGGCAAGCATAGAACCAGTGTTGTAGGCATTACCAAAAAAAAGTAACTAAATACGTTACTCGTTACACTAAAAAAAAACGCATTACCACCCTACTATACCTAGAAAAAAAGGTAACGCGTTACCGTTGCCGTTACCGAAAAAACGTAACGCTCGTTACTTTGCCGTTACTCAATGGCCCTTAGTTTTAATCACTGCGTCTTCACTGTAAGAACTGAAGATAACAATTTTATAATGCTCATACTTCATTTAATTCCAACTTCATAAAAAAACCATAGCCGAACATAACAAACTTACACCAATTCTGGCGTGCGTTTTCTTACGAAATTACGCGGAAATTGTGTAGCAATAAAGAAATGTTTAAATGTCATAGTTGCGGAAAAGATATATTTGCGCACATAAACAATTTTTTTTACTTGAACCTGCACAATTATCGCAAAAATTCAAGTGTTTACGTCAGGGTGTTCGAGGTAAGCTTCGCTCGCTTAGGAACTCAACTAGAAACGTAGCCACAGTTGGAAACAGCCCTGTTGAATGCAGTCTCCTTTTCTGTGCTGTACCATTGTACTCCTTCGACGGCTCTCTTGGGGCCATCTTGAAGTAAACTGGCGACATTCCTGGCTTTGCTCAGAAAAGGGAACTGCTTCCACCAAGAATGCGAGAGTGTCGCCTGGGAGCGAGACCTTTTGGTTGGAAAACAAGCTTACGCAGAAACTGACGTACAGATTTCTGCAAATGGTCCATTGGTGGCTCGGCATGCGTCCACCCTTTAGAGAGTTGTGTGTGTGAGTGGTTTGGGTGTGAAGACAAGTGCGTGACTGCGTGTTCGTGCTTTTTTTTTAGTTGAGTGCTTCGTCAAGGGCAGATGTTTTTTGGCATGCATGCGAGCCGCAACAAGAGTCATCGAGAAAACCGGTAGAATTTGTTTATTTGCAACATCATTTTCGGTTTTTTTTAAAAGAGGCGGAGGAGGACAACTGAAATAAAAAGTAACTAGTAACGTGACACCTCACGTTACCGAAAAATGTTAACGTAAGTACGTTACCCGTTACAGTTCCCAAATGGTAACGAGTACGTTACTAAGTTACCGAAAAAAGTAACACGCTACCGGTAACGCCATTACTTGTAACGCGTTACCGACAACACTGAGGGTGACATGCACTTTTCATTCCTGCGTGGCGGCTATTAGGACCTGGAAAAAGGATTTAATACTTGCATGCCATGCCTGCATGCAGAGGGGGACGACTTGTACATAGAAAAAAAAAAGCCCGGTGAGTCGCAGTAACTAGTGGCGGTTTGAAGCAGTTTTCGGCGTAGGCTGCTGGCTACAGGTACCGCCATTGGGATATGGTTCACCAGCTTGCACTAGTCACCACAGTGCACCGTTAACACTTTTCATACATAACACCGAAAGAACGGTAGCATTTTCCACGCGATTACGGACACAGAAGAACGCATACATCGATCGCCACGTACGTGCTCTCTGTGCTAAAGCCCGCTACGAGAAATTAAGCAAGCAAATCTCACTTTCGAACGAGTGAGTGACACGGTCATGGCAGAAGACACACGTAATGAATTTAGATAGGTTAACGTCGGTTACAACCCTACCGCATGTTGCATTTACTTGCCCGTAGATGCAAGTGTTGAAATAGCAGGTTTAAAGGAATAACTGGAGCAAATTTGTTCGGTATTGTGGTTATACCCCTCTCCGGCTTTCATGTTAGGTAAGGCGTTAACAAGCAATCCTGAATGTTAGTAGAGCAGAATGATGGCCCAGTTGGTGCAGCGACATAATCAAGAAAACTTTGCGCAGAATAACACAAGACGAAAGGGAGAAACACGTACACACACACTAGCGCAAGTGTGTGTGTACGTGTTTCTCCCTTTCGTCTTGTGTTATTCTGCGCAAAGTTTTCTTGAATATGTCTATCCTGAATCTTTCGTGACTGCACGCTGACACTTCGACACGCGCGCACAAAGACGGACTATGTCTTCACTTTCATTAGCACACGCTACAAAAGTGACGTTCACAGGGCTGCAATGAAGTTATCCTTGCTCTGTATGCGCATAGTTTTCCTGCTTCAGAGCTCCTTCTCACAGACTGACAACACACAAACACGAATATGTAAAGCAACAGATAAGGAACGGGCACAACCGGCAACACAGGAAATGCGTGCGAGTTTTGATGCCGCCCGCGACGCAGCTTTCGCCGTCACACAACTTGCCTGCATGGTTGGCGTGGGCGCATTTAAAATACGAATAAACATTATGAGCATCAAGTAGACAACCTAAGATAACTATATCTTATATGAGGCTGCAAGGTTTCACTCGCGCACAAGGTATAGTTGATTGGAAACTGGCCGTCAATTGAGGCAAGAGAAAAACCGAAATTGGACGCTGTTTGCTCTTGGTTTCGATATCGCATTCGGCGGATCGCTATCCTTGCAGGCTTTGAATTTTATCCGGCTTAACTTGTACGTACGACGGTTTATTAGTCCTATTAGTGCTATTAGTGCGCCAGCTTTTATCCGATGGATACCCACCCCGAACAAAATCGTCCCTTGTCAGCCTTGGCAGCTGGCCTAGCGCGAGTGCTCCGTCCCGCGGCACTGCCCACTCATCGTCGTGTTTCCCTCCTGACAGTGCAACGCTGAAAAAAGCGTTCCAACTAAAAAAGTCTATATTTAAAAATTGTGCAAAGTTTTAGGTGGAACATCTTGTATATGTCGTTTACTTGAACCTAAGTGAATGGTTAACGTCCCAAAGCGACTCAGGCTATGAGGGACGCCTTAGTGAAGGGCTCCGGAAATTTCGACCAGCAGGGGTTCTTTAACGTGTAATCACATCGCACAGTACACAGGCCTCTAGAATTTAGCCTCCATCGAAATAGCTGTGGACATAAATGTCAGGCAGAACACTATACTCCTCAGGCCAATAAAAGATGGCAGCATGAGCATACATTTTATATTGTTTGAATGAAATAAATCAGACTGGCACCTATGTATATGCCTCGTGGGGGTGTCCACAAAGAAGTAGCTGCAAAGGAGCAGGCAGCACATGCAGTGTAACTGCGCTTGAGTTTCACATAATAATTAGTGCAAGGCATGGGGAGGACTGCACAATATGTGCAACACAACAAAGTGGGTTATTTAATTTGAATTCAGCAAGAAAGTTCTTCAACATTCTTTATTAGAATGGATGCATGAATAGCACGTAAATGCATGGTGGTGTAGAAAATGAGAGGTTCAACCTTTTCTACAAAGCAACCAAGAAAACTACCTGACATTGTCGTGCCACCGGTAATGCTATGCCATCAGAGAACAGCACTGAAAGCTGAAGAGAGTGATGATAGAAATTCGTCGCTGGATGAAAGGCATAATGCTGTCTGTGCATGCTCGAAGTAAAATTGCGGTAAAAAAGAGAAACAGCAGCTTTTTGAAGAACCGCACAGCAATTCCATTTTAATGCACGACATGTCAAAGAAGTGAGTCTTACAAACAGCCAGAATGCATGTAAAATTTTGCAAAGGCTACTGTAATAAAATAATCATGTGCACTGAGCAATTTCACGCAATTAATCAAATTACGAGCTTTACAGTACACTACAACATGGCAATGTTTCTCGCAGACACCAATCACGGTATGACAGTTGTGACCATCCAACGCAAAAATCTCATTTCTAATAACGCGGGGTGGTTTCCTTTTATGACAATGCAAAAATGTTATGTGTCTTCCTTGCAGCATTACAATGTAGTCAGTGAGGCCGAATTGAAAAACTGGACTCCAGACAAGAGTCCGCAATCTTTCTGAATGCATAAAACGCACAATACGTAACCAACGCAATGCGATCCCTATACAGAAAAAGTTTGGACCCTCTTGAATCTACGTTAGCAGGCACAAGCGTTTACAGAATAAATTTTGAGTTTCAGAACAAACAAAAAGCGGTGTTCTACATATAGGACGCGAGGCGTATATGCGTTAACTGTGCCTGACCTTCAAAGAATGCGAATGCAAGATACGGAAAGGACTTACTGCCGTGCAACGAAGAAAAGCGGGGGCTATTTAATTTGAATTCTCCAGAAGGTTGCTCAATGTTTCTTATCGGAATGGATGGATGTAACCGAATGTAAATGCACAGTGGCTGAGAAAAAGAGAGGTTGAAAGTTTTCTCCAAAGTAAGCGACCAAACTACCGCCCATTGTCGTGCCACAGGAAATGCAATGCTATTAGACAGAATAGACTTGCTGTGGGAACTAGAACCAAGTGCTGAAGCAAGTGGCAATAAAAATTCTTTCCTGGATGCAAGGCACAATGATGTATGTGGAAGCTCGAAGCAAAATGCTAAAAAAAGAAAACCAGCTACTCGAAGAAAAAGGTAACCAAAGAACTGCACTGCTTTTGAATTTAGTGCACAACATGTCAAGCAAGTTTTACAAACAGCCAGAAGGTATTCAACATTTTGTAATCGCAAACGTAATAAAATAATCATCTGCAATTTCACACAACAAACCTAAATTACTAACTTTACAATACACTACAAAATAACAATGTTTTTCATAGGCACCAATCAAAGCACTTTTTCTTTCAGCAGCCACGACCCTTGCAACTAGTTATCATGAACACCTTACAAACAGCCAGAACGTATTCAACAATGTGTAATGGAAACTGGAATAAAATACTTATGTGCACTAAGCAACCTCCCAAAAATGACCCAAATTACGTGCGTTACAATACACTACAAGATTACAATGTTTGTCTTAGGCACTAATCACAGTATTTTTGTTTCAGCAGCCATGATCCCTGCAGCTTGTTATCAAGAACACCTTATGTAAAAAAACAAGGCTTCTTCAAGTAACACCAACACAACAAAGAAGCTAGCACAAAATGAAATGGTGACAAACACCTGATATTCTGACAACCACAACAGATAAAAATGGTGTGAATATAATGCTCCACAAATATTATGCCATTTATATCCAGCAGAGATAGTGGTCTGAGAAATGGTGATGTAGATGCTCGTAAACTCTTTATGTTGGCTTTGATACCGAAGTACAGAGAACTGTTCTAAAACGTGCACACTAACACAAGACACATCAATACGAGGTCGGACACTTGCCGTTCGCCAATCATTCCAGCCACTAGCACTGCCAGAATAAACACACTAAGATGAACACAAGAGCAGGTTTTCCTGTGTTGTCACACAAACAGAAATCGGTTCAATGATATTAGTGAGTGAATTTATAATGACGATCACAAAAATACGCCCACTCAGACTGCACGAATAAAAAGAATGGTTGTGCATGTTTTACCCCCTTGAATCTTTTCACTGAAGCAGGCAGATAAATGGCATTAGCAATAGAAATTTAGCGCAGTGGAGACGAAGTAGCGTAGATGCAGACTTGTTTACTGAGCGCCGGCTCCGAATGCGCAGTGCCCTGCCTGATTGTAACCATGCCACAACGCGTGCGTAGTCAATTTGCGGTAAACTGGCATACGTCTATGCTATTACGTCTCTGGTATGCTACATCTCTTTGTAATATTGGGAACAATGTTTTTAAAATCTCTCTCCAACGAGAAGTGATGCCATCCACGTATGACCGAGATTTCATTTCCATTCATGCGAGTTTACAAGCATAGCAGGATTACTCTGTGTTCAGGAAATACTTATCGCGAGTGTGTGTCTAGCCTAACGGAACAACAAATGTATTTTCCTGAAAAAAACATTAAACGTGAACAAAACATACAAATGTAAAGAAAGACGAAGGTTAGCTACCACCACCCATCATAGAGCATTCTGCTAGAATCTCATTAGATCGCACATAAAAAGGTAAATAGGAAAACATATCGACTAAGGGCATTTGAAATCGCTGCTATTCTTTGTGAATCGTCTTTTTGTGGAGTTTTAAATGTTTTCCCTGAGCGAATGTCTTATGGCACAAATCTCATTGGAAGGGCTTTTCGCCCGTATGGGATCTCACATGCCTCGCAAGAATTGAATGTTGTACAAAGGCCATGGGGCACAGCTGGCACTGATACGGCTTTTCACCCGTGTGGGTACGGATGTGTGCCACCAGGCTGCTTCTCTGTGTAAAGCTGCTACCACAGTGGTCACAACGGTAAGGACGCTCACCTGTGTGAGTTCGCTGGTGTTTCACTAAGTTGCTCTGGTGTGCAAAACTGCTATCACAATAGTCACAATGGTAAGGACGCTCGCCTGTGTGAGTGCGCTGGTGTTGCACTAAGGTGCTCTGGCGTGCAAAGCTCCTACCACAGTGCTCACAATGGTAAGAACGTTCACCAGTGTGAGTGCGCTGGTGTGTCTCCAGGTGGGCCTTTTGTGCAAAGCGCTTTCCACAGTCATCACAATGGTATGGGCGGTCCCCAGTATGGACTCGGAGATGCACCACCAGCTGAGATCTTTTTTTGAATCCCTTGCTGCAGTGGGTGCATTCGTGCACCTTCTTTACTGCACGTTTACCCCGGTGGTTACCACTGCCAGAAGGAGTAGATTCCATGCAGTGGCTCACTGGGCGCCTTTGACCAGTTGAATCTTGCACAGGAGGTGCACCATGGTCGCTGTGTGTGACGACTGAACCTGTGTGGTAAAGGAAGAATACTTTCAATCAACAGCAGGAACCAACATTGCACAGCTCACCTGGAGCTAGAGAAATGAAGATCAATGTACAGGACATAATTAGCAACAGCTGTGGATGTTTATGAAAAGTTTTATTGAATAGGTCGGCCTTAAGAAGAATTCAAGTCTGAAGAAAGATATCCCTAGAATGAATTCTGCAAGCAGCTGAAACCATTTCAGCTGCAAAAAATGTCATTCTTGCCAACAAAATAGGGTAGCATTTGAAATTCATTCTAAGCACTTGCATTACTGCCATCATGATAGACGCTGTGCTAAGCCCACCCAAGTGGGCCTAATACCCAACAAATGACAATTAGCTAAGTTTAGCACACTGCCACTTTTGTTTTCTTTATTTGCTCCTTAGGCAGGGTACAAGAGTAAGCAAAAGCTAAAGGTTAAAAACCTGATGAGGCCTTGGACGCCTGCGCAAGTCCTAACATCAATGCATAGAACTCACAGGGGTGACAGTTTGGTCAACAGTTCACATATTCTGGAAAACAACTTTCCAGAATATCAAAGGCAAATATCATCATAATTCACCAGAGCTCTATGAACTGAAGCTTCTGTATTCTTCACACTGCTCTTTGAAAGACAACATTCAGGAACAGATTAATGAAGAAAAAGTGAAGATTATAACCTGATGAGTTTTGTCCAGAAAATACACCGTATTTGCTTCCTCTAATGGTCAAGCCTGCAAGTGAAAGACAGGTTACATCCATAAGACACAGGATTACATGTGAAACAACTCACATGGTGTTATGTGGATGAGACGGTGAAAATAGCATACCATCTCATACAAGTGTTGTGCTAGGTCAGGTAAAATGAGTAGGACAGGCTTAAAAACAATCAAGTTCCAAAGCAAACATTCCAAACTTTTAATTCTGCCTCCAGACGAGAACTATAATTATGCTCATGAAAGGATCAGTTACCTAAAAATATCAGAAAGCTGTTGCAAGCAAACCAACAGCCACATTATAGACCTGTTCGCAAGTACAGTAACTGGCTTCATGGGAAGGACTGTACAAGTCTGCCTACGTAGGCTTAAAAACTAACGAGTGTGAGTTATGGTTAGAGACAAAACACATTGGGACAGGATTCCTCCTGTTTTTATAACACCCGTTATACCCTTTGTACAGCACGTAGGAAAAAAATTTCAGAGCTTGACAACTGGTAAAAAATCGTCAGGAGGCTTGCTTGCAGCCAAGATTACAGCCGCCCACAAGTGTGGCCAACATGCCCAACACGGTGTTTCCCCTGCAGCAGCTCCAAGAGAGGCATTAACCAAACCAGTAGAAGCACATCTGAAACAGCACACTACTGTGTGTCAAGTGCAGTTAGTGCGTGACATATTTACTCGTGTAAGGCCCACGCCTCGAATGTGGGATGAAAAATTGTAATGAGAATGAAAGCTGATGACAACAATAGGTGAGATGGTGAAAGGAAAGCTTTGGCTAAAGAGGGCCATGGCTCAAGGCACTTTCTTCGACACAGGTTGGGGTTAAAGGCCCATTTCCAAGCACAGCACCCAGCACAAGCTAGGGGGAAAACTTGCTTATTGCATCACTGGTGGGTACCCAGTTCTAGTACTGAGATTACAACCCTGCACATCCCACATGCGTGGTGCATGCTCCAATGACTATGCCACTGATGCGGGGAGAGTGAACGCAGCAAGACATAAAGAATTAAAGTACAACTTGTCATCACTTATCAGAATCTCAGCAACACTAAATAAGTTTTACAGGCATTTTGTGAGGCATTAAGACCTGCCACGTGTCAGGAACTCACTCCGGCAAAATCAGAAAAAAAGGACAGAAGCAGTGTGGTTCTTAGACGAGTAAGTGTGCTACAGCTTGCATTGCCTTGGGCAACACTGCAAAGAGCACTGCATCAATAGGTCAGCACCGCACAAGGTAAACAGGGTCAACAGAGCACAGAGCTATACAGAAACACTGGGGAGGCAAATTTTTTCAAATGGCTTCACATCATAACAAAAGAATTTCCTCCTCAAAGATAATTCAAGGTACATACAATCATCTCAAAATGAAGTCCAGACCTGATAAATTACAAATGCGCACAACAGCACTGAGCACTAGAAAACTAAAATGAACATTGTCACCCCATACAGCCAAATGTCGCCTGCTCTAAAAGAGCCTCAAAACAGAACGGAAGACGTCAGAATGCAGGCTAAATGCACACAGCAACAAACATAGCTTGGACAGAGTCAGGAATGCTTCGCACATGACGAAGTGAGGTCAGTCACCTGTGACCAACCACAAGGAATCATAGCGCACTCTTCAGCAAAGCCATAAAAATGCCCATAAATCAGTGAACGGCAGCAGATACGATACCATCTAGAATTCACCACACAATACTGACAGCAGGGTTTCTGCAGAGCCCCAATGTTCATAAGCCCCACCTAGCGGACAGAGCAAAGTGAAACCTGGTGGAGTCACACCGAATGACGACAGCAAGCATTTTGAAAATATGTGTGGCTGTACAGAACAAGAGTCAATATAAAAATTGATGTGTCAATCACACATTCATCAAAAGGGAAATTATTTCATTGCATGCAATATTCACACGATGTTTCTGCTTTAAGTGAAAAACACGAAAGAATTTGGTATAAATGAAATAACCAATTTGCACACTTATCACAGCAACCACAATGTCCAGCACAATTACATTGTTTTCTTTCGTGTGATCTCGCACAATGTCTTGCGCAATGACCGTCTCTTCAGTTCCAGAGATCCTGCTTTGATCTCTGAATAATAGAATGGAGTCAGACTCACCCCACTTTGCACCAAAAGTAAAGGCGTCATTTTCTGCCGTTTGTATGTTTAACCGAGCATAATGTCTTGGAACCAATGCCTCTCGTTTATTTAAGATGAGCACCAGCTGCTTATTTTTTTTTCGACTCTCCACATCCCAAATGTTAATTGACAAACTGACATGCAACACCCTACAGACACCGGCCCGGCACAGGCCATCTTCCTAAAATATGCGAAATCACCTGAATATAATAACTGCCCTGAAACATACCCCAGTTTCACTCACTGTGTTGTGGAATGCAGGACGACCACTCAGTATCCTCCCATCTCCTATCCAACCCTTTTTATGTGGAGTGCCTGGCTTGGCTAAGATAGCTGGAAGACCAATGTCCTTTGCATGACAGGCATAATCCTCTCTTGGTGCTTGGTTCTGACCGACCAAATATCATGATCCTAATACTTCTACTACTGAGTGCACACCGCAAGAGTACATAGGTAATAGGCTGCGTTCAACTTCAGGTGTTCTCTTCATACCACGACAGAAATGGGAATCTCACCGAGAGCTTAATTTAAACTGGTCAACCATTACACAGCAGTGATTTCTGCTCAACCACTAATGAGTCAAAACGAACAAAAAGAACCTTGTGCCTCGTCACCAACAGGAACAACTGTTAGCGACAACTATGCTGCCACCCGTTATTCCCTCCTTCCTTCTCCTTTAAGCGAGCCTGTTGTGATTACAGGGGAAGGAACCATATTGCTTACGAAACAAGTTCACTAAACAAAATTTTTGTTTTCACGGTAATGCCCACTTTCCTCATTATTAAGATCCCTGTAATTGAAGCAATTACATCGAAACTATTTCCAATCCACTTTGTGATAGACACAATGCACTGAGATCACTGCACATGGAATTTTCCAGGTTATAAGCATGAAGCAATGGAGTCATGAAAGGGTGGCAGGCGTGGAACCTTGTACGCATTGGCTTTTCTGTCATGGCCTGCAAAATAACAGAGCAAAGGAGTGTCACTTTGGAATGAACACAAACGCCACAGGCATCGGAACATGTGCGCTTTTGTGTAAGCGGCAATGCACAAAAAGCGCATTTAACAACACTTTCTGTAGCCTTTCTTCTCTAGACACAAAATGTGAAAGGATATGGATAGGAAATAGAAGAGCAACTTGCAATGTGCTGTTAACTGCGAGTGAAAAAAATAGAAACTGATGTTTTCCACCAGCTGAAATGCAATGTCAGTTACGGTATCTTTAACAATGCTTGTCACTTCGGCCGAGCTGGTCAGGCTAGTTCACTTCGCAGATCCAGGTGGATTCTCATGAACCTAACTTTGCAGATGCAAATAAGTGAAAGTAAGGTTCTGCCCGTATTCGCAGCAGAGCATTGCTTTCGAAGGTTCATCCTCAGGCACATTTTACCCTGGCCTCGTAATACTGGTCCTCATGTCTGAAAATCGAAACAGAGCACAGTAGACTAAGCAGGAGTCTCCAAAGCCACAACAGCATTGTTTATACGCTTTGTATATAGAGCACATATCATGCAGCAGGCACCTGCCTATTTTAAATGCATCTGCTTGTGTCTGTGGCATGATGCACGTGCAATACAGTAGAGCTCACTTATAACTGCCACAGACACAAGAAACAATTACTTGACATGAACAAATGTGGTGCCACCATCAAAGTATGTCTTGGGCAATGGCAATATGTTTCAGATGCAACTACGGCCGCATCAGTCGGTTATAGCAAACAAGGAGGTGCCGTTAATACCCCCAAATATGAAGGGGTTGCGCTTCCAGTAAGCGCGCAGATCGAAGAGCATCTCAGCCCTCGCGAGACCGCCCCGGAAAGAGCATGTCGACCTTACAGAGAAATAAAAAGGCAGCTTTGAAACCGTAAGTGGACGGCCTACAAGTGTCTGTGCGCTCACCAAATGGGCAGCATCCAAAGTCGAAAAAGAAGAGAGAGAAAGGGAAATTGTTGAAAGCGAACCGTCTCCCCATGGCTACAGCCTCCATGAGGGAACCCAGATAACCACATACAGCCTTTTGACGTATCTAATACAGCACTTGCTGGACATTGTGTATGTCCGATAGATCACCAAATATGTCTGCATAACACTGAGGGGATATCCACAGGATTATCAGAAATGCATCCGTACCTCTAAAATAGTATGTTGTACAGATGTTACGGCTGGACATTTGTCGCATATAATGGATGTGCACATAGGGCAGTAAGACACCTATAGTGCTTCCTATGCATTGCAACAGATGCCTCATTGGCAGTATATAGATCTTTCCAAAAAGGGCTCCCTGTGCGCTGCCATATTGTTCCCTGGACTGCAGTGGGCACCTCGCGCTAGCATGGTGGAAGCGGCGAAACACCTCCTCTCTGGATTGCTGGAAACCGGTTCCCCCGTCGCTTCCACCCTGCTAGCGCGAGGTGCCCACTGCAGTCCAGGGAACATTATGGCAGTGCCAAGGGAGCCCTTTTTGGAAAGGTGTATAGCACCTGGTATCTACCTGAAGCCTGTGTATAAACTGTATTTAGGCTAGCTAATACAGATAGCATGTAGGTTGACTGACAATCGCTGTAGTAAATGTAAACTATAAGATTTGAATGATGTGCAATAATTAGGATCTCAATCCTCTAGTCTAGCTAAGGTCAAGAAAAAGCTTACAAAAGATATTCATTGTACATCAAGCTTTCCAGAATCTTCGCAGCCGCGTTAAATTAGCATCAATATCTTCATTGTTTAGTAAAATGTCTTACAACAGCATATAACACATTTTAACAGTAAGCAGCAAAACACTCGAAGAAAACCCAAATGGAAAGGGATTGTCTTTAGTGTTTATAAAATGAGCATACGAAATACAGCTACTACACTACAGAAGAACTAAACATCAAAATGGTCACTTAAGTCAGTCAGGTCAATAACTGTGCCTATTGTGTTTGGTAGGTGAGTATATAGAGCACAGCTCTCAGCAAAACACTACTAAAACATGCTAACAGTGGCTACTCTTCCTGTCACAATTAAGACACATAGCACTGTAATAAAAAAGGCATACTCAAAAAGAATACAAAAAGCAAGCAGAGTGCTACTTGAGTTCACTGTGAAATGTGCATACAGCCACTGCAAAAGACTGAACACAACGATGAGTACTTATATCGGCTGCCGATTAAAAACAAGTCATAATAATAACACAGAAAATGAAACTAAAATGAATATGCACACAGTAGCTTGTAGACCAAAAAAAACAAATTGCTGTCCCAAAAATACAGCATGAATGTGCAAACAGAAGCTTGGTTAGTAGATACTTCTTTCAAAATGAATAGAAAAGGAAGGAATGTATATGACAACATCGATGTTAAATGATAGAGCCGGACCGAAAAGAAACACAAAAATTCAAATAAATCCGGACAGGCTAGCTTTCCTCCTAGCCAAATGAATAGAAAACAAATGTGTGAAAAGTAACAAATTCACTGTTTACTGTAAGTATATAACAATCACTTAAGACAAATGCCAAAAGAAATGCAAAGAAACATAATGGCTGTTACTGTTATTTGCACGCAATGAGCAGCACTGTACAGAAAGGACTAAAACTACTTGAGTGGAACAGTGACAACTTAAGGCAGATAGAAATTGCAGTAAAAAAGCACATTTTCAAAAAAAAGAAAAGATGACATGAAATGCTATTCACGTTAGCTGTGAGGTGTACATAACAGAACCACTGTACACTCGCCGTCAAAAGTAAATGGAAGGCGACTTTGTCAAAAAAATTTTAATTTCTTTAAATCTAAAGCATAATGGTCCATGCTTGTTTGGGCACAGTGCAATTCGCACAATCACAATTGGGCTGCGCATATGTATTCAAGGATGCATGAACTGGGGGCCAATGATTAAATTTTTTCCTGAATATTGCCTTCCATTTATTTTTGACCGCACCTGTACATATAAAAGTCCAAATGAATGAGGACCATATGGCATATTGCTTTGCTCTCTACCATAAGAAATAAATGCTGCGTTGAACAAAAGAAAGCTTAAATGAATATGCAAGCAGGAGCTTGTAAAGACTAGCAACAGGAGTTGTCATAAAAAACTCTAGCATAACACTTCATAAGCAACTTTAGCTGCGTTGGTGGATATTCAATTACCAGCTTATTCAATAACATTTTGTTCTCAGTCCCTGCCAGCCCATTCACTGTGATTTGAATTGTGATGCTAGATTTTTTTTGTGACAAGTCCTGTTTCTAGTCTGCCTACAAGCTTTTGCTTGCATACTGTTTCCAGTTTCTTTTTTCACGCATTTATAACTTTTAAAAATATGCAGTCCCGTAAAGACCCCTTGGCAGCTCTTGCTTCAGCAGGTCCTCACAGTACAGCTATACATGGGCCACTCCAATGGGCAACAAATGCGACGAGGCCTTGCAGCTCTTGTTCGGCTTGAGGTAAGTAGGTTCACTGTTCAGCTGTGCATAGGCCACTCCGCTGGGCAGCAAAAGCGACAAAGAATCTTCAGCGCTGTGCCCAAAATAAATAAAATACCTTAAACTTCTAGCATGCGGAAAATTTAGTTTCCTGAAACTAGCTGTGTGCATCCTAAACTGATTACAAATGAACAGGGTCCATGGGCATGCTTGGACTAACTATAATACAGCATCAACGCTAACTTTTACGCTTTTAGAAATGAACAATGGAGCCTGTTTCCTCATGTGATCTTTCTGTCCTGCTTCCTTGTACAGTTTACGGATGCCAAATTAATAGTAAAAAACGAGAACACACCACCACTGGTTTCGAATTTTTCAGAATGTCCATTCACCAAACATCACAAACACAAAACGCAAAACAATCTTTACATCTATGTGGCACTACAGTAGAAAGAAGGTGTGGGAAGATTAGATTTTCGACAGCATAAAACGAACAAGCCAATCCAAAAGGAGCCTTAATCTGCTATAGCAGACACAAACAACTATCATCTCCTCCAGCTTGCCCCTTGTTCATTTTATGCCTTATCTCTGGACTTCACTATAAAATGAAACAGGCAAAATATCTCGCACCAGTTCACAAGCCAGCTATTTTTAATGGCAGTTTGGCTGAAGTGAATAAACAAATTTTCCACATGGTTATGTGTCACGTAGGCACTCCAACTCATAAAAGACTGCAGTAGACTACACAAAAGTTGTGCTTCAAAATCAACTCAGTCATGACATAAAACCTTTTTTTGTTTTCAATTTGCCCGCTTAAATGCAACTGTATTTCAGTTGGGACAGACACTGCAATCATCTAATAAGCTGAATGGCTTGCCTTCTGGACTGTCGCAACACATGTAGGCAATCATATGCTTGCACCTAAACAGAATGTTCCTGCACTTAAATTTTCAGGTATAAGAGTAAGAGGTATGTGAAAAATTAGGGTGATGGCTAAGCTTCACCTTAACAGTAGACAAGATAGCGTCCACACTAGTAGACACTAAGAACGCCATCACAAGTGCTCCCCCAGTGACCAGTCGTACTAACTGTTTATACCTCATGTGATATGTCATCGCTCCACAGTACCCCCAGCTGCAAGCACACCTGATGGAAACTTCATACATCATAACAGCCTACTCCTTCCCTGATGTCCTCTGTGAAAAGTTGACACTTTCTGAATTGATCAATTTTCAATGTTGAATCACACCATTGATTAAAATTATCGATTTACAATCTCTATAATCAAACAACGCATCCGCTAGCTGGTCGCTCCTGTAACGCGCTCAACCGACAGCACATCATTGCCTTTGTGTTGCATGCCCACCTGGCACACAAAGGCCCTGGGTTTGAGCTGCAATACACGAATTTAACGAATTACCTTTATTTTACGAAATACCCCCAAGAGCAACCTCCTCGCTAATTGTACCTACATTTGAACCCTCCCCTACGTTCATTTGAAATTTCTGAGATTTTTTCCAGAGTGATGGAGGGGTTTCCCGGATTTTAAGCAGAACGAGCTCGTTAACTATAGTGTAAAAAGGCGGATTCTCTACATGTTGAGGCAAACGTTTTGTAGTCTTAGGTAAGAGACTCCAAGTTCTGACAATAAAAATTGGTTATCACAGTTGCACTAGTACAGAATTCATGGGACACTATCGAGAACTTCAAAGTGGAATCTTCACTGCTATAAAATCAGCACAATAGCAACAGATTGGCGTATGCCCCACGCATGCGAACTGCATGCTCTGCTCATTTTCAGTTTTTGTTAGAACAGCTGAATGCTCCCTTGCCTAGGCACTAAAATGTTTCCAAAGTTCTATCAGAAAATATCACGCGCCATGTGAAATAGTTGCACTACTTCAGCCCATGCAAAAATATAGAACAAATTTTGCAACAAAATGATAATATACAATGAAAATTTTGAAGCATTTGAAAACTGAGTGAAATACCTTTCCAAATGCATCTCGATGCCTCGCAGGAGCATGGCGAAGTCAATCCCTGAGGGCAGTCTCAACCACGAATTCACTGCAGTTGTGCACAGCAGTCATGGCAGCTGCCAAAGACCACATGAAAATTAATGAGCATACCAAGAATGTCTGCTTCATGTTTGTACATTCAAAAACATCCACACAGCAATGCTGAGCATTGAATTACAAATTACAAAAACGAAAAGCAAAACGAAACTTTCTAGCCTCAGCCAGAGGTCTACATAGAAAGAGAGGCTGCTTTCAAAGCCCACATTTCCTGCATTTACGGAGTAACATAAGAAAGCAAGGCAGTATAACATATGTAAAACAGGGCAAAACAAGGGCACACATAACGGAGAAGAAATAAACTGCAATGAATCGACTGATTACAGATATGTACCTTGTTGTAGTTAGGCGGTGCTTGGCCCTTGCAATGGGTCGACGCAACCTGTGTGACTTTCCACGGCTGTAGAAAGAACAATCAAATGAGATTTCCAGGATAAAACAAAGCGTTAGACATCTTATTTCAAGGATTACAAAAAGGTGGTTCCTTCCGCATCTGCACTCCACGTTTGGGGGGCACGATTAAAGTGCCCACCAAACATCCGTCTCTGCAGAAAATTATCTTATAAATTTAGTTGATGACTAAGTTGTACCTTGCAGCAGTTAGGCGGCACTTCGTTCTCGCAACACACTGATCGAAAATATCTGTGGCAAATCACACTTCAATTGAGGTAAAAGAGAATCCAGCATCAAAAGGCGGGCTACTTAATCATCTGCGTGAATTACGGACCGGTGGCTATTTCAGCCGCTAAAATTTCCCGCCTTTTCGAGTAATCACGAGAAAAGCAAGGAAGGTAATGTGGCCGGCTTCGCGTACGCGATACAGATTACAATTAAAGGCATTCACTCAAAACGGCACCTTCTCTGGAGAGAATATCCTGATATAACACTCGTTGCTTGATGTCTGAGTACCAATTGCTGCAATTGACCATACGACAGAGCAATTAAGCAGCTATCGATTCATTAATTTTGCAAGACGACGCAAACCGTGGCACTTCGATATGGCTCTGGGTACAACAAAGAGCAGTAAAACTTACTGCATCAAACGGGGGGGGGGGGGGGGGGGGGGGTGACAGAAACTTCCCGCCTTTTCGTCACACGAAGTCAACCTGCACAAAAAACAATTACCGGGAACCCAGATGTGCCTTGCAGCAGCTAAACGGCAGTTCGCGTAGCCACGTCCTGCACGAAGCACCTCAGGGTGCTTCGGCTGCCAGAGCTGCCACACACAACCGCCACTACCAGCACAGATTCGTAACAAAGAACGACGGCGTAACGCCATTGCTACCGCATATCCTCGTTGCTAGCCCTAAATGGACCCGCCGTTACGATGGTTACGAGCTAAAGCCAATAAGCCCCTCTGGCCCCTCGTTACGATCGTGTTAACTTAACCTACACAAAAACAATTACGCACGTCCCCAGATGTAGTTGTACATACAGTACTTACCCATAGAGAAAGATATTGGTAAAGAGCGGACACTCCCATAGGGCCCTGCGGCCCATTTGACTGCAGCGCACCAAGCGGGCGGTGCTACTCAATGCAAAGCAGGAAGCAGTAGGAGTTGTGAAACGACAACCGTCTGCTCATTTCTTCAAACTGCAGAGCAACGAGGGCCACTACAAAAAGCGCTTATGAGTAAAAACATTATGGAACACACGGAATGCACTCGATAAATTAGGCGGCACCTAGAGCAATCCTGTAGATGCTTGCACATTGGTTGTGCACTTAAATCCAGTACCCTCCACCCTTCAAGTCCTGTGGGCTGACCTTCCATCCTGTGTACTCTGAAAGATTATGTTGAGGCACGTTGGTTCCAAGTTCACCGTATGCTTCAACGCACCTTTAACCTTAAATTTATCAAGTTGTACACCAGAAACTGACGACTGAAAGCGAACTTTGTCTAAATTTCTGTTCACAAATCTCATATGCCAGCATAAACGAATTCTACAATACATTTTCACAAACTTCTGCCGGCACTCAAGAGAACAAACATGAAAATCCCCAATGCATTGGAGATGTCGCAGCAAAACATGACAAACCCTTTCTAGATGTGCAGTATCCTCAACCAAAGCAAGAAAGTGCGTCTCAAGTACTTGCACAAATGTGCATGCCCTTTGCGATGCTACAGTTAAATTTCCAAACACTTTGCCTGGTACATCATATGCTATCAGCATCGTAAAATATTAATGAGAACCACCCAATGTATTGTCTTCATCTTGCAACAACTGAGGGCAAATGCAATTCTTTGGATTTTTACCAACAAAATAGTTTACCAAGAAGCCTGCCACGTAATAGACAACAGATCCTCAATAACATGAAAGTGCATATCCGCGGCTAGCTCTGAAACATCTTGCAAGGACGGAAAGTCGTCAGCAGGAGCCTGCCCAACATTAACTAGAGTTGCCCTGCTAACAGGGAATGGTGAACATTCCAGTAGAAGTTCACAGCTATCCTCCTCACCATTACCTTGTTTAGAAAGTTTAAACAGTTTCTGAATGCAAATATGCTTTAAACCAGAGATAAACTGGAAAACATTCGGATTCATGTTGCAGCCTTGCTTCTGCCTAATGTGCCCAAACATTCTCCAGCAAATCCTGCTGCAGTCGACGGGCGAGGAGGTACAAAAAAGTATGATTTTGAGAAAGATCACTCCAAAGAAGCAAAACAGCCTGGATAGTTATCTGCCAGCCTATGATTGTTTGTGGCAGACGCTTGACAGCAAACTTCCATGTTTTGATCCAGTGAAGTTGATCTGGAAGGCAGTGAACAAGTTCGTCATCACCTCTTTTAATCGCATAGCGATATCTTTGCGCTATTGTTTTAGGAGTTGAGCTGTTCAGTGCATCAAACAGGTTATCCATTCTTTAGCAAAACTGCGCTGTAGCCATTGCTGCTGCGGGCAGCTCCTCTGCATATATTAAAGCCGTAATGGCCACACTCACTGAAGCACTCAGTACTTGTGCTGCTCTGCTTACTTTCATACTAGAAAACGTTTTTTGAAAAATGTGCCGCTCGGTCAGCTTTGGGGCTAAACGCAAGCGCAACTCGTGGGACAAATTGTACAGGCGCTCAATGTAAGCCCAGTCCACAACCTCTTCCGCAATTAGCAACTTGTGAGCTTGTACATAATTACGATTAGTTTTAATGAGATGGGGCACGTCAACAATAAAACATATCCGCTCACCCCTTCTTTCAAAGAAAGGCCTGTCAACAGACACGCCCAGCTGATAACACAAGCTGATGTTTGACGCCCCTTGGTCGCAAACAAGTGCTTTCACTGTCAGTTTGACTACTTCTTTAAGTTCATCAATAAGGGATAAGAGCAATTTACGCATAATAGGTGCTGGTGTTGACAATTGTAAATACTATTGCCTGAACCCACCTCTTGGACATTCCACCCAACAGAACAACCAAAGCCCTGTCTGCAATTGTCGATGTCCGCACATTGCCATCATCCACAAAGCCATGAATAACATCCTGACTGTAATCGTAGCACAAGTTTTTTTCTGTACTATTTCATCGAAGATCAAAGTGCATGCTTGATCTCTTTTATCCCAAGTCTGACTTGCCGCTGAAAGCGACTCAATGACCCCTGGAATCACACCTGGTTTCATGTTGACGTTAGACAACCATCGTCTCAGCGAATGCTGGGATGGCAAGGTGAAAATGGGTGCTAAAAATCTATACGCCCGTGGTCAACGAAAGTTTAGGTGCAACGCAAACTTCTTTAGCCACAAAGGAAATCGTTTGCCTTTGCCCCCTGGCTTTGAACGCACGTGTGCAGTGAGAAGAACACTTCGTCAGTGACAAATGGCCGGATGACACCTAGTGCCCTCGAAATAGTTGGCGGCAAGCTGGTTTTGTTTGCGCAACGTTGCCATGGTCTTGCGGCAGCTCTCCACCTTTGCCTCCAGCATCCTTATAGTTGCTGTGGCCCTGGACTTGGAATACTGCAGACAATTTGTGTATGCTGAGCCCATTGCAGGTACGCTGCAGAGAACTGCAATAGAAGAAAAAGAGGTAGCAATAAAGTCAGTCTTGGCACAATGCTTCCGTCACAGTAAACATTGCTTGCAGTAAGTGCAACGTATTGCATTACGGTTATTTTTCTATGAGCATAATGCACTCTGCGCGATTCATTCATACAACCCATGTACACGACTGTCCCGAACATAACTTGTCCCAGAGTAAGATTCCTGCATGTGAAGTAAACGCTTCGAGTGTTACATTATGCATTTATGCTATGGTTAACACCCCTAGTTTCCTGTGAATGCACAAAAAAACGTCTACTTAAGCATTTGCCGCACATTTCTGTAAAGAGCCGCCTTTTCTGTTTGGATGATGCTGTTACCGACATCTGTAGGAACACGTCAGACAAATGACTTTTACCTTATCTGGATGAATACAATGATGGGAGCTTGAGGGTTGCGGAGATATTTAAATTAATTGAACATAAAAAGGCATTGCTTCAGACGCATGTACCAAAACAGTGAGGGCAAACCTCCGACACTTTAATGCATGCAGCTCCCCACACAGCACCAGCAGCAGTCACTACTGTTTCCAGACACCCAGTGCTTTGCTGTTCTTTGCTTTCTTTGCTGCACTCAATTCTGCCAGCGTCTTCTCTTTCTGACCAACAGGTACTATGGGTGTAAACTTTTTGTATGTACACAGCCACCTTCCTTGCACTTGCGCACCAAGTCGCAAGCTCACTGAAAACATGGCCTCTCTTACTAACTTATGAGCCTAATGGCAAAGGTTTGTTTGCCTACCGTGAATAGGTGAGGAAAAAAATGAAACTAATAGTTCTCATTATTACATGAGGGGCATTGAAGCGCATTTTGAAGTTTCCTGCAGAATACTGCGGCTTGTTTGTTCTTAAGGCATGAAATTTAAGATTTTCTACAGTGGAAAGTTATGTTTCTGAGGTGTAAAAGGAACACAAGAGCCGAACACAACGTCATGGAATACACAAATTTCCATTGGCACATGCAATTCAGGTAGTAACAGTGCTGCTGAGGCAATAACACATTCCTCTCTGTTCTTGTTTGCAATGCCTCTGTAAGGCATTTCCTGTCATCTCTTGTCAATTGCAGTTAGTGTCCTCCATATTGCAGTTTCACTGAGTGATAGCTCTACTCAGCGTGCCAGCCAGCTTGCGGGTCACGGGACCTTGTCCGGCGCATGCCAAATACCTACAGCCTAGGCAAGGTCAAACTCTGCTTAGTGACAGGTCAACCATATTAGTACAGAATATTGATGACTTGTCGAAACTACGAAACAGTCGTCTAGCCTAATTGAAGCATTGGAAACACGATGGCAACAACCAAACTTTGCCCAGGCCGCCTGAAATATAAACTTTATACATAACAAATATACTATAAAAATTTACTCGAACTGCATATACGAAACATTAAGGAGCATGTCCAAGTACAGAAGTGAGGAACTATGTTTATGTTTACAACACTTCACAAATCTATCGAGTGAGCTGTACCAGCACTTAAACCATAACTTGGAAACTTCACCATCAGCGGAAAAACGGTGAACAGACAGACGTTCCGTATGATCCAACAAGACACGATATACAATCAATTCAAAAGTCACACAAAATCAACGCTTCCCTAACTAATTTTAAACTGTCTGTTCTTACAATGGGCAAAAATGATACAGTGTACACTATCCGAAAAATATGCTGCATATGCTACTGAACACTACTACTGAAAATGCTACTAAGCAGCTCTAAAGGAACAAGCACTAACCAACGCAGCTGCTTTCTTGAGGGCTTGCACCGCTTTCAGCCAAGTCGGGAAAGCGGCTGCTGCTTGGGGGAAGAGAACACCCATGATCTGCCACGTCTGTTGTGGTATGGCTATGGTCCATGAGCAGATGCGGCGCTGTAGGTAATGGCAGAAAACATGAGCAGATGTCTCATTTGTACTGCTTTGTCTCAAAGCGAATCAGGCTACGAGAGACATGCTGGTGAATGACTCCGGAAATTTGGACCACCCGTGTGCATTCATGCGTGCTGACATCACACAGTACACAGGGCCTCAAGCATCGAAATCTGAATGGGATCGAACCCACTCCTTTGAGATCACCAGCCAGGCACCACCAGCCCTGAGCCGTCACGGCAACTAATCAATGTTCAGAATGAGTACGGCAGTCATATCAGCGCACATCTGTGAATGCAGAGCCTCTTGCTTAAAAAACAGTGCGGAAAGGCTCAGCAGAAGAGTGAAATTATTGATCATGAAGCAAAACAAAAACTCTCAAGCCAACTGAAGTGAACTGCAGCACAAGGAAAGATACGAACTAGGCACGTTTACATTATCTGCTGTCTTGCACGTCAGCTTAATTCTTGATTACCTGCTACAATATTTACTTCATAAATATATATATATATGCTGTGACCAGCTTGCATTGCAAACCTGGACACACAGAAGGCACAGCCAATTTAGAGAGTCGCGTGTGCCCGGGATCTATAAAGTCCTTTGGTGTGAAGTGGTCAGTGCACATCCGGTACCTGGTGTACACTGAACTGGGCGGTTTTTCCAAAAGGTCACTTCTTCCACTGTATGACACCCATGCTGTCAACCTGCGTACATGTTTAAGGCACTCCATTACTTCATTTCTGAAACTGTGCTTTGCTTTTTATGGGGTTTAACGTCCCAAAACAACTGAGGCTATGAGGGACGCCGTAGTCGAGGTCTCCGGATAATTTAAACCACCTTGGGTTCATTAACTTCACTGACATCGCACAGTACACGGGCCTGTAGCATTTCGTCTGCATTGAAATGTGACCGCCATGACCGGGATTGAACCCACGTGTTTCGGGTCAGTAGCCGAGCACCATAACCACTGAGCCACCGCGGTGGCGTCATTGTTGAATGTATAAGCATGAAGTGATTCACTAGCATCCAAACAAGTCGCCGCAAGTGCTCTTCATAACAGACCATGAGACATTTGGGAAAAATGGTACAATTCCCGATTGTAGAAAAGCGCCGTCGCAAATGTTTTCAAACTGGTGCATAGGTGCTGCAGCCTACCTAGTATTCATCTCAAAACAAAAATGTAACACTTGGAAAATTATTTCTATCCACAGTGCACAACACTTTCATTATTCAAATGGCTTCATTGTTATACATGTCCCTGATAGCCTGAGTCATTTTGGGACGTTGCACCATACAAAGTAAGCAGCCTTAGTATGCTCGTTATCACATGATGAATTTGCTGCCACGTGAAAATATTCACTGCTACTCATATCTGTCAAACAACGTCACGGTAATTTATTTTGTGCCTATAAACACATTCACAGTTACATCGCTGTGGAAATAGACGACTATCTTTATATTAAACTATGACAAATGGCAAGCTGAAAACCACGACAGACCTGCTGTCCCGTGGGATGCGGAAGAAGATGGTTCCTGGCCTCCTGCTCAAGGTGCTCCTGTTGCGGCACCACGGCACACAGCAGGTGTTGCCGACGGGTGGCATCACCTGAAAAAATCGCAAGTATGGTCATTCTCAGTCTCTTTATATTGTAACTCTGTAAACAGTGAAAAGGTGCGAAAGTGGCGAGGGAATGAAATTACGAGCGGAGTCAACATGTTTTTGCGAACCTCGCGTGCTGAACGCCGTTGCGCAAAGTACAATACACATACCCTACTGCACGGCAGATACCAATCAACTTTTATCAAGCATTTCTACATTCCCCAACATTTTTGTCTACCTCCTAAAACCTAGGTGGACAGCAGAGTACGAGTTTTGTTCGAGAAAAAATATTTCCTATACGAACGGCCACAACATGGACGAACCACAAGTACACAATGTGTTAGGAGCACTGAGAAATACACGGGTGCAACGTATGTTTTAAGAAGCATAGAAAATTAAACTATCGGCGCAACAGTTCTTGGTTGTCAAGCTCTTTAGAGTTTAGAAAGGCCGACGCGTCGCCTTTTTTTGCCGGTTTTCAAAAGCGCATTCCTGTGTTGTCAATGCACGGGTGAAATGTGGGTTTCCACGAGCGCAGATAACGGAGTCTTTCACACGTATACATACATACGTAAGGCGCCCAAATCTTTAACTGGCGTGCGCGAGCAGCGACTTTTCTGTGCGTCAGCGCCATATGACGGGGTGAAGTTGGAAAGAGGATGAGGCTAAGCGCATGCTAACAAAGCACGCTCGGCTGGGCCCGTCGTCTGCCAGGCTCTTCCTTCTTAAGGACGTCACCCCTTATAATCGCGTTTCGACTAGATGGCAGCGGGAGTAGACGAATGGTGTTGCTCGGATATTATGTCCCGAAGAACAGCGTTGTAGCAACCAAGCGAGGAAATAAAACAAAGATAGGCCGAACACTCCGAATCATTTGATAAGCCGGAGAACATATATCGTTCATGTGTTACTTGCTGACGCGAAAGCTTTTTTTTCATCTGCACGAAGGGCGCTTATCAACACTCTGCGTGCTTTATGCTTCAGCATGGCGACGAAACTAAAAGGCCGCTGTGAAACTGAAGTGAAGCTGCTCTGCAGCCGTGCTCGCAGCAGTTCGGAACAGTTATCATGATGCCACTCCGTGTATGTCAAGCCACAAGGCTCCGAATTATAGGGATGTCAATGGGCGGCTCATCGCAGAAGGAGATGCTAAAGCAACTGGAGTGGCTGGGGCTTCAGTGGGCAGAATGATACGTGCGACGAAGGTCGGATCGAAGATGCTCCTCGCTATCTCACCAGGAAAACAAAAGAAGACTTGCAGATTGTTGCCTGAGCTAGTGATAACCCTTTCATAACGATAATGACCCATGTTCTCCAGCTTATTGCATGATTTGGCGTGTTCGGCATATCTTTCAGTTTTATTTCCTCGCTTGGTTGCTACAACGCTGTTCTTAGGAACGTAAAATGCGAGCAAAACTATGGACCTACTCACGCTGCCTGCTGGACGAAACGCGATAAGAAGGGGTGACGTCATTAAGAAGGAACAGCCTAGCAGACGACGGCCCCAGCTGAGCAGGCTTTGTGAACATGCGCTTAACATCATCCTATTTCCAACTTCGCTCCGTCATATGGCGCTGACGAACAGAAAAGTCGCCGCTCGCGCACGCCAGCTAAAGATTTCGGCGCCTGTACAAGAGTCAGGTTATTGAGCTTTTCGTGTGTTATCTTCTTTTTTCCACCAGTTTTGAAAACTACAGTCCCGTAATTGCTGCGCGGGAACGGTCGTCTTCGCCGTTCGCCCACTTTCAAAATAGTACGTACATTTTAACCTTACACCGACAAATGGCGCACAAAAGAAGTTACATATTGTCGGGGGGCATACAAAAACGTCACGTCACGAGAAACTCAGCACGAAACCAAGCAGAACTAACCGCTAGGCACAGCGCGTCGGGCCGCAGGCCATGGGCAGGCTTTTTTTTTTCTCACCGACTGGCGAAGCTGCATTATGCAGCATCATTCCTCCCGCCGCTCCCGCCCACGGCGTTGCATGACACAGCGTGCGCGCGCCCTTCACAACTGCGCCGGCGTACTAAGCTAGAGTGCTTGAAATGCAGCGTAATTTTGCATAAAGCGCTTGAAATGTAGCGTACTTTTGCAAAAAACAAAACATTCCTTCCTTGAATTTGTCGCAAACTGCAATGCCGTGAACAACAGGCAGGCCACAGAGCGATCGCGCCGCTTCACGAACTGCAGACAGGCACCGGCGGCCGGCGCGGCCGCCTAAATTGCTTGCAATGCAGCGTACTTCCACAAATAAACATTTCTCACCTTGCCACCGTCATAAACAGGGGGAGTTCTGCGTCGAAGGGCAAGAGAGACGAAAAAAATTGTGGCCTGCCCACACGAACGAATACGCCGCACGCTTTGACGAGCACAAAACTGCCCCCACGATGCTCCGTCGTCTGCTGCTCGGATGGGTCTGCCGCCGCGCCGGCCGCCCGCGCGCGGGTGATGATGATGATGATGATGTAGCCTTCCCTTTGTAACGGGTGTGCACCTGGGTTTTAAAGACTGGTGGCGCCATCCCCTAGTATCTATTGTAGGAGGAGGAATTCGCGTCATTTCCTGGGGCCAGATTTCGCCGAGTGTCCGCTATTTATCAGAGAGAGAGGGAAAAGGACTAAAATTCAGGGAGGTTAACCAGGCGATGCCCAGTTGGCTACCCTACACTTGGGGAGGGGAACAAAGGGGAAAAAGGAAAAAGAGCAGCAAGGAAATGAGTTTTCTAAGTGTCCAGCGACCACTATGTCACAGGGACAGAAGGCGCGCACTGAAAACTTAAAGATTATAGGCGGGAATGCAACCCCGAGTACCTCAAGAAATTCAGGAGCGCTATTTACCAATATCTTTCTCTATGAGTTACCTTGCAGCTGCTTCAGCGACAGTTCAAGTAGCCACGCAGAGCATGTTGCTTGACTGACTGACTGCATAGCCAAGGCCAAGGCCAAGCCCAGCCAAACCTGTGACCCGTCACGATTTTACGCACGTAGTTCCCGTTTCTCTTTCGCTTGCGCGGCCGCGGTTGTCGTCTGCTGCGGCGCCAGCGCGGCGCCGCGGCAGGCGCGAAGCCGCAATGCGTCACGTACACAGAACTTTTCTCAAGTACCTTACTTTCTAATACTTCCTAGTATTTAAAATTCAATGCAAAAGGCGGGAGGGCTGTCAAAAATCTCAGTCTCGCAACCACGGTTTTTCTCCCGCACTTGCAACCGTGCTTGAAACTTGAATACAGTTCACAATATTGACCAAAGGTGGCACGACATTCAGTAAAACCCGCAGTTTGGTTCACTTACACTGACGTTTTTTTTTTAACTGGAAAGCTTACGAAGAGTTGGCGGAGGCGCTCGAGGCGTTGACGGACATTTTTGGTTTCGGTTTTACAGGGTCGGCTACTAATTGGCTATGAGGCCGCCGCAGTGGATGGCTCCAGATGATTTCGAGCATCCGGCCGGAGATCACTAAGGTGCATGGACATCGCACAGTACACAGGCGAAAGGTTTAGTATACAAAAAAATTCAAGGTATAAAAGAACAAATTAACGAAAATTTCTCAATGAAAACTTTAATTACAAAAACAACAAATACGCAAATGCAAAAGTAAAAGCATAACCAATAAAAAAAATGGCCTGGCTTAGCTTATGGTTAAGCCTAGGATGCGAAGCATAGTTTTGCGGTCTGGCGAGCCGCCCTCTTCCTGGTCGACATCTCGCTGCTCAAGTGACTCAACGAGTGCGTCGCCTTTTGCGTGACGTCAGTCTCTCCTAGCGGTAGGAGCGGGAGTTAGGCCGCCGGCGGAGGCTGCGTGTCCGCAAGCGAGCGCACGAGGCCCCAGCTTTTACAGCTGTTGTGACGTCATATCACGTGGTGCGCCGATGAAGGGCAAGTAGTAGCTACGCGGCCGTGCGCGGCGCAGCAAGGAAGAGCTCGGTTGTGCGAGTAATATGGTTCGCATAAAACCGTAACAGAAACCGATTTAATAATTCTGAGCTGCGTGCGTGCATGCATGCAGGGCGTTGCCCCTATCCCCCTTTTGCGTGGACAGCGTAGTGCAATGTGCTCTTAGTGCTTTGTGCCTCCAAGGTTTCCGCAGACAGTGATATGATTTCTACATTAAAACAGATTTTTTTTTTCATGTAGACATGGAATGACTCATACGATGGCGATCTGCGAAAAGTGGCTCGCAACGCGGTTCAAAAGCGCATCTCTTGCCCAAACCCGATCAACCGTGAAGAAGGTATCCAAAAGCGTCGGCTTTGTAATCAATCTGTGATTCCAGGCGGGTTCGGTTATTACCTGGATAATGCGTAGCGCTGAGCTAAGCAGAGATGTATATATATGTGCTATATTGAGGGGGCATATATCGTGCGTTGTGTGGCAAGTTTGGTCGGCCACGAGTAGCCAGACATTGCACATCCCATGCTCGTGGTTCGTGCATGTGCGGAAGATGTACAGGGTCGTCCACTCTTAGTTAGAATGCGCTAGCACATGGCCGCACTCTTCAGAGGGCCACCGCGTGCGACACAGTCGCTTATCGCAGCAAAGTGACGCAGGAGAAGGTGCACCAGGACGTGGTGCTTCGCGTCATCTGCCGCTTCGCTTCGATGCGCAGCCGTTTCGGATGCAGCGACCCTCCAAAGTGCACGGCCATGCGCTAGCGCATTCTAACTAAGAGTGGACGACCCTGTACAACGTCATGGCATATGCTACATACCATGGATGTCTGCCATGAAGTGACACATACTGGTAACGCTCAATGGACGTTATATTTAGACATAGACATTTGGATCTGTCTGGTACGAGGTTTGTGGATAACTGGAATGTTGAAGTTGGCGGAAGCTGGGAAAACGCTAGAAGACGGGAAAGCTGGTGACCGCTGCTGCCGGCGGCGCGATGAAAATGCAGACCGCCACCGCCTACCTGCAGCATGGAGCCGACGGCCCACGTGCGAGAAACTCATGCGCCGAGAGAGATGCGGGGTTAACCGTTTCCTTCGGCTGTTTGAATGAAACAGCTGTTTCATCTCTCCAAACGACGAGTGCAAGAGCAAAACCTTCTCTCCCCGCAGCTTGTGGCGCGAGGGAGAGAGAAAAGAGAGCGAGGAGTCGATTTTTATTTCTTGTTGAAAACCATTGGTCCCGAAAACGTTATGCCCAGCTACCTTTCTGGGACCAAAATGTGTACTCCGTCTTTTTTGCTGCTTAAAACTCTCGAAAAAACGTGTCTAGACCTTTAGTGGGAGCACTGCCTTTTTGCTTGTATTTCTATGTCTTGCCTCTATGGTCCGGAAACTTTTGATAAATGCTGTACTGGGGCTGGGACATTCCATTGGGCGCACATGGGGAGGTCCGTTGTTTGTTGGGCAAGGTTACGAAACCTTAGGTTGGCAACGTCTGTGAGGTAGAAGAGTACGTTGCTCAACTCAACAGAATCGTCCCACCGATTGTAGGTGCTGACGCGCACGTATGAGGCCAGCCATTCGTCGACGTCGTGGTCGTCTGTACCACTGAATGGAGAAGGGTCGCGCTGGTGTTGCACCCCGGAACGGGCAGTGGCTCAGATGGGCGCCGATGGCTGAGTTGGAGCGTCTGGCATTGTGGGTGGGGCGAGTAAAGTTCCGCTGCGATGTTCCCGGTTGAGGACCAGGACGGAGATAGAGGCACCTCCACCAAGTGTAAAGGTGCTCTTTCAAAGCGCAGGTCGGTGGTCGTTGACTGAAGAGCGTCACTAACAGCACACTCCTAGGCATCACTCAGGATCCAGCACGGCAATTAGTCGACCTCTATGTTCAACCGCAACGCGATCCTTGCATAGAAAAGTTTAGACCCTCTTGAACCTACTTTAGCAGCCGCAAGCTTTCACAGAATAAATTGAGTTTCTGCGAAAAAAAGAAAGCGGCGTTCTACATGTAGGACGCAAGGCGTATCTGAGTTAACTTTGCTCGAGCTTCAAAGAATGCCAGTGCAAGACATGGAAAGGACTTCACAACGTGCAACGAAAAAAAGTAGGGGCTATTTAATTTGAATTCCCCGAAAAGGTTGCTCAATGTTTCTTATCAGAATGGATGTATGTAGTGGCAAGTAAATGCACAGTGGCATAGAAAAAGAGGTTTAAAGTCTTCTCCAAAGCAACCGATGAAACTACCACCCATTGCCATGCCACAGGAAATGCAATGCCATAAGACAGGATAGCCTTGCAGTGGGGACCACCATAAAGTGCTGAAGCAAGTGACGATAAAAATTATTTTCTGGATGCAAGGCACAATCATGTCTATGGATACTCGAAGCAACACTAAAAAAACAAGGAAATATCAGCTATTTGAAGAAGCAGGCTAACCAATGAAATGCACTGCTTTTGAATTTAATGCACAATACATCAAGTAAGTTTTACTAACAGGAACAATGTATTCAACATTTGGTAATGGCAACTTATAAAATACTCATGTTCAATTCACACAACTAGCCTAAATTGCCGACATAAAATACACTACAAAGCAGCAATGTTTTTCAGAGGCGCCAATCGCAGCACTTCTTCTTTCAACAGCCACGACATTTGCAGCTTGTTATCATGAACTCCTTATGTAAAAAATAAGGCCTTTTCAAGCAACACATAACACAACACAGAAGCTAGCACATACTGAAATGGTCAAAAACAGCTGATATTCTCTCAACCAAAACAGATTAAAAATGGTGCGGACATAATGCTCGACAAGTATTACGCCATTTATATCCAGCAGAGATAGCACTCTGAGAAATGGTGATGTGAATGTTCGTGAACTCTTTTTGTTCGCTTTCATACCAAAGAACAGAATCTGTTATCAAGCCTGCAGACTAACTAACACAAGACACATCAATATGAGGTCAGACACCTGAATTTCCCCACTCATTCCTGGAATTTGCCATGCTGGAATAAACACGCAAAGATTAACAAAAGAGCAGGCTTTCCTGTGTTGTCATACAAACAAAAATAGGTTCAATGATATTAATGAGTGAATTTACAATGAACATTGAAAAATACACCCATTCAGACTGCATGAATAAAAAGAATAGTCGTGCATGTTCTACCTCCCCAAATCTCTTGACTGAGGCAGGCAGAAAAATGGCACTAGCAATAGAGATTTAGCATAGCGGAGATGTGATAGCGTAGATGCAGACTGGTTTACTGAGCACCGGCTTCATACGGTACCATGAACCTATACCAACTCGCCCAACTTAACGTTCTACTCAGTCATACTTCATACGGGCAGTGACACCACCTGGCTGCACCCATTCCACTGCACGTGCGTGGACAATTTGCAGTAAACAGGCATACATCTATGCTATTAGGTCTCCGGTATGCTAAATCTCTCTCTAATATTGGGTACAAAGTTTTTAAACTCTCCCTCCAACAAGAAGTGATGTAATCCATGTATGACCATGATTTTATTTGCATTCGATTTTAGAAGCACAGCAGGCTCACTCTTCATGTTCAGGAAATACTAAGAACGAGTGTGTGTGCAGTCTAAGGAAACAACGAATGTTGTTTCCTGAAAACTCTGTAAAAGTGAATAAAACTTACGAATATAAATAATGATGAAGCTAAGCTACCAACACCTTTCATAGGAAATTCAGCTAGAATCTCGTTAGCTTGCATATAAAAAGATAGCTAGGAAAACATATTGACTAAGGGCATCACAAACCACTACTATTTTTTGTGAATCGCCTCTTTGTGACGTCCTAAATTTTGCGCGTGAGCGAATGTCTCTTGGCAAAAGTCACATTGGTAGGGCTTTTCGCCCCTATGGGATCTAACATGACTCAAGACTTGAACGTACTGCAAATGCCATGGGGTGCTCTGGTGCGCTGGTGTTGCACTAAGGTGCTCCGGTGTGCAAAGCTCCTACCGCAGTGGTCACAACGGTAAGGACGTTCACCAGTGTGAGTGCGCTGGTGTGACACCAGGTGGGCCTTTAGTGCAAAGCTGCTACCACAGTCATCGCAGTGGTATGGGCGGTCGCCGGTATGGAGAATGAGATGCACCACCAGACGGGATCTGTTTTTGAATTTCTTGCGGCAGTGGGTGCATTTGTACAGCTTTTTTTCTGCAGGTATACCCCTCTGGTTACCACTGCCAGAAGGCACAGATTCCATGCCGTGGATCAGTATGCGGCTTTGACTGGTTGAAGCTTCCACAAGAAGTGCGCAATGGTCACTCTTTGTGATGACTGAACCTGTGTTATAAAGGCACAATACTTTCAATCAAATGCAAGAACCAACATTGCAGAGCTCACCTGGAGCTAGGGAAATAAAGATCAATGTGGAGGACATACTCGTCAAAAGCTGCGGATGTTTATGAAAAGTTTTATTCAATAGATCAGCCTTAAGGAGAATTCTGACCTAGATATATTCCTAGTTTGAATTGAGCATGCAGTTGAAAACATTTCAGCGGCAAGAAATGTTATCATTGCCAACAAAATAGGGTAGCCTTTGAAATAAATCCAAAGGACTTGCATTACTGGCATCATGACAAACACAGTCCTAAGCCCTCCCAAGTGGACCTGATAACAAAACAAATGGAAGTTACCAATGTTTAGCACGCAGCATACTGCCATTTTTGTTTCCTTAAACAGGGTATAAGAGGAAGCGAAAGCTAAAGGCCCATCAACCAGTGAACAGCGGCAAATACGATACCAAGTAGAATTAGTCATAAAATACTAACAGCAGGGGTCTGCAGAGCTCCATTGTTCATAAAACTCCAACTAGCGGACAAAGAAAGAAAGCAATGTGGTGGAATCACAGTGAATGACGTAAGCAAGCATTTGAAACTTCTTCTGCGGCTATACAGCACAAGAATCAAAATGAAGACTGATGTGTCAATCACACATTCATCAAAAGGCAAATTATTTCAACGCAAGCAATATTCACTCATGATGTTTCTGCTTTAAGTGAAAAACACGAAAGAATATGGTATAAATTAAGGAATCACTGCACAAACTTAACAGAGCAACCACACAATGCAACCTAGCGCAGAACCTACAGGACCTAAATTTAATAGACATTGAGTCTAAGATTCCAAAAAGTTTTGTTTGTTCCGAATTGAACTAGAAGAAATACAGTCTGCTGTTTTAACAATGCCGACGAATAAAGCGACAGGTTTGGACGGCATAAGCAATAGGGCTGTGATAGAAAATTTTGACATCCTTGGTCCCGTCTTGTGCTCGCTTTTTAACCATTCTGTTAATGCTTGCAAGTATCCGTCTGTATTGAAAACAGCGAAGGTAGTACCAGTATATAAGGACGGTGACCGGCACGACGCAAATTGCTACAGGCCAATATCTCTTCTTAGCACAATTAATAACATCTTTGAAAAAATTCTCGCAAACAGATTCAACAAGCTTTTAGATAAATACGGTATCCTCAGTAGACAACAACACGGTTTCAGGTCACATTATTCAACTTCCACAGATGTTCTGTCCCTTTCCAAGAAAATTAACACGGCTTTGCACAATGGCATGTTAGTTGGAGTAATATTTTTGGATTTAAAAAAAGGTATTCGACACAGTGGATCATTCTCTCCTGATAACAAAACTAAAACACTACGGCTTTCGTCATAATATTTCTGACCTACTCACTAGTTATATCACTGACCGTCAACAAGTTGTGGTGATGAATTCCTTTACATCCTCACCGCACAAGCTTTACACTGGAGTTCCGCAAAATCCGTACTTGGTCCATTTATGTTTTCCTTATACGTTAATGACTTACCTTCATTTATCGGCTGTTCAAAACTTCTGGTTTATGCTTATGACACACGTTTAATAATAACGGCAGATACAACGAAAGAGCTAGAAGAAAAAGCGAATCAAGAAGTCCATAAAATAGCGCAATGGTTCTCAGCTAAAAAGCTGACAATAAACACGAAAAAAACTAAATTCCTGATATTCCACTCAAGAAGAAAAGTAATCGACCCAACTGATGTCAGAATCCTTGTAAATAATGCACTAATAGAACACACGTTTTCGTTTAAATATCTAGGTGTCACATTTGACAGCCACAAACACTGGCAAGACCAAATTGAGGCAGTCTGCGGAAAGTTGGCATCTGGATGTCATGCTCTTCATCAGGTTAAGGAATTATTTGACACCTCTACATTACGAATGCTTTATTTTGCCTTCATCGAAAGCCATCTATCATACTGTGTCGAAGCATGGGGTGGAACTTAACATACGTATTTAAATCCTATTATCCGTCTTCAAAAACGTGCATTAAAAATAATAAACAAGGCTAACCATTATGAGCACAGCAAACCGTTACTCCGCAAGTCAAGGATCCTTCCATTTGATTCATTGTATCGATTAAAAATCTCTGTATGTATTCACAACATAGTAAGACACAACCACCTTTTTCATTCATCAATACTTCATCTGCCGCTTCGGTCCACTAGAAACCTCTCTTTCGGCAATTTCAACCTCCCTCCCATCCGCAATGTATATGGTGAGCGTTTAGTGGAGTCTGCTGCGGTAAAAATTTGGAACGTGATACCAATCTCTCTTAAAAACTCACACAATCTTGTTGGTATGTTTAAAGAACACTTAATTGAAATAATTGATTTAACCTGAAATTCTTTTTTCGTCACAGTTTTCTGTTATTATGTACTTTGTATGTAGCACGATAGTTTTTACTAACACTTGATGTCCGAAAGTTCTTTTTGCATGTCATGTTTACAAAGCTATTTTCTTTCTTTTGCCACGCCGAATGTTATCTACCAGTGTTATTTACACTGCTTTGATTTTAATCTTGTACTACGCTTACGCTTTTCTGTATATGTCTGCCGTTTTTGAATTTGCTTTTACGTTTTTTGTGTACTTGGACCCGAACTAGCCGCTGGCTTTGGGTGCAAAAAGTGTTTGTATTTCCTGTAAAAGAAATTCTAAAATAAATTGAAATTGAAATTGAAATGTCTAGCGCAAATACATCTTGTTCTTGTTCGTGTGATATCGCACATCGTCTGTAGCACTGACCATCACTTGAGTTCCAGAGATCTTGCTTTGACCTCTGAATAATAAGACTGGGTCAGAGTCACTCCAATTTGCACAAAAAATAAAGGCACCATTTTTTGCTGTCTGTACTGTTAATCGAGCATAATGGTTTTTAACCGATACATCTTTATTTAACAGGAGCACTGCTGCTTATTTTTTTTTACAATTCTCGAACTCACAAAGTTAACTGACAAATTGACGTCCAACGTCCTGTAGACACCAGCACAAACTTTCTTCCGAAAATAGACGAAATCACCTGAAAGTTATAACTGACCTGAAACATATGTCAATTTCATTTTCTGTCTTGTGGAATGCAGGACGACCGTTCATTATCCTCTCCTTCCCTATCAACCCCTTTTTCTTGGAGTGCCTGGCTACTCTAAGATAGCTGCAAGAACAATGAGCCTTTCATGATAGGCATTCCTTTCTTGGTGCTTGATTTCGAGTGACCAAATATCATTAATCCAGTACTTCTACTACTGAGTGCACACCGCAAGAGAACATAAATTATAGGCTGCGTTCGACTGCAATACGAGGTCAGCTGTTCTGTCAATACCACGACCGAAATGGGAATCTCACTGAGAGCTCAAACTGTTCAACCACTGCACACCAATGGTTTCTGCTCAACCACTATCGAGTAAAAGCAAACAAAAAAAACCTGGTACCTCCTAAACATCAGTAACAACTGTTAGAGGCCGCTATGCAGCTACCTGTTATTCCCTCCTTCTTTCACCTTTCAGCAAGCCCGCTGTCAATTCTGTGGAAAGAATTACATCGCTTACAAAACGAGTTCACTAAACACAACTTTTCTTTAGGGTGATGCCCAATCACCTGATTATTAAGATACCTGTAACTGAAGCAATTACATCAAAGCCATTTCCAACCCACTTTGTGAATAGACGCAATGCACTGTGGTCACGGCACATGCAATTTTCCAGGTTATGAACATGATTCAATGAAGTGATGAAAGAGTGGCAGGCTTAGTATTCAAGGTTTCCTTTGGACCTTGCACACATTGGCTTATCAATACTCGCCTGCAAAATAACAGAGAGCAAAGGAGTGTCAATTTAAAATGAACATAGATGCCACAGGCATTGGAGCATATGTACTCTTCTGTAAATGGCAATGCACAACGTGGTAGCAAGAATGCACAAAAACCAGATCTGACAACTCTTTCTGTAGTCTTTTTCTCTAAGCACAAATTGTGAAAGAATATGGATAGGAAAAAAGAAGTGCAACTGGCAATGCGCTGTTAAATGCGGGTACAAATATTTGAGACATGTTTTCTACCAGCTAAAATGCAATGTCAGTTCTGGTATCCTTAGCAATGTGTCATTTTGATAATCTTCGAAAGATAATCTTGCCTGGAAAAAACTAAGTCCATGCACCCCAACACAGCCAAAAGCGAAAGCACCGAACAGAATATAAATGCCACAATATAAATTCACCTGGCCGATACCGGAATCGCTATCTCCCTCATGCCCTTCAGCTTACATGCTACCTACGCCACTGCCTGACAGTGGCCCCGTCAACATATCTTTCATCCCTGGGCACCCGGTGGAATCACTCGCCTTCGGCCGTGCAACCCCATCGACAAGCGCATCATCGCCCGCAAGGAATTTAAGCTGCGGCCTCTCCGTCCTCGGATTCAGTGGGCACGTGAACGTTCCAAGAAGCATGGCTCCTGATTTCCGCTTTGCTCCGATGCAGGTTACGCTGACGCTCTTCTTCACCTCGCTGATAGCGGAATCGCTATCTCCCTCATGACCCTCAGCTCAGATGCTACCTACACCACTGCCTCAAAGTGGCCCCGTCAACATATCTTTCATCCCTGCGCAAACGGTAGAATCACTCGCCTGCTGCCGTTCCACCCCATCGACAAGTGCATCATCGCCCGCAAGGAATTTAAGCTGCGGCCTCTCCGACCTCGGATTCAGTGGGCACGGGAACGTTGCAAGAAGCATGGCTCCTGATTTCAGCTTTGCTCCAATGCAGGTTACGCTGACGCTCTTCTTCACCTGGCTGATACCGGAATCGCTGTCTACCTCCTGCCCTTCAGCTCAGATGCTACCTACGCTACTGCATGACAGTGGCCCCGTCAACATATCTTTCATCCCTGCGCACCCGGTGGAATCACTCGCCTTCGGCCGTTCAACCCCATCGACAAGTGCATCATCGCCCGCAAGGAATTTAAGCTGCGGCCTCTCCGACCTCGGATTCAGTGGGCACGGGAACGTTGCAAGAAGCATGGCTCCTGATTTCAGCTTTGCTCCAATGCAGGTTACGCTGACGCTCTTCTTCACCTGGCTGATACCGGAATCGCTGTCTCCCTCATGCCCTTCAGCTCAGATGCTACGTACGCTACTGCCTGACAGTGCCCCGTCAACATATCTTTCATCCCTGCGCACCCGGTGGAGTCACTCGACTTCGGCCGTTCAACCCCATCGACAAGTGCATCATCGCCCGCAAGGAATTTAAGCTGCATCTCTCCCAACGTTTCTAGATAAAGACAGTTGGAAAACTCTCTCCGGGTATGCGGCCCCTTTCTGTCGCCGATTTCATCTCAAAGAGATGCGAGCGCCATCTCTTGGGTGGTGGGAGTACCGCGTTGTTTTCCATGGCCTCCGTGACCAGCTAAAGCATCGGTACTTTAACACCGCGCTTGATCTCAGAGGCCACGATTTCTCTTCACCGCCGCGGCGCCCATTTACTGCGCTTGGTCACTGTTTGCTGTGCGAATGATTAACGTTAGTTCGCGCCTCGCATCGTCTGCTCCGGGGGCGGCTGCTTCTAGCCGCGCTCATCTACGAATTGCGAAGTCCGCGTGCGCTCCACGTCTGGGGTACGTGAGGGCAGGATGCTCGAGGTTGAGCTTTTGGGCGGTAAATATCGGAAAAAACGGAAGCCCTTCTTTCCGCGGTTTAGAGAAACATGACGTACCGCTTGACTCTTCGTAGTTTATGTTGATAATATTCCTCGGGCGGGTAATATTCCTTAAATACGTTGTTTTTTTTTAACGGACGCGAGCCATCTCCTTCCGACGCTCCTCAAGCTGGCAGTAGCAGACGACGCGCTCATCCTAAAGCGACCGCAGCGCCACCGCCTAGACGGCGATCGCGTGGGGCCGCTCTGCTCTTTGGCTCCCCGGCGAAGTTTCCCAACTGTCTTTATCTAGAAACGTTGATCTCTCCGTCCTCGGATTCAGTGGGCACGGGAACGTTGCAAGAAGCATCGCTCCTGATTTACGATTTGCTCCAATGCAGGTTACGCTGACGCTCTTCTTCACCTGGCTGATACCGGAATCGCTGTCTCCCTCATGCCCTTCAGCTCAGATGCTACCTACGCTACTTCCTGACAGTGGCCCCGTCAAAATATCTTTCATCCCTGCGCACCCGGTGGAGTCACTCGCCTTCGGCCGTTCAACCCCATCGACAAGTGCATCATCGCCCGCAAGGAATTTAAGCTGCGGCCTCTCAGTCCTCGGATTCAGTGGGCACGGGAACGTTGCAAGAAGCATGGCTCCTGATTTCCGCTTTGCTCCAATGCAAATGTGTACATTTTCCTTGTACGCTAAAAAGAGCGATATCTGCTTGCTGGTGTTCCAGTGCCCAGGGGTGCTGTGTGAAACTGTGTGTGATTGCTTTTCTATGGCTTTTCTACTCTTGTGCTCCGCCGACATAGAAACGGTCCCCGGCCCCACCACGCGATCTGAATCCCTATCAGAAATTGAATCGCTCCCTCAAGACCCTGCAGAACAGATGACAGTAATTTTTCAACTGCTCAAAGATGTTCACGCCCGTTCATTACAAAGTTCGGAGGCACAAACTGAGCTGACCGCAGATATTAAATCCATTAAGGCTGGGCAGAAAAGCATCGAAACAAAAATAACTAATGTTCAGAAGCGTTTAGATGAACTGGAAGAGAAAGGGAAAGTTCTTGACACCTTCAGCCATGAGTTCGCAGGCATGCAAGAATCTATCGAATGTTAACTTCACAAAATCGCTTCTTACAAAAACGCCTAGATGATATGGAGGACAGATCACGGCGAGATAATTCGATTTTTCATGGACTGACAGATTCATCAGAAACATGGCAAGAAACAGAAAGCACACTGACCAATGCACTAACGAAGGTACTTGACTCGTTACCAAACGACCCATTTCAGCGTGTTCATCGTTTAGGCATCTTTTCCGCTAACAAATGCAGACCCATCATTGCCAGATTTACCAACTACAAAGTGAAAGAGTTAATCCTATCTCATCGTATTAATTTCAAGGAACACAAAGTATCAATAAGCGAAGATTTTTCACCCGCTACTAGAACTGCGAGACGGAAACTAAGCGAATTTGGAATCGGCTATCCGGGATCACCCAAATTTCGCCTTCGCTACAATAAGCTACTCATACGCGGCAAATGCTTCGTGTACAATCCATCCAACGACACAATTGATGAAATCGAGCTGTCATCCGAACACGTGCCCCAAGGATCAGACGCTTCGCCTCTTGTTGCGTCCTAGGGGCGCGAGAGGGGCAGTGGTCATTCATCACCATCTGATGTTACGATTCTGTACACTAACACCAGAAGTAGCTTAAATAAGAAAACACCTCTTTCATCGGCAATCGACACCTGTACTGCGCATATGATCGCACTTACTGAAACTTGGCTATCACATCAAATCCACGATAACGAAATCTTTCACAACGCACACCGGTTCACAATATATCGCAACGACCGAACTATTCTGCGCGGAGGCGGCGTACTCCTTGCTATTTCGAAAGACATACCGTCATCATGCATCTACACTAATAGCGTGTTGGAAACTGTATGGGCATCAGTTACTCTACACCATCAGAAAGTCATATTCGGCGTATGCTATCGCCCTCCTTTTTCTTTGCGCTCGTTTATTAACGAGCTTCACGACGAACTTAACATAATACACACCAGATTTCCATCGGCTTCCTTGATTTTACTACGAGATTTTAACTTTCCCAATATTTCTTGAGATACCCAGCCTCCCATCTTTCTCAATTTTCATCCGATTCCAGTGATTTTCTTGGTTTATGCTCCGTTTTTTCATTTACCCAATTAGTCACTAATGCTACCAGAATCTCTGTCAACACTGCCAACACTTTCGATTTGATCCTAACCAATCGAGCCGACTTTGCTTCCGCCATCACCTATTTACCTAATATAAGCGATCACTCTTTGCTTATTTTCAGCATTAACGCTGCCTGTCCTAAACCTGGAAGAAAGAAAAAGACCATACTAGATTATATTAGAGCAGACTTCGATGCCATTAACAATGAATTATCAGCGTTTTCTCAAAAATCCCTGAAAAACTTTGGCGATCGCTCTGTGCAAACGAAGTGGGAAATGTTCACGACCAAAGTTCACGAACTAACTCAGAAATATATTCCAAGACGCACCATCACTTCTAATCCTCAATCCCCATGGTACACCGCCAATATAAGACGGCTATCTAACAGAAAAAAGCGCCGATATGGTATGACTAGGCTATCACCGTGTAACACACACTGAGACGCATACAAGACTGCCGCTGATGCCTATACAACTGCACTTAAGCAAGCAAAAGATAACTTCCTTTCTAACAAGTTACCATCCATGCTATCTACCAACATTAAAAAAATTTGGCGCGTTATCAGCCCACATACCGAAGAATCTATTAACTTAACTGCCGTGTCAGGGGACCCTATTCCGGCTCATTTATGCGCATCAGAACTTAACAAAACCTTTATTCAGAACTTCTCGCGCACATCAAACACCACACATCCCGTTCCACTCCGGTATAATTACCCTTCTATGCCTCAAATTTTCATCGATACATCTGGCGTTGCTAAACTTCTTGATGCCCTAAAACTTCATTCATCGGCCGGTTTTGACTGCATTCATCCTAAATTAAAAAAAAAATACAATTGCCTCTAGCTCCTTAATACTAACAAAGATTTTTCAGCACACTCGATAATTCCATTCTGTCAACACAATGGAAAGTCGGGAAGGTGGTTCCATTATTCAAATCAGGAAATCGAACCTCCCCTACAAATTATCGCCCCATCTCGCTCACTAGTACTTGTTGCAAACTATTAGAACACGCCATTTTCACTAACCTTGTGAACTTTCTCGAGTCTAATTCCTTTTTTACACCCGCACAGCATGGCTTTCAGAAGTCATTTTCTTGCGAAACCCAACTTGCCAGCTTCACTATCACACTTCATCATATTTTAGAACGCGCTTCAGAAGCTGACTGCATTTTCCTTGATTATTCTAAGGCATTTGACAAGGTATGTCACCGCTTATTATTATGCGAAGCATATTGCTAGAGCTACCACTCACGCCGTCGCCGTGGGACCCCCACGTGACACCGTGACGTCACACCACGTGACATCGGATGAGAGAGCCGGCCTCCACCTCACTACAGTGTACTAGAAGGGGGCAGTGGGCTTACTCCCCCGCTCCTCTGACGCAGTCCGCGTCGCATCCGAGAGGTGGCGCCACAGGCAACTTCAATGTAAACTTTGCCTGGAGCTTTAATTGCCTGGCGGTTCTGTTTATATCATTTCGACGCCGTCGACAGACTTGTTGGCTTTAATTTTAAAACAGTTGAGAGTCTTTACATTTCTTTAGCAATCGGCGTGTTTTTTTTAGGCTACATGATATTTCCCACCAAAGTACCTTGAGTAAAAGGCGAGGGCAACTCCAGCAACTTGCTACTTATCCTAACCGCGAGGCATTTTAACCAAATAAGTCGTTGACAACGGATTTTGTCCATGCAGAAAGGGCTTAAAATGTTCCAAATTATCAAGCAACCGTTAAAAGATATATATAGTAAAAAATCTTGAATTAGTGTCGGGGACCAAATATACCGTTTCATATGGTGTTGCACTAACCCAAAATGATTTTTATGAAGATTGTCTGGTAGTCACCGCGTGAATTAGAAAACAGTGCGCCCATACCTCCTAGCCAAGCTAAAAAAAAGGCAGGCATGCTATGAGGTTTCTGCAATTGCTTTGCCAAAATGAAATTGCATATATGGCTTCAGTATTTCCTTTTTTCACCTAGGTTGGTTGTTTCACGTGCGACAGTAGAATGTTACCCACCATGCAGTAACAATCGTGTCATACTTGTCTACAGCAATGTAAGAGTAAATAAAATAAAGATAAGGCTGTTTGTTGCTTACACAAAGCTTTTATTTCAAATAAGTAAAGTTCAACACCAAGCCAATGAGTCACGCAGCATCTTATGTGCAACGGCTCAACTTGAGCTGTTTGGCCCTCTGCCGCTTTCCTGCCTTGTCGCTGTTAATACCTTTTACATAGAAATGCAGACGTGTGACAACATAAAAACTAATTATTTTTGCTTTGAGGGAAGGAGCATGTGCACTGCAACCGACTTCGAGCGAAAGTCTGTTCTGAACAACTGCCAGCATATCCATTATGCTATCAGAATGTAGCTCGCTCTGACTGAAACATTCGGTGAAGAGATCCTCCAGCTTCTTCACAAACCCGTACAAATGACTGGAGGGATGGAGGAGACCTCCTCGGTCACAGTAGTTTGTCAGTCGGGCAAGTTGGAAACTTTCGCCTGGTGGAGTCATAGTGAGCAGCTTGATACATTCTTGGCATTTTGTACTTGCATTGACAGCACACTTCCGCGCAACATAGCCCGCAATGTGGTAAGTAAGCCTTGAGTCGCTTCTGGCCACGTGCTGGTTGTGGTCGTTTGAAAGCTGCAGGTCCGTGCCATGCTGCGGAACTGCGTTTGTGGCTTCTGTGGCTGTAGTGCTAGCTACACTTTGGCTGTACTTATTTCTGTCGCCTGATGCTTCAAGAGAATCAGCTTCCAGTAAGGAGGCCAGTGTACCTTCCTCGCAGTTTCCTTCACTGACTGACCTAACTAGACCGTAAAAAGAAAGGCAATTTACAGTGATCAGGAACTGTGTTGGAGTTGGGTGGTCATTGTTGCCCGAAGCCTGCCTCACAATTCGAAAGAAATTCTCGAGTGGGTCCTGGCTGGTCCTTGACGTCATCATAAACCTGTACCCAACTTTAGTTGTTAAATACGCAAGCAATTCAAGAGTACTTGAAATAGTGACACGCAGGCCAACTGCTGTGGAGTCACTTAAAACCCTCCTGTTCCTTTGACGTGTTTTTCCCACTGGTCAAGGTAAGATAGGAATTCCTTGAGAGTTCTTGTCTTCAGGGAGTCTGGCCGAAGAGCTTCAGCAGCATACCGCGACGTCATGACTGATATCAGCTGGCTGATCTTGCTGAAAAAAAAAGAGCACAAAACAATATTGCTTTAAGTATTGTTGACATGGCCTTTCAAATTGCAGCCAAGGCTATGTAGCTAGGCAAAAACTTCAAAATGGTAAAATTAATAAATCCTCGCTTTAAGGAATGCCTATTGAAAAACATCATTTTTCATTATGTGGTAGTATGGTTACCTGAAGAATTCCCAAGTGGCGCTTATGGTTCCAAATATCGTGTCCAGCTCGTTCCTGTAGAGGTGGAAAGCTCGGAGGACTTTCGGGCCAAACAGTTGAAAAGCGTAGCTCACTCGCATTTTTTCAAAGCCATTTGGATTCAGATGACACTCTATGATTCCAGGCATGGCTTTGAGTGTCACATTATTAGCATCAATTTTGTGGGCTTCCCTTACCGGCCGCATGGTGACCTGCAGAATAATTCCAAGACAAAACAGGTCATTTAGAGCAGTGCATGCTGGTTGTAGCAAATATGGAAATCATTCAGCTAAGTCAGATGCCGTCCAGTTAAATGTTCTCCAACTAAATCAAGTCCTATGTTCCACGTAAACCCTAAGATGATAGACCAACAGCAGAAAAGCAGCTGCCCTTTAGACAAATTTAGTCCTATAGTCCCTCAAGCATGACATATTCGAACGAGTTGAATAAAACATACTGTGCTGCACAGTAAAATTAAGAGTTCAACACTAAGAAACTAGGTGTAATGTGCTGCAATTTGAGAATAGAAAGTACATAGTACCCATAGGGGGCAACTTACACGGCCAGCTGGGGTGTTGAAACCATTCTTCAACAGGCAGTTTCGAAGGCATTTAATAAGATGCGGGAAATCTGATATGAAGAACAAATTTCGCGTTGGGTCAGAGGGGTGCTGGACCTTGCAGTTAACTGAAGTGGCCGTTGCACGTATTTCCATCATCCTCCACATTTTCCGGTTCCAGCTTGCACCGTCAGTTGTAATAAAATCGACAAAGAGTCTACTTTTTTCTGCCAGTATTGTGGCTTCTGTTATGACTTTGGCGAGGATGTCTGCTTTCATGTTCGTCGCGAAGCAGCCAATGACTTGACTCCATTTTCCTTGAAATGGTACAAAAAGGACCACCATGCCATGGTCAGATGGTGTGCTCTTGTCCTTTTGTGTGGTAAACGGCTCCAAGTCTACGAAGCCTTCAACTGCACCAGTGCTCCTCACGGACAAATTCTCAGAAAGTTTGAGCTCATCAATGAGCAATCCTCCATGCCTCTTGCTGATGTCGAGCTCCGCTGTCTTAGATTTCAGTTTCTTCAGGATTTTCTCATTGAAGCCAAATAGTGTACGGTAAATGGATACATAACGTTTCAGTGTTGATTTGCTTGGCAGGGCAAGGATTTTGTTTTTTCTCAAGTGCTCATATACGCGGGGACTCTTCATCTTCATTATGATGCAGTCAAGTAGCCAGCTTTTGCTGTACCGAAGGCCATTTGGTTTGACTTTAGCTGCTGCAAAGCAGTGTTTAACAGCTTCTTGCTGCCGGGGTGTAAGGCTCTCAATTTGCTCTTGAAGAACATCTTCTTTTTTTGCTGAAACTTGCTCTTGTATTTTGACAAGGCTTTCTCTTGTATCAGCAAGACGAGTGGAAAGTCTCTTATTCTTTCTTACTGCAGTTTTCAGTTTATGAGCAACGCTGTGGCGTGCCTTAGTGGTCTTACGCTGGACTCGGGATCGCCGTGTGAGCAAAGCTCGCCTCAGGTACCGGCAGGAGACACACGAGATACCTGGAAAAGCATGAAAGCATGGTAAGGCTCAAACACATCTATAATGGCTGCATTATGTGCCATTATTCATGAATAAAGAAATGATAAGTACCTTGTTTAGGCACCTGGCCTAGCTTGCTTGTGAAGAGAGCTTCATCATAGTCTTCATGTTTCATTGCGCCCACACACAGCTGCATCGAGTCAGCCTTTCTCAACACCTCCTCTGCCTCCGTTTTGCCCTGTACTGGGCCCTCCTTTATCAAAACTCCTCTAGCAAGCACTTTGCAGCATGTGGCAGACTGAGACTCAAAAAACATCACTACCTTCTCGGAGAGCACTTCAGCATTGGAGGTCAACACGGCCGTGCAGTATACGACACCGGCGTGGCCGGGAAAGCTGTGTTTGCTCCAGTATACTGATGGCACTTCCAAATTTAACCAGAACTGATCATCGCAAGCGGAAGATGTAGTACACGCTGATGGGCACTTTTGAGGGCTTGTTCGCGACACGAATTGGTGCTCGATGCTGTTCTCCTGCGTATCAACTGCGTCCTCGGTAGGAGAAGACGGCATGGCCACAGCATTATCGAACGGGCAGAAAGCGGGCTTTGGTTGTCCGTCGGACGTTTCTGACCTTTTCCTCTTTCGGGCGGTCCTCTCTTGTGTCGGCTTCTTGGTTAGGTAGGCCGGCAAATTGGGTAGTATGGTTGGCACGGCATCGGCGCGGAGAATCGGCTTCCCACGAGCTATCCTCACCTCTTTGCCTTGGATTACGTGCACATAATCCCTGAGCACATAACGCGGCTCGAAATGGAGCTCGCATACTGCGCTCGTGTCGTCCAAGGGCTTGTCAGCTCTGTGGAGGTTCTTTTCCCATTCTTTCCGCCTGTTTTCGTCCTTCGGGACGCCAAACAGAGACAACTTCGGTCCACCCTTCACATACACGTAGCCCGTTTGGCACCCGGGCGCGTAACAGTGGTTTTGCCGATGTCGCGGCATATCTCAGTCCCAGCAAAAGCACACTTATGTCTTCATGCTGTGCGTGACAAAAACACTGCACGAAAAAACACACGCGACGACGTCCACAGCAAACAAACGCAGCTCCGCTGAGAAGCAAATGCGCGCGCGCGGGCCGCTGCTGCTACAGTGAAGCCGACACTAGCGCCGCCGCTCGGCCTCTCGGAGAAGCACATATTCGTCGACGTTCGCGGAGCCACCGCTTCGCATAGCACCTGCCGGCGAGTAAGCCCACTGCCCCCTTCTAGTACACTGTAACCTCACGCCGTCGCCGTGGGACCCCTAGCCGTCACGCCACGTGACACCGTGACGTCACACCACGTGACATCGGATGAGAGAGCCGGCCTCCACCTCGCGCCGTCGCCGTGGGACCCCTAGCCGTCACACCCGCGCATTTCGAACGCGCGTTCACACTCGGTGTAGGTGAAACGCTCGCTCCACCGGGCAGGCAGACGCGGCTTCCGTGGCAATCCAGGCGCTCACCCAACGCGCGTCTCGGGGTTAGTCGGCGTTCCGCGGTAGCCATGCCGTTGTCTTCCCCCACGACGAAGGCTTCTAGTGGTTGTATTAAAATGACCAAGTATTCAACCAAGGAAAGCCATGTATTACCAAGCCTAGCCACTAATATGCTTCGCATTCCCCAGGCTTAGCCAAGCTGAGCCTCAGCAATTTTTTTTTAAAGCTAACCCAACTGAATATCGACTACAGCGTTCTGAAATGGATTGAATGCTTTCTTAACCGATCGCAGTTCGTTTCCGCTAATAACTTTAACTCACCTTTCAGCGAAGTTTACTCGGGCGTGCCACAAGGCTCCGTGCTCGGACCCCTTTTGTTTTTTATTTACATCAATGACCTCCCTTCCATTGTATCATCTAACATTCTTTTGTTTGCTGACGACTGTGTGGGTTTCCGCGAAATAAAATCTCCCCACGATGCTAACCTTCTTCAGCGTGATCTAACATTTCTCTTTGGTGTAATGAATGGCTTATGGAACTTAACACTAATAAGTGGAAAATTATGTGAATATTAACAAGTGCCAACGCTCCGCCTGTGTACTGCCTAAATAACGTTCCCCTAGAAGCGGTTACTTCATATAAATACCTGGGTGTTCATATTTCTGCTGAGCTTAACTGGACGCGCCATATTGAGTACCGTATTTTCCGGTGTATAAGACACACCCTTGTATAAGACGCACCCCCATATATGCAGGCTGTGATTGAAAAAGTTATTATATAAGACGCACCCGTGTATAAGACGCATCACAATTTACCCAGTTAGGCTAGTGAGGCTTAATTAAACATGCTTGTGCGACCATTGCAAAATCCACCTTATCTGTGAGAAGTTCTTAAGCACCGCTAAGTGATCGAAAACGAAAACACTCACGCCATACCCACCCACGTTTTAGCAAAAAAGAAAAAAAGAACGAAGGAACTCTCCTTATGTCCATAAGAACATTTTATATTAACTTAAAACCTTCGAAGTCTTGATCTTAAGATGTGCTATCAAAAAGCACGCCCATTTCTGGAGGCGACCCAGCTGAAACATTTTCTTCGCACTACGTACACGGAGCAAACAAAGTTTCAAAGGGTGACTGAAAGAAACGCCGGCTTGTCTTGACAATGGCGAGAAACGCGATTGTCACCATCTTTTGGCATTTCACATTACTTTTGCTTGGGGCCTGCGAAACGGTCGCCGGTTTATGATTCCGGAAGTCGTCATCCCCACCGTTTAATAATAAAGTTGCTCTCGGTGGTCCCCGTATTGAAGTATTAACCGTGTTAAAACCGCGTTAGTGGTAGTGATGTTTTTTCGGTGAAAAAAGCTTGAACATGGACCTGAGTAATTTCTGAACTCGCGAAAAAAACAGAAAAAGTCGCATATAGGACGCACCCTTGTATAGGACGCACCAGCAAGATTTTTGAAAAAAAGCCGCGTCTTATATACCGGAAAATACGGTACATTGCTAACAAAGCTAACCGCACGTTGGGCTACGTGCGCCGTAACTTTTCCAAAACTCCGTATTCCTTGAAATTATTGCTTTATAAAACACTAATACGTCCTAATCTGGAATACGCTGCCGCCATATGGGATCCCAATCATGAAAAACTGATAACTTTGCTTGAGCTAGTTAAAAATAACGCTGCTCGTTTTATCCTGTCCAACTTTAACCGTACCGCAAGTGTACCAAGCATGAAAGCTAATCTTTCTTTGCCTCTTTTAGCATCCCGCCGGCAGACAATTCGTTTGAGCCTCTTTCATAAACTATACCATCATCCCATGCTACATGATGTCCTCATTTCGTCCCCCAGATACGTGTCAAACCGCATTGATCATCGTCACAAAGTTGGCATTGAAACGTGTAATACTGTAACTGCATTTCAGTCTCTCTTGCCTCGTACATCACGCGAATGGAACCGCCTTCCCGCAGATATCGTCGACATAAGTGATAACCAGCATTTTCCTTCTGCACTAGCTAACATTGTATACCAGGAATATGAAAATACTTTGTTTTCTATCATGCATTGCATCTGTTTATGTATCATGTTTTGTAACCACTCCCCTCTTTAATGCCTTTGGCCTTGAGGATTCAATAAATGAAATGAAAAAAGTGCGTAAGCCTGAGCTCCAATATGCTCTTCAGACCATGTAGAGGTGCTACCAAAAGGTGACCCACTGTGTTCTTGTCACAAATCAACGAGAAGGTTTCTCGTGACCCTAACTTGGCGGATAGAAATTCAGAGCACCAGACACACAGTTGAAAAGGGTATGAGCCTGAGAATATTACCTGCATAGTTTAGCAGCAGCTATTTATACAGATTGTTTAAGCAGCAATTAGCACTCCTTCTTCACCTAATACGCTTGATTTGTCTCCAAAATGACGCTCAGAAAAGCAGAATAATCACTAGGGAAGGCCTTAATTACACGAGGCAGTGTTTAATAGTAACCACTTGTACACAGGGAAGGCAGAGAATATACTTGGTGTGACCGAGAGGCACGGTGTCCCCTTAGTGTATCAGAAGCAGCCTTTAAAATGCAGGAATACATTTGATCTTGCCATGAAACCATGGCAGCAGATAGGCGACTCGCGTACATAGGAGACTGGTGGTGTGATGCAACTAGGGAACGCTGATGTGATTTTAGATGCGGGTTCCTGGCTAAAGTAAAACTCAGATGCATTGCTTCGAGCAAATGCCCCGAGCCAGGAGAGCGCACCCTAAATTGCAGATCACCACATTGCAGCAGATGCCTATTTTAACAGCACATATGGCACTATGCATTTCAAAGCAAGGCTATCTTTGTAGATGCAATCTCCACGACGAATTCCGATTGACACTCGATACTATGCAGTCAATCGTACAAGGAAGTGCAGAGATCAAAAAGTAAACTATAGAACGTATTCTCTCCACTGTGGGGACTTGGTCCGCTTCGTCCCCTTGGGTTTACTCCCCGCGATGTCGTCCTCCCTATTTACCTTAACGAGGGGGGTCACCTGCATTGTATCGACCCCAGCGCCAACAGATGGCAGGACAGTCGCAGGTGTGGGGGAGACAGCTCTCTCTCTTCAGCCTCGGGAATTCATTGCACGCACGTCGCACGAGCTTGCGGGAACATTACCCGTGAGGTTGTATCCCTCACTAAGGGTATAAGGTAGGAGGAGAAGAATTTTTTTTATCCTGCTTAAATTCTTTATGCAGCACGTTTCTCAATTCTTGCTCCTCTAGTACTCATTTTCATAAGGTGCGTGCATTCACAGCACTGCTATGTTGTCTTTTGGTCCTTGCATATGTGAGCACCGAGGGAATTCCCACGTTCCAAGCGATATTTGTTACATCACAGCATGCATGGAATGTTCGTTCACGACAGTTCCTAAAGTAGGTAACTGACCTGCGATATAAGGTGGCCAAGGCAATGCTGAGAGAAAAACAAGATCTTATATGAAATGCTGCTCCCCTTCTACCTGACCACATACTGTCTGGCTGTGTGCTGCTGAATGTTTAATTAATGTCCAATTAATGTCCAGATATCTCTGTTTAGAAACAAACCGTTTTTTTTACTTAGCTAGTGCTATTCTATCCCAACATCTTTGTTTTCAAGGAATTGGTAAGTGAATGAAATCAATGGACAATGCAGCTAAACTGAATGTTACAGACCCTAGATTCGGTGAGTACACAATCACTGGCATCATAACGACATCCTTAGATAGCTGTTGTGTCCCTGATCGTTCTCAAAAACATGAGTCGTAATAGGTTAAACCTTTTAATGGAGAGTAGTGCCACTACCTGCACTCATTTCCAGCAGCGCTCCCATGACTAACCATAAATGTGGGAGGACAACGTTTAACATTGCTGCGGCAAAAAATTTGCAGAGGGAAATTAAGCTTCACGTTAAGGGCGTGACACGACAGCATTACTCGATTAATGGCAATATATGTAGAATTGGTCATTCTCTACACTACATTCATAGGTCCCAGGGAGTCGTCATACCACTCCTGGCACAGCCACCCAGGTTGGTCTTCCCGAGCAACCTCGCGACCAACCGTAAATGAAAGTGCCAACTGCAACGGCTGGCAGATTGTGATGAAGTCACAAAGTCAAGAGACCTACATGGCCCGCCTAGGTTGCTTCTATAGGAATTTTCTGTGGATTTTTTGCTCATGGCCAATGACCCTGTCTTTTCTGAAACACCGGACAATGAACGCTATAGCGTTTAAAATGTACGCATTGTATCTCTTGGCAAGCCATCATAGCTCTAAGCAACGATAGCATAAGCCTCCAACCAAGACTAACAAAAATGAAGTTATCAGCAGAGCACATTCCCATGTGCACTGCATCGAGTACAATACTTTTAGGCTCAACAGTTGACGATGGCAGCCAGTGATTGTATCAACAAAGCAAATGGCTTTACAACAGCCTCATAAAAACCTTGAAGAAGCTAGTTACTCAACACATCTCGGTTTCAAAACGGTCAAGGCTACCTAAGTTGACATTGTTGACAGTTAGTATTACCATGTTGAGTTGCAATGAATATATCGTTCATGACATTTACATATGTAATTTTTCCATCAAAAAAGGCAAGAATGGCACTTCTATGCATTAAACATAAAAATGTGGACCATGCAGCTGAGAACATGCAATGAAAACATCACAGTACAAACCAAATCCAAAGAGTGTCATGGCAAGAACATGCATTCGTGACCCTTAATTTGGATCACTGCAGCCCCCCCCCCGCACACACACACATGGCAGAAAAGTATGGGCAGATTACCTTCCATGGAGGAGATATGAAGCTGTGAAATAAACTTTGAATACTGATACATTGTCGCTGCCGGCTTTGCAGAAATATTAAATGCTATCACACAGTTTCACTTATCGTGAGAGATCAGAAGCTGGTCATGCTTTCTTGCCACGTATGCTGCTGCAGGGATTTCAGGGGATAACTGGGGCTTCCAAAATTAAGGTTTTGAACCATGTCACTGGAAGACTGGCAGCTTAAAATGCGACCCTGTGCTTTTCCACAGAAAAATTTTGACTACTGACAAAAGATGACGCCTCTCGCTGTGGCTTATAGCCACCATCGTGGGATATGCCAACACAGTATGTCGGTCAGGAAGAGATGTTCTCTATTGTCACTTTTGAAGGTATGATTAAATATAAAAATATGGCAACAGTGATAGACGACCACCAACCAGACAAACCAAATTGAGTAGAATATTTTGGTTTGGTTGTAAGGGGCTTAACGTCCCAGTATGATTCAGGTGATGAGGAGCACCGCAGTGGAGGGCTCTGGATAATTTTAGCCGCCTGGCGTTCTTTAACCTGCACTGGCATTGCACAGTACACAAGCCTCTTGCATTTTGCCTCCATCGAAATGCGACCGCCGCAGCCGGGATTGAACCCCATTTTTCACACCAGCAGCTGAGCGCCATAACCACTGCGCCACTGTGATGGCTAATACAGTAATTTCAATCTGGGAAGTAAGAAATGTGCATGAAAAACTATAAGATTTGCTCAACTAAGAATGCGTCAGCTGCGATTTCAAGCTGAATATGCAAACTCCTACCTTACTTTTATACAATCATGTCATCTGAAACTTCCAAGCACAAATATTCTGCCAAAAACAGGCAAAAAAGCAGATATTAAATAAATAAAGCGATAGCTAGAAGAAGACGCATTAAAACAATTATGGAAGGCAGGACATTGCATGAATCTGGAGGAGCTAGTGCATAACAAGCAAGGAACTCTTAGAAAACCACACAATAGCAAATGAGCCATCAGACTAAAAGAAAGACCAGAATAAAAAAATTGCACAACACATCACAGAAATTTAAGGAATACAGCGTAGAATACACAAAGTAGCCTTCAATGGAAACAAATAAACAGAACAGGACACAAAGCTTTCAAATAACAAAAGGGGCAGGAAGTAGAGAACATCAGGAAGATGTTCTCCACTGTTACTTTGAAAGTATGATGATTAAACATAACAATATGGCAATACGGACGGACAACCACCAACCAACCAAACCAAATTCAAAAGAGTATTATGGTTCGGTTTTAAAGGGTTTAACGTCCTTAAAATGACTCTGTCTACGAGGGACACCGCACAGGAGGGCTATGGATAATTTTGACCACCTGGAGTTCTTTAACATGCAATGACATTGCAGAGTGCACAGGACTCTAGCATTTCGCCGCCATAGAAATGCGACCGCCGCGGCCGGGACTGAACCCGTGTTTTTTGGGTCAGCAGCTGAGCGCCATAACCACTGCACCACTGTGATGACTGATAGAGTATTTTCAATTTGGGAAGTAAGAATGTGCATGACAAACCATAAGATTTGCTCAACCAGAAAAATATTTGTTCAGCTGCGATTTGAAGCAGAATATCCAACTGCACTGCAACAAGAACTACTGTCTTAGTTTTATACAATCTTTTAATCTGAGACTTCCAAGCACAAATATTTTGCCAAATAACTAACAAAAAAGCAGATATGAAATAAATTAAAAGATGGTTAGAATTAGAACGGGCATAATGACAAATAAGGAAGGCAGGACATTTTGAGAAACTGGAAGAAGTGTTGGTTAGTTGATGGGGTTTACCGTCCCAAAGCGACTAAGGCTATGAGAGACGCCGTAGTGGAGGGCTCCGGAAATTTCGACCACCTGGGGTTCTTTAACGTGCACTGACATCACACAGTACACCGGCCTCTAGAATTTCTCCTCCAAAGAAATTCGACCACCGCGGCCGGGATCGAACCCGCGTCTTTCGGGTACGCAGCCGAGCACCATAATCACTGAGCCACCGCGGCGGCAGAACCTGGAAGAGCTAGCGGATAACTCGCAAGGAACTCTTAGGAGACACACAATGGCTAATGAGCCATCAGACTCCAACAAACATAAGAATAAAAAAACTGCACAGCACATCAAAGAAATTGAAGGTATATAGCGCAGAATAAAAAAAAATAGCCTTGAAGAAAAGACAGACAAGGATTCAAAGCTTACAAAAAAGGAAGGGGCAGTAGAAAAATATAACAATGAACCACTTTAACTTACTAGGAAAGGTGGCATTCGCCACAGCCCTGATACAAAGGGGATGCCAACAGTTATCCATTTAATCTAGGGGAGACATCTCGGTGCGTGGTACAAAGACATGTCCCGCAATACATAGCAAATAAACCACGTTCCGCAGTACAAAAGAAATAAAAATATTAACCACTATAATCTACTAGGCAACGTAACACTCGACAGAGCTCAGACAGAAATGGGAATTTCTTAGTGCATTGTACAAAGATATGTCCCCCAATACATTGTTTTACAGGACAGTAGCATCAAGCTATGGGTCGGAATAAGTTGGCAGCAGTTCCTCTGGAATGTTCTTACCCTGGCTACTGATGCTCCTCCAATGCCTGCAAAACGAGAACACAGAAAACAGGCCAAGTACAAAAAAAAGAAAACGACAATCAACACCAGTGTTATTCAATACTGCGGGCAGTCCTGTATTTTAAAGCGGACCATTTAGTGCAATGCTACGGTAGCATGCACTTTTCATTCCTGTATAGCGCTTAATGGGACGCAGAAAAAGGATTTCGTACTTGCATGTCATGGCAACATGCAGAGGGGGACGACCTCCATATACAAAAAAAAAAAGGCCTGCTGAGTTGCAGTAACTAGTGCCTGTTTGTACCTGTATTCTATGAAAACTGCTGGCTACAGGTACTGCCGCCTTTTTGGATATGGTCCGCCAGCTTGCACAAGTCACCGCAGTGCACCGTGAACACTTGTCATACATAACACCGAAAGAACTAACGATAGCATTTTCTGTGTGATTACGGACCCAGAAGAACAAATACATCTATCTCCACCAACGTGCTGTCCTTGCTAAAGCCCGCTACAAGAGAAATTAAGCGTGTAAAGCTCCCTGGCGACCGTGTGAGTGACAAGGTCAGAGCAGAATACACACACGAAATGAATTTAGACAGGTTAACGACAGTTACAACATTGCTGCCTGTTGCGTTTACTTACCCGCAGATGCAAGTGATGAAATAGCAGGTTTATAGGAAAGACCCCAGCCGGTTTCTATGGAGCAAATTTGTCTGGTATTGTGGTTATAAACTGCTGTGCCTTTCATGTTACTGGTAGGGGCATCAACAAGCCTGCATCTTTCATGACTGAGCAGTGACATTTGGGGACGTGCACACAAAGACATACCATGTCTTCACTCGCGTACACTGAAAAAGTCACGTTCAACGGGTCGCACGAAGACATGCTTGCTCTGCATGCGCATAGAGTTCTTTCTTCAAACCTTCTTATTCTCACAGACTGACAACACACAAACAGGAATGTGTAAAGGAACAGATTGAAGAACTGGTCAACCGGCAACACACGAAATTTATGCATTTGTTGATGCTACCCGCAATGCAGCTTGCGCCATCGTACATCTTGTCTGCATGGTTGGCGTGGGCACATTTACATACAAATAAACATTATGAGGACCATCTAGACAACCTAAATTAACTGTATTTTATGATGCTCCAAAGTTTCATTCATGCGCAAGGTATAGTTGATTGGAAACTGGCCGTCAGTTATGACAGTTCTGACCATCCAATGCAAAAAATCCCATTTCTCATCACGCACGGTGGTTTCCGTTTATGACAATGCAAAAATGTGTCTTCCTTGGAGCATTACAATGCAGTGAGTGAGGTTGAATTTAAAAACTGGCCTCCAGACAAGACTGCGCAATCTTTCTTAATGCATACAACGCACAATCACAACAAACGCAATTCAATCCCCACATAGAAAAAGTTTAGACCCTCTTGAATCTACCTCAGCAGGCACAAGCTTTTACAGAATAAACTACGAGTTTATACACAGAAAAGAGCGGAGTACTACACACAGGACGCGAGGCGTATATGGGTTAACTGGGCTTGAGCTTCAAAGAATGCGAGTGCAAGGCATGGAAAGTACTTCCCATCCTGCAACTATGAAAAGCGGACGATATTTAATTTGAATTCACCGAAAAGGTTGCTCAATGTTTCATTCATTTCATTCATTTATTAAGTCCTCAAAGGCCCCATTTAAGGGCCCCATGGGCGGGGAGTACGGCAGTTATGACAAAAAAAATGATTTTCGATGGCAGTCTTGAATTGTTGGAGGTCTTCAAGGGAAGCGATATGGCCGGGAAGGTCGTTCCAGTCCAGGGCAGTACGGAGGAAAAATGATGTTTGGAACGTTGTGGTAAGGGCGCGCTGGGGGTAGACTGCACTGAGATGGCTGTGACGGGATAAACGATGGGCTGGGCGGATGAGTGCTTTGTTCGGTGGCAAGCTGTGAAAAAAATTTATGATAAAGAGAAAGGCGAGCTAGTTCACGACGGGATGCTAGGGTACGAAGTTCAAGTCGAGATTTTAGTCCCGTTACACTAGCGCGATATGAGTACTCTGAAAGAATAAATCGCGAAGCGCGATTTTGAATAGATTCCAGTAAATTCGACAGGTTGTTTTGGTGAGGATCGAATATAGAACTGGCGTACTCTAGTTTAGGTCGGACAAGTGATATATAGGCAATTAGTTTGACGGAAGGGGGTGCTAAGGAAAAGTTACGCCGTAAGTAGCCAAGGACGCAATTGGCTGAGTTAGCTATATTAGTAACATGACTGTGCCAGGATAGGTCATGGAGATATGGACACCTAGGTACTTAATATTGCCGGTTTGAGTTATGGGACAACCGTAAAGGAGGTAGTTGGGAGGTGGGTAGTTACGTCGGCGGTGAAAAGAGAGCGGTAGTTTATCAGAATGGATGGATGTAACCGAATGTAAATGCACAGTGGCTGAGAAAAAGAGAGGTTTAAAGGTTTCTCCAAAGCAACCGATGAAACTACCGCCCATTGTCGTGCCACAGGAAATGCAATGCTATTAGACAGGATAGACGTGCTGTGGGAACCAGAACCAAGTGCTGAAGCAAGTGGCAATAAAAATTCTTGCCCGGATGCAAGGCACCATGATGTCTGTGGAAGCTCGAAGCAAAATGCTAAAAAAAAAGGAAACATCAGCTATTCGAAGAAAAAGGCTAACCAAAGAACTGCACAGCTTTTGAATTTAATGCACAATATGTCAAGTAAGTTTTACAAACAGCCAGAAGGTATTCAACATTTTGTAATCGCAAATGTAATAGTCATGTGCAATTTCACAAAACAAACCTAAAAAACTAACCTTACAATACTCTACAAAATAACAATGTTTTTCATAGGCACCAATCAAAGAACTTTTTCTTTCAGCGGCCACGACCCTTGCAACTAGTTGTCATGAACACCTTAGAAACAGCCAGAACGTATTCACCAATGTTGGTTTGTTGGTTTATGGGGTTTAACGTCCCAAAGCGACTAAGGCTATGAGAGGCGCCGTAGTGGAGGGCTCCGGAAATTTCGGCCACCTGGGGTTCTTTAACGTGCACTGACATCGCACAGTACACGGGCCTCTAGAATTTCTCCTCTAAAGAAATTCAGCCGCCGCGGCCGGGATCGAACCCACGTCTTTCGGGTCAGCAGCCGAGCACCACAGCCACTGAGCCACCGCGGCGGCTTTATTCAACAATGTGTAATGGAAACTGGAATAAAATACTTATGTGCACTAAGCAACCTCACAAAAATGACCCAAATCACGTGCGTTACAATACAATACAAGAATGCAATGTTTGTCTTAGGCACTAATCACAGTGTTTGTTTCAGCAGCCATGACTCCTGCAGCTTCTTATCAAGAACACGTTATGTAAAAAAATATGACTTCTTCAAGTAACACCAACACAACAAAGAAGCTAGCACAAAATGAAATGGCCACGAACACCTGATATTCTGCTGACAACCACAACAGATAAAAATGGTGTGAAGATAATGCTCCACAAATATTATGCCATTTATATCCATCAGAGATAGCGGTCTGAGAAATGGTGGTGTAAATGTTAGTAAACATTTTTGTTGGCTTTGTTGCCGAAGTACAGCGAACTGTTCTAAAACGTGCACACTAACACAACACACATCAATAAGAGGTCGGACACTTGCCGTTCGCCACTCATTCCAGCCACTAGCACTGCCAGAATAAACACACTAAGATTAACACAAGAGCAGGTTTTCCTGTGTTGTCACACAAACAGAAATCGGTTCAATGATACTAATGAGTGAATTTATAATGACGATCACAAAAATACGCCCACTCAGACTGCACGAATAAAAAGAATGGTTGTGCATGTTTTACCCCCTTGAATCTTTTCACTGAAGCAGGCAGATAAATGGCATTAGCAATAGAAATTTAGCGCAGTGGAGACGAAGTAGCGTAGATGTAGACTGGTTTACTGAACGCCGGCTCCGAATGCGCAGTGACCCTGCCTGATTGTAACCATGCCACTACGCGTGCGTAGTCAATTTGCGGTAAACTAGCATACGTCTATGCTATTACGTCTCTGGCATGCTACATCTCTTTGTAATATTGGGAACAATGTTTTTGAAATCTCCTTCCAACGAGAAGTGATGCCATCCACGTATGACCGAGATTTCATTTCCATTCATGCGAGTTTACATGCATAGCAGGATTACTCTGTGTTCAGGAAATACTTATCGCGAGTGTGTGTGTAGCCTAAGGGAACAACAAATCTATTTTCCTGAAAAAACTTTAAACGTGAACAAAACATACAAATGTAAAGAAAGACGAAGGTTAGCTACCCCCACCCATCATAGAGCATTCTGCTAGAATCTCATTAGATCGCACATAAAAAGGTAGCTAGGAAAACATATCGACTAAGGCATTAGAAACCGCTGCTATTCTTTGTGAATCGTTTTTTTGTGGAGTTTTAAATTTATTCCCCGAGCGAATGTCTTATGGCACAAATCACATTTGAACGGCTTTTCGCCCTTATGGGATCTCACATGCCTCGCAAGATCTGAATGTTGTACAAAGGCCATGGGGCACAGCTGGCACTGATACGGCCTTTCACCCGTGTGGGTACGGATGTGTGCCACCAGGCTGTTCTTCGATGTAAAGCTGCTACCACAGTGGTCACAACGGTAAGGACGCTCACCTGTGTGAGTTCGCTGGTGTTTCACTAACTTGCTCCGGTCTGAAAAGCTGCTATCACAATAGTCACAATGGTAAGGACGCTCGCCAGTGTGAGTGCGCTGGTGTGACTCCAGGTGGGCCTTTTGTACAAAGCTCTTTCCACAGTCATCACAATGGTATGGGCGGTCCCCAGTATGGACTCGGAGATGCACCACCAGCTGAGATCTGTTTTTGAATCCCTTGCTGCAGTGGGTGCATTCGTGCACCATCTTTACTGCAGGTTTACCCCGGTGGTTACCACTGCCAGAAGGAGTAGATTCCATGCAGTGGCTCACTGGGCGCCTTTGACCAGTTGAATCTTGCACAGGAGGTGCACCATGGTCGCTGTGCGTGACGACTGAACCTGTGTTGTAAAGGAAGAATACTTTCAATCAAAAGCAGGAACAAACATTGCACAGCTCACCTGGAGCTAGGGAAATGAAGATCAATGTGCAGGACATAATTGTCAACAGCTGTGGTTGTTTATGAAAAGTTTTATTGAATAGGTCGGCCTTAACAAGAATTCAGGTCTGAAGAAAGATATCCCTAGAATGGATTCTGCAAGCAGCTGAAAACATTTCAGCTGCAAAAAATGTCATCCTTGCCAACAAAATAGGGTAGCATTTGAAAGCCATTCTAAGCACTTGCATTACTGCCATCATGATAGACGCTGTCCTAAGCCCACCCAAGTGGGCCTAATACCAACAAATGGCAATTAGCAAGTTTAGCACACTGCCACTTATGTTTTCTTTATTTGCTCCTCAGACAGGGTACAAGAGGAAGCAAAAGCTAAAGGCTAAAAACCTGATGAGGCCTTGGACCCCTGCACAAGTCCTTGCATCAATCCACAGAACCCACAGGGGTGGCAGTTTGGTCAACAGTTCCCATATTACGGAAAACAACTTTCCAGAATATCAAAGGCAAATATCATCTCAATTCAGTACAGTTCTATGAACTCAAGCTTCTGTATTCTTCGCACTCTTCTTTGAAAGACAACCTTCAGAAACGCATTAGTGGAGAAAAAGTGAAGATTCTAACCTGATGAGTTTTGCCAAGAAAATACACCGTATTTGCGGCCTCTGGTGGTCAAGCCTGCAAGTGAAAGAAAGCTTACATTCATAAGACACAGGATTACATGTGCAACAACTCACATGGTGTTATGTGGATGAGACGGTGAAAATAGCATAACATCTCATACAAACGTTGTGCTAGGTCAGGTAAATTGAGTAGGACAGGCTTAAAAACAATCAAGTTCCAAAGCAAACATTCCAAACTTTCAATTCTGCCTCCTGACGAGAACTATATTTATGCTCATGAAAGAATCATAGTTACCTAAAAATATCAGAAATCTGTTGCAAGCAAACCAACAGCCACTTTATAGGCCTGTTCGCTAACACAGTAACTGGCTTCATGGGAAGGACTGTACAAGTCTGCCTACGTAGGCTTAAAAACTAACGAGTGTGAGTTATGGTTAGAGACAAAACACATTGGGACAGGATTCCTCATGTGTTTTAAGACCTCTTACACCCTTTGTACAGCACGTAGGAAAAAAATTTTCAGAGCTTGAAAACTGGTAAAACATTGTCAGGAGGCTTGCTTGCAGCCAACATTACAGCCGCCCACAAGTGTGGCCAACATGCCCAACACGGTGTTTCCCCTGCAGCAGCTCCTAGAGTGGCATTAACCAAACCAGTGCAGTTAGAGCGTAAGATATTTACTCGTGTAAGGCCCACGCCTCGAATGTGGGATGAAAAATTGTAATGACAATGAAAGCTGATGACGACAATAGGTGAGATGGTGAAAGGGCAGCTTTAGCTAAAGAGGGCCATGGCTCAAGACACTTTCTTCGACACAGGTTGGGGTTAAAGGCCCATTTCCAAGCACTACACCCAGATCAAGCTAGGGGGAAAACTTGCTCATTGCATCACTGGTGGGTATCTAGTGATAGTACTGAGATTACAACCCTGCACATCCCACATGCGTGTTGCATCCTCCAATGACTATGCCACTGATGCGGGAAGAGTGATTGCAGCAAGAAATAAAGAATAAAAGTACAACTTGTCATCACTTATCAGAATCGCAGCAACACTAAATCAGTTTTACAGGCATTTTGTGAGGCATGAAGACCTGCCACGTGTCAGGAAGTCACTCCGGCAAAATCAGAAAAAAAGGACAGAAACAGTGTGGTCCTTAGACGAGTTAAGTCTGCTACAGCTTGCATTGCCTTGGGCAACACGGCAAAGAGCACTGCGTCAATAGGTCAGCACCGCACAAGGTAAACAGGGCCAACAGAGCAAAGAGCTATACAGAAAAACTGGGGAGGCAAATTTTTCAAATGGCTTCACATCATAACAAAAGAATTTCCTCCTCAAAGATAATTCAAGGTGCATACAATCATCACGAACTGATGTCCACACCTGATGAATTACAAATGCGCACAACAGCACTAAGCATTAGAAAACTAAAAAAAAACATTGTCACCCCATACAGCCAAATATCACCTGCTCCTAAAAGAGCCTCAAAACAGAACGGAAGACGTCAGAATGCAGGCTAAATGCACACAGCAACAAACATAGCTTGGAAAGAGTCTGGAATGCTTCGCACATGACAAAGTGAGGTCAGTCACATGTGACCAACCACAAGGAATCATAGCGTACTCTTCAGCAAAGCCATAAAAATACCCATAAACTAGTGAACGGCAACATATACGATACCATCTAGAATTCACCACACAATACTGACAGCAGGGTTTCTGCAGAGCCCCAATGTTCATAAGCCACACCTAGCGGACAGAGCAAAGTGAAACCTGGTGGAGTCACACCGAATGACGACAGCAAGCATTTTGAAAATATGTGTGGCTGTACAGAACAAAAATGAATATAAAAATTGATGTGTCAATCACACATTCATCAAAAGGGAAATTCCTTCAACGCATGCAATATTCACACGATGTTTCGGCTTTCAGTGAAAAACACGAAAGAATTTGGCATAAATGAAATAATCAATTTGCACACTTATCACAGCAACCACATTGTCCAGCACAATTACACTGTTTTCTTTCGTGTGATCTCGCACACCGTCTTGCGCAATGACCGTCTCTTCAGTTCCAGAGATCCTGCTTTGATCTCGGAATAATAGAATGGAGTCAGATTCACCCCACTTTGCACCCAAAGTAAAGGCCTCATTTTCTGCCGTTTGTATGTTTAACCGAGTAAATGTCTTGGAACCAATACATTTCGTTTATTTAAGATGAGCACCAGCTGCTTATTTTTTTCGACTCTCCACATCGCAAAGTTAATTGACAAGCTGACATGCAACACCCTACAGACACCGGCACAGGCCATCTTCCAAATATATGCGAAATCACCTGAATATAATAACTGCCCTGAAACATACCCCAGTTTCACTCACTGTGTTGCGGAATGCAGGACGACCACTCAGTATCGTCCCATCTCCTATCCACCCCTTTTTATGTGGAGTGCCTGGCTTGGCTAACATAGCTGGAAGACCAATGTCCTTTGCACGACAGGCATAATCCTCTCTTGGTGCTTGGTTCTGAGTGACCAAATATCATGATTCTAATACTTCTACTACTGAATGCACACCGCAAGAGTACATAGGTAATAGGCTGCGTTCAACTTCAGGTGTTCTCTACATACCACGACAGAAATGGGAATCTCACCGAGAGCTTAATGTAAACTGGTCAACCATTCCACAGCAGTGATTTCTGCTCAACCACTATCGAGTGAAAACGAACAAAAAGAACCTTGTGCCTCGTCAACAACAGGAACAACTGTTAGCGACAACTATGCTGCCACCCGTTATTCCCACCTTCCTTCTCCTTTAAGCGAGCCTGTTGTGATTTCAGGGGAAAGAACCATATTGCTTACGAAACAAGTTCACTAAACAAAATTTTTGTTTTCGCGGTAATGCCCACTTTCCTCATTAGTAAGATCCCTGTAATTGAAGCAATTACATCAAAACTATTTCCAATCGACTTTGTGATAGACACAATGCACTGAGATCACTGCACATGGAATTTTGCAGGTTATAAGCATGAAGCAATGGAGTCATGAAAGGGTGGCAGGCGTGGAACCTTGTACGCATTGGCTTTTCTGTCATGACCTGCAAAATAACAGAGAGCAAAGGAGTGTCACTTTGGAATGAACACAAACGCCACAGTCATCGGAACATGTGCGCTTTTGTGTAGACGGCAATGCACAAAAAGCGCATTTAACAACACTTTCCGTAGCCTTTCTTCTCTAGACACAAAATGTGAAAGGATATGGATAAGAAATAGAAGAACAACTTGCAATGTGCTGTTCACCGCGAGTGCAAAAATTTGAAACTGATGTTTTCCACCAGCTGAAATGCAATGTCAGTTACGGTATCTTTAACAATGCTTGTCACTTCGGCCCAGCTGGTCAGGTTAGTTCTCATGGCAGATCCAGGTGGATTCTCATGCACCTAACTTTGCAGATGCAAATAAGTGAAAGTAAGGTTCTGCCCGTATTCGCAGCAGTACATTGCTTTCGAAGGTTCATCCTCAGGCACATTTTACCCTGGCCTCGTAATACTGGTCCTCATGTCTGAAAATCTAAACAGAGCAGAGTAGACTAAGCAGGAGTCTCCAAAGCCACTACAGCATTGTTTATACACTTTGTATATAGAGCACATATCATGCAGCAGGCACCTGCCTATTTTAAATGCATCTTCTTCTGTCTGTGGCATGATGCACGTGCAATACAGTAGAGCTCACTTATAACTACCACAGACACAACAAACAATTGCTTGACATGAACAAGTGTGGTGCCACCATCAAACTATGCCTTGGGCAATGGCAATATGCTTCAGATAACACTACGGCCGCATCAGTCGGTTATAGCAAACAAGGAGGTGCCGTTAATACCCCCAAATATGAACGGGTTGAGCTTCCAGTATGCGCGGAGATCGAAGAGCATCTCAGCCCTCGCGAGACCGCGCCGGAAAGAGCATGTCGACCATACAGAGAAGTAAAAAGGCAGCTTTGAAACCGTAAGTGGATGGTCTACAAGGGCCTGTGCGCTCACCAAATGGGCAGCGTCCAAAGTCGAAAAAGAAGTGAGAGAAAGGCAAATTGTTGAAAGCGAACAGTCTCCCCATGGCTACAGCCTCCATGAGGGAACCCAGATAACCACATACAGCCTTTTGACGTATCAAATACAGCACTTGCTGGACATTGTGTATGTCCGATAGATCTCCAAATATGTCTGCATAACATTGAGGGATATCCACAGGATTATCAGAAATGCATCCGTACCTCTAAAATAGTATGTTGTACAGATGTTACGGCTGGACATTTGTCGCATATAATGGATGTGCACATAGGGCAGTTAGACATCTATAGTGCCTCCTATGCATTACAACAGATGCCTTATTGGCAGTATATAGATCTTTCCAAAAAGGGCTCCCTGTGCGCTGCCATATTGTTCCCTGGACTGCAGTGGGCACCTCGCGCTAGCATGGTGGAAGCGGCGAAACACCTCTCTGGATATCTGGAAACCGGTTCCCCCGTCGCTTCCACCCTGCTAGCGCGAGGTGCCCACTGCAGTCCAGGGAACAATATGGCAGCGCACAGGGAACCCTTTTTGGAAAGGTGTATAGCACCTGGTATCTGCCTGAAGCCTGTGTATAAACTGTATTTAGGCTAGCTAATACAGATAGCATATAGGTTGACTGACAATCGCTGTAGTAAAAGTTTACTATAAGATTTGAATGATGTGCAATAATTAGGATCTCAATCCTCTAGTCTAGCTAAGGTCAAGAAAAAACTTACAAAAGATATTCATTGTACATCAAGCTTTCCAGAATCTTCGCAGCTGCGTTAAATTGGCATCAATATCTTCATTGTTTACAAAAATGTCTTACAACAGCATATAACACATTTTAACAGTAAGCAGCAAAACACTCGAAGAAAACCGAAATGGAAAGGGTTTGTCTTTAGTGCTTATAAAATGAGCATACGAAATACAGCTACTACACTACAGAAGAACTAAACACGAAAATGGTCACTTAAGTCAGTCAGGTCAATAACTGTGCCTAATGTGCTTGGTAGGTGAGTATACAGAGCACAGGTCTCAGCAAAACACTACTAAAACATGCTAACAGTGGCTACTCTTGCTGTCACAATTAAGACACATAGCACTGTAATAAAAAGGCATACTCAAAAAGAATACAAAACGCAAGCAGAGTGCTACTTGAGTTCACTGCGAAATATGCATACAGCCACTGCAAAAGACTGAACAGAACGATGAGTACTTAGATCGGCTGCCGATTAAAAACAAGTCATAATAATAAAACAAAAAATGAAACTAAAATGAATATGCACACAGTAGCTTGTAGACCAAAAAAAACAAATTGCTGTCCCAAAAATACAGCATGAATGTGCAAACAGAAGCTTGGTTAGTAGATACTTCTTTCAAAATGAATAGAAAAGGAAGTAATGTATATGACAACATCGATGTTAAATGATAAGAGCCGAAACGAAAAGAAACACAAAAATTCAAATAAATGCGGACAGGCTAGCTTTCCTCCTAGCCAAATGAATAGAAAACAAATATGTGAAAAGTAACAAATTCACTGTTTACTGTAAGTACAAAACAATCACTTAAGACAAATGCCAAAAGAAATGCAAAGAAACATAATACCTGTTACTGTTATTTGCAGACTAGGCGTAGCACTGTACAGAAAGGACTAAAACTACTTAAGTGAGTGGAACAGTGACAACTTAAGGCAGATAGAAATTGCAGTAAAAAAGCACATTTTCAAAAAAAGAAAAGATGACATGAAATGCTATTCACGTTAGCTGTGAGGTGTACATAACAGAGCCACTGTACACTCGCCGTCAAAAGTAAATGGAAGGCGACTTTGTCAAAAAAATTTAATTTCTTTAAATCTAAAGCATAATGGTGCATGCTTGTTTGGGCACAGTGGAATTCGCACAATCACAATTGTGCTGCGCATATGTATTCAAGGATGCATGAACTGGGGGAAAATGATTAAATTTTTTCCTGAATATTGCCTTCCGTTTACTTTTGACGGCACCTATACATATAAAAGTCCAAATGAATGAGGACCATATGGCATATTGCTTTGCTATCTACCAGAAGAAATAAATGCTGCGTTGAACAAAAGAAAGCTGAAATGAATATGCAAGCAGGAGCAAGTAAAGACTAGCAACTGGAGTTGTCATAAAAAACTCTAGCATAACACTTCATAAGCAACTTTAGCTGTGTTGGTGGATATTCAATTACCAGCTTATTCAATAACATTTTGTTCCCAGTCCCTGCCAGCCCATTCACTGTGATTTGAATTGTGATGCTAGATTTTTTTGTGACAAGTCCTGTTTCTAGTCTGCCTACAAGCTTTTGCTTGTATACTGTTTCCAGTTTGTTTTTTCACGCATTTATAACTTTTAAAAATATGCAGTCCCGTAAAGACCCCTTGGCAGCTCTTGCTTCAGCAGGTCCTCACAGTACAGCTACACATGGGCCACTCCAACGGGCAACAAAAGCGACGAGGCCTTGCAGCTCTTGTTCTGGCTTGAAGTTAGTAGGTTCACTGTTCAGCTGTGCATAGGCCACTCCGCTGGGCAACAAAAGCGACAAGAAAACTTCAGCGCTGTTCCCAAAATAAATGACGTACCTTAAACTTCTAGCACGCTGAAAATTTAGTTTTCTGAAACTAGCTGTGTGCATCCTATACTGATTACAAATGAACAGGTTCCATGGGCATGCCTAGACTAACTATAATACAGCATCAACGCTAACTTTTACGCTTTTAGAAATGAACAATGGAGCCTGTTTCCTCTTGTGATCTTTCTGTCCTGCTTCCTTTTACAGTTCCCGAATGCCAAATTAATAGTAAAAAATGAGAACACACCACCACTGGTTTCCAATTTTTCAGAATGTCCATTCACCAGACATCACAAACACAAAACAATCTTTACATCTATGTGGCACTACAGTAGAAAGAAGGTGGGGAAGATTAGATTCTCGACAGCATAAAACGAACAAGCCAATTCAAAAGGAGCCTTAATCGGCTCTAGCAGACACAAACAGCTATCCTCTCCTCCAGCTTGCCCCTTGATCATTTTATGCCTTAACTCTGGACTTCACTATAAAATAAAACAGGCAAAATATCTCGCACCAGTTTACAAGCCAGCTATTTTGTAATGGCAGTTTGGCTGAAGTGAATAAACAAATTTTCCACATGGTTATCTGTCACGTAGGCACTCCAACTCATAAAACACTTCAGTAGACTACACAAAAGTTGGGCTTCAAAATCAACTCAGTCATGACATCAAACCCTTTTTTTTTTAAATTTGCCCGCTTAAATGCAAGTCTATTTCAGTTGGGACAGACACTGCAATCATCTAACAAGCTGAATGGCTTGCCTTCTGGACTGTCGCAACACATGTAGGCAATCATATGCTTGCACCTAAACACAATCTTCCTGCAGCTTAAATTTTCAGGTACCAGAGTACGAGGTATGTGAAAAATTAGGGTGATGGCTAAGCTTCATCTTAACAGTAGAGAAAATAGCGTCCACACTAGTAGACACTAAGAGCGCCATCACAAGTGCTCCCCCAGTGACCAGTAGTACTAACTGTTTATACCTCATGTGATATGTCATCGCTCCGCAGTACCCCCAGCTGCAAGCACACCTGATGGAAACTTCATACATCATAACAACCTACTCCTTCCCTGATGGCCTCTGTGAAAAATTGACACTTTCTGAATTTATCAATTTTCAATGTTGAATTACACCATTGATTAAAATTATCGATGAACAATCTCTATAATCAAACAACGCATCCGCTAGCTCGTCGCTCCTGTAACGCGCTCAACCGACAGCACTTCATTGCGTTTGTGTTGCATGCCCACCTGCCACACAAAGGGCCTGGGTTTGAGCTGCAATACACGATTTTAACGAATTACCTCTACTTTACGAAATACCCCCAAGAGCAACCTCCTGGCTAATTGTACCTACATTTGGACCCTCCCCTAACTTCATTTGAAATTTGAGATTTTTTCCAGAGTCATGGAGGGGTTTGCCGGGTTTTCAGCCGAACGAGCTCGTTAACTATAGTGTAAAAAGGCGGATTCTCTACATGTTGAGGCAAAAGTTTTGTAGTCTTAGGTAAGAGACTCCAAGTTCTGACAATAAAATTTGGTGATCACAGTTGCACTAGTACAAAATTCATGGGACACTATCGAGAACTTCCAAGTAGAATTTTCACTGCTATAAAATCAGCACAATAGCAACAGATTGGCGTATGCCCGTGCATGCGAACTGCATGCTCTGCTCATTTTCAGTTTTTGTTAGAACAGCTGAATGCTCCCTTGCCTCGGCACTAAAATGTTTCCAAAGTTCTATCAGAAAATATCACGCGGCGTGTGAAATAGTGGAACCACTTCAGCACATGCAAAAATATAGAACAAATTTTGCAACAAAATGATAATACACAATGCAGGAAATGCCTCTGTAAGGCATTTCCTGTCATCTCTTGTCAATTGCAGTTAGTGTCCTCCATATTGCGGTTTCACTGAGTGATAGCTGTACTCAGCGTGCCAACCAGCTTGCGGGTCACGGGACCTTGTCCGGCGCATGCCAATTACCTACAGCCTAGGCAAGGTCAAACCCTACTTAGTGACAGGTCAACCATGTTAGTACAGAATATTGATGACTTGTCGAAACTACGAAATAGTCGTCTAGCCTAATTTCAGCATGGGAAACACGATGGCGACAACCAAACTTTACCCAGGCCACCTGAAATATAAACTTTATACATAACAAATATACTATAAAAATTTATTCGAACTGCATATACGAAACATTAAGGAGCATGTGCAAGTACAGAAGTGAGGAACTATGTTTATGTTTACAACAGTTCACAAATCTATCGAGTGAGCTGTACCAGCACTTAAACCACAACATGGAAACTTTACCATCAGCGGAAAAACGATGAACAGACCGACGTTCCGTATGATGCAACAAGACACGCTAAACGTTTATGTTCAAAAGTCACACAAAATCAACGCTTCCCTAATGAATATTAAACTGTCTGTTCTTACAATGGGCAAAAATGATACAGTGTACACTATCCGAAGAATATGCTGCATGTGCTTCTGAACACTACTACTCAAAATGCTACTAAGCAGCTTTAAAGGAACAAGCACTAACCAACGCAGCTGCTTTCTTGAGGACTTGCACCGCTTTCAGCCAAGTGAGGAAAGCGGCTGCTGCTTGGGGGAAGAAAACACCCATGATCTGCTACGTCCGTTGTGGTATGGCCATGGTCCACGAGCACATGCAGCGCTGCAGGCAATGGCAGAAAACATGAGCAAATGTCTCATTTGTACTGCTTTGTCTCAAAGCGAATCAGGCTACGAGAGACATGCTGGTGAATGACTCCGGAAATTTGGACCACCCGTGTGCATTCATGCGTGCTGACATCACACAGTACACAGGGCCTCAAGCATTTTGCTTGCATCGAAATCTGAATGGGATCGAACCCACTCCTTTCAGATCACCAGCCAGGCACCACCAGGACTAAGCCACCACGGCAACTAATCGATGTTGAGAATGAGTACGGCAGTCATATGAGCGCACATCTGTGAATGCAGTGCCTCTTGCTTGAAAGCTTGAAAAACAGTGTGTGGAAAGGCTCAGCAGAAGAGTGAAATTATTGACCATAAAGCAAAATAAAAACCCTCAAGCCAACTGAAGTGAACTGCAGCATAAGGAAAGATACGAACTAGGCACGTATACATTATCTGCTGTATAGTACGTCAGCTTAATTCTTGATTACCTGCTACAATATTTACTTCAGAAATATATATGCTGTGACCAGCTTGCCTTGCAAACCTGGACACAGAAGGCACAGCCAATTTAGTGAGTCGCGTGTGCCCGGGATCCATAAAGTCCTTTGCTGTGAAGTGGTCAGTGCACATCCGGTACCTGGTGTACACTGAACTGGGCGGTTTTTCCAAAAGGTCACTTCTTCCACTGTATGACAACCATGCTGTCGACCTGCGTACGTGTTTAAGGCACTCCATTACTTCATTGCTGAAACTCTGCTTTGCTTTTTATGGGGTTTAACGTCCCAAAACAACTGCGGCTATGAGGGACGCCGTAGCGGAAGTCTCCGGGTAATTTAAACCACCTTGGGTTCTTTAACTTCACTTACATCGCACAGTACACGGGCCTGTAGCATTTCGTCTCCATTTTAATGTGACCGCCATGACCGGGATTGAACCTACGTGTTTCGGGTCAGTAGCCGAGCACCATAACCACTGAGCCACCGCGGTGGCGTCATTGTTGAATGTATAAGCATGAAGTGCTTCACTAGCATCCAAACAAGTCGCCGCAAGTGTTCTTCATAACAGACCATGAGACATTTGGGGAAATGGTACATTGCCCGATTCTAGAAAAGCGCGTTACGGTCATTTATTTTACGCTTATAAACACATTCACAGTTACATCGCTGTGGAAGTAGACGATTGTCTGTATCTTAAACTATGACAAATGGCAAGCTGAAAACCCAAAGCACGACAGACCTGCTGTCCCGCGGGGTGCGGAAGAAGATGGTTCCTGGCCTCCTGCTCAAGGTGCTCCTGTTGCGGCACCACGGCGCTCAGCAGGTGTTGCCGACGGGTGGCATCACCTGAAAAATTCGCAAGTATGGCCATTCACAGTCTCCTTATATCCCAGGTGAATATTTCTTGTTAGTAATCTGCTAGTTTGTGTTGGTTTTAGTTGGTCCTAATAGAAACCTTGCTGGTTTTGTACTGATCCTGTTGGTCCAAACAGCAACACTTGCTGGTTTCAGTTGGTCACAACTGGGAATCTGCTGCTTTTGTGCTGGTCCTGTTAGTCCCAACAGCAACACTTGCTGGTTTCAGTTGGTCCCAACTGGGAATCTGCTGGTTTTGTGCTGGGCTAGTTGGTCCCAACAGCAACACTCTCTGGTTTCAGTTGGTCCCAAATGGCAATCTGCTGGTTTGGTGCTCGGCCAGTTGGTACCAACACTTGTTGGTTTCTTTCTGGACCAACTGGGAATTCGATGGTTCCAGCTGGTCGCATAAGCCTTACTGCATTTAGACTAACTCATCCCAGCAACATTTTGTAATGAGCCAAATTATACAAGCTTTAATATAACTGGCATGAAGCTGGCTAACCCTGTGGAATATGTGCCCAGTTACACTTAAAATTTTTGCTATTGGCTTGCATGCATTCCCAAGCAACCACAGATATCCGTCGGACGTACGAGCTAGATCCGAACGTCCTTTGCCGAGATCGGACGTTCATCGGACCTACGAACAGAATCCGATTTCGGATATCCGTATTCGTACATCCGCCGGACGTACGGACAGTATCTGCTTTTGTATATCCGCATTAGAGATAAGGTGCACGTCCGAGGGATGTACGGTGGAGTATATTCTCAGGATATGAGTATAAAGTTTTTTTTTCTAATTTTTCACACAGCAAATTCGCGCCGTTCGAGTATGTATATTGTACAGTTCGCTTTTTTAACCTAAAAAATTTTATTCGCGAAGGAAATTTTGTCAGTTTTATTGGCTAGTGTGCACGAAATTGCGTTAATATTTGCATATCTGTTTTGGAGAAATTATTTCCATCAGCTGCAGGGTTTGACTTGAGGACTTTTGTAAATTAGCGCAATTGCCTAGTCATATACTTGCAGTGCAAGGGCCACTGCTGGTAGTAGCAGTGGCAGCTGCTGGCAGTTGGCAGCAGCAGTTGCGGCCGCTTGCACGCATATTGAGCCGTTCCTTTCCGCCTACGCAGGTAACGGAATACAGCTACAAGAAGCTGCCGGCAAGAGAACTTTCGAATGAACCCTGACTGCACCTGTTATCGCCAGAGCAAAGCATCAAGTTTCCGCAGCTTCTCTAGCAACGCGCCTACGCAGGTTCGTAATTTTTATATGCTTGTTTTATATACTGTGATAGACATTCTACCTTAGTTGCTGCTGCTCTCCACATTTGTGTTGCACAAGCGTTTATCCTATTGTACTTCGGTGCTTCTAAGCGTCTATCGATTGCTATCACGTTCGCTTATCGTTTCGTTTGGCTCTCATTTTGTTGGCAATGTCAGGCAAGCAAGAGCTTGCCAAATTGTTCGATGAACTTAAGCGTGAATTGAAGAATGAATTTAAAGAACGAACTGCGGGAAAGTCTTGAAAGAGACATAAGAAAAGAAATCAGAGAAATGAAGGGGTTCTTGGAACTCGCGAACGAGAATTACGAGGAAATGAAAACGTCAGTCAGTAAGCTGGAAAACGAGAACTCAGAGCTAAAGAACACAGTAGCGGCTCTGCAAAAGGACAGAGAGGCCCTGCTTGTACAACTCAAAGATCACGAAATAAGACTTTTTGTAAAATGAACAGCATACGAGGTGTTTCAACGCAGAAATCAAAGGTGTACCTCATGGGCCCAAAGAAAACCCTCTAGAAATAACAAGAAAACTTGCAGTGGCCCTAGATGCCCCCTTTGAGGAGGGTGATGTTGAAGCTTGCCACCGGGTTAGGACTGCCAGCAACGACCAAAGCCCTAATATTGTGGTACAGTTCACACACAGGGCTAAGCGTGACTGTTTTCTTGAAAAAGCTAGAAAGAAACGACTGACAACCGAGGACATTGACATAGAATTGCAGCCCAGCACTCCCATTTACATCAATGAGCACTTATGTCCAGCCATGAAACGTTTGTTTGGTGCTGCAAACAGCAAAAAGAAGGAACTCGGCTGGAAATTTGCATGGTGCCGAAATGTCAAGATCTTCACCCGAAAATCTGAAGGCAGCGCCATTGTTCCCATTGCCCACTATGACGATCTGCAAAAGATGACGTAGGAAAAACAAATGTGAAAACTTTTGTTGCACTTCGTTGTTTGAGATATGGGTTATCTGCCTTCTGAACTAAAACAGCTTATATCAGACAAAAAGCCAGCAATGACCTTCTTCCATCAAAATGTGCGATCTCTAGCAAATAAGACAGATGATTTGGAAATGTTAATCCACAGCTTCGGAATACCAATTACTGCTATAATGTTAACCGAAACTTGGCTAACGCCCACATCGCATAGGTTCCAGCTTTCTGGTTATCAATCCTTTTTCTGTAGCCGTCGAGATAAGCGAGGGGGAGGCGTAGCACTTATGCTCAAAGAAGATACAGTTGCTGAACTTATTCACGATTTCACTGACACAACTCCTGATTATGAGGTGCTTACTTTGCAAAACCGTACAAATGTGTTCTGTGTTGTGTACAGACCGCCGTCAGGTGATGCTACCCGCTTTTTTGCTTTCATTGAAAGGCTCTTTATTTATGTAACGGAAGAAAAAATGAACCTTGTTTTAGGAGGCGACGTCAATTAAACATGCTATCATCATCCCAGGTACAAAAAGATTTCCAGTCTCTAATTACAAGCTCAGGTTTCTTAAACACCATATCTACCGCAACGCGTGTGACTGTTGATAGCGCCTCTTTATTAGATGTGTTCATTTCAAACATTAGTACCGATTCTTTGGAGGCTGATGCCGTTTACACTGACATTAGTGACCATCTGGGTATCATCTTGCTAGTGAATAAAACCTCTCGTGTAACTCAGAAATCTGAGAAACCGGTTTATGTTCAGTCTATTACTTCACCACATCTTGAGGCTTTTCGCTGTGCAATCACCCAGAAAACATGGGAAAGCGTTTACGGAGCACAAGATAGTGACTCTGCCTATTCATCTCTTATAAACATTTTCAAAACTTTATATAATACACACTTCCCACTGAAGAAACTTGCAAGCACATCTAAGGCGCGGAAACCTTGGCTAACTACCGAGCTTCTTGACATGATTAAACATAAACATGCCCTGTATGCACGTTTTGTGAAAAGTCGAGATGCAACGCTGTTTACTGAGTTTAAAAAATTTAGGAACAGCCTGACAAATAAGCTTCGGGCAGCAAAAGATTCTTATTTTTTAGGTATATTTAGTAACCCTGACAATCAACGAAGGGATGTAATTTGGCGAAAATTGAATACGTTATTGCATCCCACCTCGAGTTCAGGTATTCCAGATGTTTTATATTACAATGGACAGCAACTTTCCGGAAACGCAATTCCACAAATGTTTAATGAAGTTTTTACCATAGAGCCCTACCACTACGACGATCCCAACCTGAACAACTGTTTGCAGTTTCTCCCAGTTAAAAGGAATGCAACATCACTTTTGCTTGCTCCAACTAGATCACTTGAAGTTTTGGTTTGGTTTGGTTTATGGGGTTTAACGTCCCAAAGCGACTGAGGCTATGAGAGACGCCGTAGTGGAGGGCTCCGGAAATTTCGACCACCTGGGGTTCTTTAACGTGCACTGACATCGCACAGTACACGGGCCTCGAATTTCTCCTCCAAAGAAATTCAACCGCCGCGGCCGGGATCGAACCCACGTCTTTCGGGCCAGCAGCCGAGCACCATAGCCACTGAGCCACCGCGGCGGCGCCAGATCACTTGAAGTTTTTTCCTGCATCAGTGCCACAAAAAATAGCAAGTCACTGGATGCCGATGGTATCCAGATTGGCCCTGTAAAGTATGTGCTCGATATTATCAGCCCGGTCCTTACCCATATCTATAACATAATATTGTCTACGGGTGTATTCCCCAAGAAAATGCAAATTGCCCGCGTTGTTCCTGTCTTTAAGCGCGGTGATAAGACTGACCTAACTAATTATCGGCCTATTTCAGTCATTCCAGTATTTTCAAAAGGTATCGAGAAAATCATGCACGAAAGATTACTATCATTTTTTAATCGCCACAACCTGCTTCATGACTTTCAGCATGATTTTAGACAGCACCGCACTACCGAAACAGCCCTCCTCACTCAAAAAGAAATTATTATAGATGCATTCAGTCGTAAGCACATGGCATTAGGTATATACATTGATTTCTCTAAGGCATTTGATTTGATTAATCATTCTATCCTTCTCAACAAATTAGAAAGTTACGGTGTGCGGGGAATAGCGCATGCGCTTTTTAAATCTTACCTTTCTTTCAGAAAGCAATTTGTAGATGCCAACAATGGCACTTCCGCAATGAAATCGGTTAATGTTGGTGTGCCGCAAGGAAGCATTTTAGGGCCGCTTTTATTTTTAATCTACGTAAATGACATTGTACGCTGCACAGAAAATTCTTCCGTTATTTCTTATGCTGATGACACAACAGTGTTTATCACAGGCAGTTTGTGCAAAGATATTGAAAGCAAGGCCAACAAGACGCTGGCTGATTTAATGGTCTGGGCTGAGGTGAATTGTTTGAAAATAAATCCCACTAAAACAAAAGTAATTTTGTATACGCCTAGAGGTAAAGTGTTGACAGAACAGATGGATTTGTTTCTTTGCTCCCAACAGCTAGAGATGGTGGACTCTGTAAATAGTCTTGGAGTACATTTTTCAAAGCATCTTACCTGGAATGAGCATATCGACTACCTCCAATCCAAATTGTCACCTGCCATTGGGGCCATTGCGCGTGTGCGGCGCTTTATCCCTGCTAGAGTGAAACTTATGCTTTACAATGTTTTAGTGCTATCTCTCATACAGTACAGTAACATGGTGTGGGGCACAACTGGTGTGACCAATTTGCGCAGGCTACATTTACTGCAGTAAAGAGCCGTGCGTTATATTGCTGATGTACATTGCACTTTCTCCACGAAGCCTCTTTTTTTCAAAGTTTGATATTCTTCCTGTGTTTTGTTTATACAATTTTAGGTTGATTGTACGCTATAAAGCTTTCGTTAAATTTTATATGGATTATGCCATTCGTCTTGCAAGACTACAGGTGAGCACAAGTGATCGTCAAACCAGATACAAAGAAATATGGTCCGTGCCCACCCCTAGGACATCCTACGATGAACAATCTTTATCTCACACGCTGCCCTCATTGCTAAATTTACTAAACCGTGTGGAGTTTCATCCCACCTGTAACCAAAACGACATCGTCAAACACTTTTGCCAACTTGTTTTTTTGCAGTACTAAAATAATTTCATTTTCTTCGCGACAGCTTCTGTTTATACTGTTAAATATTTGTACTGGCATTTTTGTTTGTGTTTCTTTTGTGTTTGCCACTTTCAGTGTGCCTTTGATACTTGTATGTTTTTGTAACTTTGATGTATGACTGGCCGTCATCTTGCTGTTTGCCAACTTGTAAGGGGTCGGGACCTCGTCAAGCTCTCCGAGCTTTTAGTCCCGTACTCCTCCTTGTCAAAGGAAATAAAGGCGATTGATTGATTGATTGAATGATTGAAATTTATTTAATGGTAGGAACCAGTGCTGCACAATTTTACAGTAAATGAATTATTAATTTACATCTAGAAAAGATAAAAATCAGTAGCGACATCGTGTCCGCCGTGGTCAAACGCGATTGAAACCACTTGTAAATTCAAAACTCCCGCCGAACTCCGCTATCATCATCATCATCATAAATGCAACTTGTAGTCAGCCCAATCCAATCCATCAGCCAGAGAGTGCAGCGGCGTTATAGTGCCTAGAATATACTCGCCAGTATATTCTAGGCACTATAGCGGCGTAATCGAAATAGGTCGCGAAGCCGGAGCTCGAATGCGGTCCAGAACCAACTGCTAGCGACATCAAATTAGGGGTGGAACTAAAGCGCCAAAATGAAATAAGTGGACAAACACGACTAGAAGAGGAAAATAATTAGGACATATTTTGTGTTTCAAAAGCATTCAAAAACAATTGCAGTGATTCCTTTTTAAGATGTTTTAGTTGTGTGCATTTTGTTAGAAAGTATAGCGCTTGCTTTGTAAAAATTTGATGAGAGCGTTCGCTCAGAGCAGCGGCAATGGCAGAGGGACGATGCCAAGGTTGACGGTGCTCTGATGTCATACTCTTGTCATATCTTTTGACCATTCTGCTTGCTTTTGTTTGAAACTCGATTCCGCTAGCCCTACTTTTTCCTCGTTGCTTGTTGCTCGAGTTCTTGGTGTGCATCGTTCGTGTACAGTTTCCGCTTTTCCCTTTTGCCAGCGCTTCTGTTTAGTTTGGTTCCGTTGAGTGCGGTTCTGTCGCTTTTGCCCCAAAAGGGCATCGGCTGTGGCCATGGCGCCCCCGTACGCAAAAAAGAGGTGTGCGGTTGCGCGATGTGCGAGCGATAACCTGTCTGGCGGCTTCACATTTCATCGCTTCAGCGCGACACCTGCGACATTCAGCGCGACACCTGAGGTGAGGACGAAGGAAAAAGGCGACACGAGAACTGACTGCCTAAAAATAGCGTTGGTGGTCGGCACTCATCGTGTCTTCTTTCTTCGTTCTTGTGTCGGGTGTCGCGCTGAAGCGTCGCGGCGTTCAGCAGTTTATTTTTCCCGCCAAGCAGCACGTGACGCTGACGTCACGAATATGCCGTCACAAACACGTGACTGACGTCGCGTTTTTGTTTTAATTATGACGTCACTTTTTAGTTGTCCACGCATTTCGAAGACGGCGCTGGCGCGCACCACAAGCCGCCATGTTTTGAACGTATGGGCTTCTATGCAGCCTACGCTACCATAGTACGTCTACCTTGGCGTAACGGCGGCGTTGTCAGTTTGCTGCAAAGCGTGGTGCCCCTTTTGAGCTCTGTCACTAGAATGTGTGGCTTTTTTTAGTCTCCGGACGAAAGTGGTGTGTAACTTGAACAATTCGAAGGATGCAGCAAGCGCCTGAAGCCCTCCTGAAACGCTGGAATATCGTACTACACCGACTTCGAATGAACGAAGGCCTAGTGTGATTGCCCACGGCATGGTCTACGGAGGTAAGTACAGTACACTGCTTGGGAATTACTTTTATGACAATGGAGCAGGATCTGTAACATTCTCTCGCGGGAGAGTTGGAGTCATGTTATGGCTATACTGTGGTGTGGGCTACAGATAGGTTGAGACTTGTGCTACGTCTCTTGCCTCTTTGTGCTGTTGTGGTCTTCATTAACGTGAATAGCATTGACAAAGTTGCGGAACATTCTTGAAGTCATCATGATCTCTTGCAATTTGGCGCAGGCATAATCTTTTTGTCAACAGTCCTGACACTGGTTTTTGCTTGAGTCTAGGGAAAGGGGGGCAGAACTTCTCTGAAATTACAGACTGCATGTAACAGGTGGATTGTAAGGCGGGTGCCATCATGAAAAATGCTCAATTTCCTAGCTCTTGGCCTCTTTCAAGCATAGAATACCTTCTGGTGTCAAGCATGATGACTGTGTCGGTGCATCTCTCACCTCTGTGTTATTTTGGGCTACATTAACGTGAATAATAACAAAGTTGCCAAGCATTTTTGAATTTACCATGGTCTACTGAGATTTGGTGTGGGCTGGAGTACTAACCTTTTTCTTTTCATTTTTTCCAGAAAGCTGTTCGCTTCCGCTTTATCATGGAAGTAGGAAGGTGGGTGTGCGCTCGAAGTTTTACGTATTATTGAGGAGTTACACACTTCACAGTAACTCAGGCCTGTGCTGATGTACAATCACAATAAAATATTCTCGCTGTACTTTCAGTTGCTTTTTCATTTTATTGTCCCCCGGACACGAAGAAAGTATGCATGTGCCATATATGCAAACATCCGAGAAAGATCCGGGAACGGACGTCCGAAATCGATGCCCGTTGACCAGACAAACATGTCCGTTTGGACGCCTATAGGACGGCCGACGGACGTCCACCGGCTGTTCGCGCGCGTCCGTCGGCCGTCCGGAACATCCGAAACGGAGGGCCAACGGCCGGCTGATGGCTATCTCTGGTTGCTTGAACCATCCTGTAGGCTAGGAGTTCTGAGCACTAGAACTACCGCTTCAAGCATTTCAAATAGCAATGCTTTAAACACATTGCACCCTTTCCCCTTTCATGGCCAAACTAATATCTGTGTAGCTTTTTTAAACAGTTTTTAAAAATTTTACAGCCACTCTCAACCACTGGAGCCAGGAAAAGGGCGTGGATGTGCAACCAGTGGCAAAAAACATCAATCGAATATTGGCTGAGAAGATACAAAGCGATGTAAAATGAGCACAGAAATGTGGGCAATGAGGCCACGAAGTATGAAGTGATCGCAATGATACTGGTAACGCTCAGTGGACGTTATATTTAGACATAGACATTTGGATCTATCTGGTACGAGGTTTGTGGTTAACTGGGATGTTGAAGTTGGGCGGAAGCTGGGAAAACGCTAGAAGACGGGAAAGCTGGTGACCGCTGCTGCCGGCGGCGCGATGAAAATGCAGACCGCCGCCGCCTGCCTGCAGCATGGAGCCGACGGCCCACGTGCGAGAAACTCATGCGCCGAGAGAGATGCGGGGTTTACCGTTTCCTTCGGCTGTTCGAATGAAACTGCTGTTTCATCTCACAAAACGATGAGTGCAAGAGCAAAACCTTCTCTCCCCACAGCTTGTGGCGCGAGGGAGAGAGAAATAAGAGCGAGGAGTCGATTTTTATTTCTTGTGGAAACCATTGGTCCCGAAAACGTTATACCCAGTTACCTTTCTGGGACCAAAATGTATAATTCGTGTTTGTTGCTGCTTAAAACTCTCGAAAAAACGTGTCTACACCTTTAATGGGAGCACTGTCTTTTTCCTTGTATTTCTATGTCTTGCCTCTATGGTCCGGCAACGTTTGATAAATGCTGTACTGATGCTGGGACATTTCATCCTTTTGGGCGCACATGGGGAGGTCCGCTGCTTGTTGGGCACGGTTACGAAACCATAGGTTGGCAACGTCTGTGAGGTAGAAGAGTATGTTGCTCAACTTTACAGAATCGTCCCCCCGATTGTAAACGGTGACCCGCTCGTATGAGGCCAGCCAGTGGTCGACGTCGTGGTCGTCTGTACCACTGAATGGAGAAGGGTCGCGCTGGTGTTGCTTATCGGAACAGACGGTGGCTCTGATGGGCGGCGATGGCTGAGTTGGAGCGTCTGGCATTGTGGGTGGGGCGAATTAAGTTCTGCTCCGAAGTTCCAGGTTGAGGACCGGAACGGAGATAGAGGCACCTCCACCAAGTGTAAAGGTGCTCTTTCAAAGCGCAGGTCGGTGTTCGTTGACTGAAGAGCGGCACTAACAGCACACTCCCAGGCATCACTCAGGATCCAGCACTGCACTTAGTCGACCTCTTTGTTCCACCGCAACGCGATCCTTGCTTAGGAAAAGTTTAGACCCTCTTGAACCTACTTTAGCAGCCGCAAGCTTTCACAGAATGAACTTCTATGGCTATGCCACTGCTGCAGGGAGCGTGAATGCAGCAAGAAATAATGAATAAAAGTATAATTTGTCATCACCTATATTCCAAACAGAATAGCAGCAACTATAAATCAGTTTTACAGGCATTTTGTGATGCTTGAAGACCTGACACGTGTAAGGACCTCACTCTGGCAAAACCAGAAAAGAAAAGAAAAAAACAGTGGGAGACTAAAACGAGTAAATCTGGAAAACTTTGCATTGCCTTGGGCAACAAGGTAAAGAACACAGCATCTATAGGTAAACACAGGAAAGGGTCAACAGGGAAGTACAGGGTCAACAGGTTCAATAGAGCAGAGAGCTACACAGAAACATTGGGCAGGCAAATTTTCTCAAATGTTTTCACATCATAATAAAAGAATTTTCTCCCCAAAGATTAATCAAGGCCGGTACAATGATCATGAATCAAAGTCCACGCATGATGAATTACAGATGTGCAGAATAGCATTTGGTGTCAGAAAACTAAACTAAAACATTCTCACGATACACCCCATACAGCCAAATGTTGCCTGCTCTTAAAAGAGCCTCAAAACGGAATGGCAAATGCCCGAATGCAAGCGAAATGCACACAGCAACAAACATAGTTTCGACATAGTCATGAATGCTTCGCATATGACGAAGTGAGGTCAGTCACGTCTGACCAACCACAATTAATCATTGCGCACTCTTCAGCAAAGCCATAAAAATGCCCATTAACCATTGAACAGCGGCAAACATGATATCATGAATTCGCAACTCAATACTGTCAGAACCGATTTCGCAGAGCCCCAAGAGTTCATAAAGCCCCAATTAGTGGACAAAGCAAAAATGTAACCTGGTGCAATCACATTGAATGACATAAGCAAGCATTTGAAAATATCTGCGGCTATACAGCGAAAGAATCAATATTAAGATTGATACGTGAATCACATACGCACCAAAAGCCAAATTATTTTAATGCTTGCGAAATTCACCCTGGATGTTCCTGCGTTAAGAGAAAAAACGAAAGATTATCTCATAAATGAGATAATCTAGTCGCACACTTATCAGAGCAACCACAAAATATCCAGCTTAATTACATATTATTCTCTTTCGTGGAATCTCGCACATCCTTTCGCAATGATCGTCGCGTCGGTTCCAGAGATCCTGCTTCGATTTCTGTATGTAGGATGCAGTCAGGTTCACCACATTTTGCATCAAAAATAAAGGCGTCATTTTCTGCCGTTTGTATTTTTAACCGAGCATAGTGGTTTCGAACCAATGCCTCTCCTTTATTTGAGATGAGCACCAGCTGCTTATTTTTTTACAATTCTCGTAGTCACAAATTTATTTGACAAATTGACATGCAACGTCCTACAGGCACCGGCACAGACTTTGTTCCGAAAATATACGAATGTTATAACTGCTCTGAAACATATGCCAATTTCATTCATTGTCTTGTGGAATGCAGGACGACCATTCAGTATCCTCCCATCCCCTATCCACCCCTTTTTCGTGAAGTGCCTTGCTTGTCTAAGATAGCTGGAAAGACCACTGGCCCTTGCACGACAGGCATAATCTTTTCTTGGTGCTTGGTTTTGGGTGACCAACTATCATGATTCTAATAATTTTACTACTCACTGCACACCGCAAAAGTACATAGGCCACAAGCTGCGTTCGACTGCTGTACGTGGTCAGGTGTTAAGTTGGTACCACGACAGAAATGGGAATCTAACCAAGAGCTCATTTTAAACTGGTCAACCGTCGTACACAAATGGTTTCTGCTCAATGACTATGAAGTCAAAACGAACAAAGAGAACCCAGTGCCTTCTCAGCCTCAGTAACAACTCTTAAGAGACCACTATACAGCTAACCGTATTCCCTCCTTCGTTCTCTTTTCGGCAAGCCTGTCGTCATTTCTGTGGAAAGAATTATATTGTTTACGAAACGAGTTCACGAAATGAAATTTTTATTTTCAAGGTGATGCCCATTTTCCTCACTATTAAGATCCCTGTAATTGAAGCAATTACATCAAAACTATTTGCAATCCACTTTGTAATAGACACAATGCACTGAGATCACTGCACATGCAATTTTTCCAGGTTATAAGCATGAAGCAATGGAATCATGAAAGGGTGGCAGGCGTGGAACCTTGTACGCTTTGGCTTTTCTGTAATGGCCTGCAAAATAACAGAGAGCAAAGGAGTGTCACTTTGGAATGAACACAAACTCAAAAGGAAACGGAACATGTGCGCTTTTGTGTAGACGGCAATACACAAAAAGCACATCTAACAATAATTTCTGTAGCATGTCTTCTCTAGACACAAAATGTGAAAGGATATGGATAGGAAAAAAGAAGAGCAACTTGCAATGTGCTGTTAACTGCGAGTGAAAAAATTTGAAACTGATGTTTTCCATCAGTTAAAATGCAATGTCAGTTGTGGTACCTTTAACAATGCTTGTCATTTCGGCCCAGCTGGTCGGGTTAGTTATCTTGTCAAAGCCAGGTGGATTCTCATGAACCTAACTTTGCACATGCAAATAAGTGGAAGTAAGGTTCTGCCCGTGTTCGCAGCAGTACATTGCTTTCGGAGGTTGTTCCTCAGGCACATTTTACCTTGTCCTTGTAATATTGGTCGTCATGTCTGAAAATCGAAACAGAGCACAGTAAACTAAGCAGGAATCTCCAAAACCACAACAGCATTGTTGGTATGCTTTGTATATAGAGCACGTATCATGCAGCAGACCCTAGCCTGTTTTAAAAGCATCTGCTTGTGTTTGTGGCTTCATGCACGTGCAATACAGTAGAGCTCACTTATAACTGCCACAGACACACCAAACACTAGCTTGGTATGAACAAGTGCGGTGCCATCGTCAAAGTATGTCTTGAGCAATGGCAATATGTTTCAGATACAACAAGCACCTCTGGCCGCATCACTCGGTTATAGCAAACCAGGAGGTGCCATTTATCAACCTGAATATGAAGACGTCGTGCTTCCAGCAAGCGCGGAGATCGAAGCGCGTCTCAGGCCTCGTGAGACCACCCGGAAAGAGCATGTCGACCTTGCAAAGAAATGAAAATGCAGCTTTGTAACCGTAAGCTGACGGCCTAGAAGGGCCTGTGCGCTCACCGAAAGGGCAGCATCCAAAGTCGAAAAAGAAGCGTGACAAAGAGAAATTGTTGAAAGCGAACCTGCTCCCCATGCCTACAGCCTCCGTGAGGGATGCTCCCGAAGGAAGATAGCCCTGCAATGGGACGTTGCAGGACACTATTGCAAGCGGACACATGATAATCGTTTCATCGAGAACTTTTGCCACTTAAGCGAGGCTTGTTTACACTCTTTTTTTCTAATTTTCTCTTCCTTTCTCATGATGCCGATAGCAAATGTCTAGAAATAAAATTAAAAAAGAAACAAAGAGCAGTGATTTGAGAAGTTTGAACACCTTGCTGTTCATGTTGGTCACGTGATACGCTTCACCTGCCCAGTCCACCGGTCCATTTTTTCAGCTGCTACCACACGCAGGCAGCGTCAGAGAGCGGACAGTGCAGCTCATACATTCTGTGCCACGCGTGCTACGCTACTTTAGTCACTGCATGGGCATACGGACTACAGATCAAACTCTTGAAAACACACGTTATCAGATGCATGGAGACCTGTGGCAACGCGTCATTGATGCATTGCTGGCCAGATGTTTCCTCGCAGGACAACATTCCGGCGGACCACAACATAGCGTAGCTCGTGTGCACTAACGAAACTGTTGAACGCAAATTAAAAGAATTCCTCTACCGCTAGTAATCCAATTAATGCGGTCAGTCCGTCACCACATGTCGTGGATGCTTCAACTGTGATTTGTTAATGCGATACCGTTAAGGAGCCAGTGTCGCAGAAAAACCAGCATTGTTATTGGTGTCGTAGGCCAAGAGCGAAAAAGCTACGAATAATACCCAGAGAAGCAACCTAGATGGCAGATGAGCCAGCCGAGTCACGCGACCTTGCGATGTTATCCCAACCAGCCCACCAGATTGTGAGCAAACTGGCCGCCGTGGCACGAGGCACTTATGTAAGTGCTTGCTCGTGAGAGGTTACTGGTCATGGGAGGTTACACACACATATATATTTGGCAGAAAAGTATGAGCAGATTACCAGCCATGGAGGTGATATGAAGAGTGAAATAAACTTTGAATACTGATACATTGTCGCTGCTGGCTTTGTTGAAATTTTAAATGATATCTGAGAATTTCATTTATGATGAGTGATCAGAGGCTTACCATGTTTTGTGCGAACGTATGTGGCTGCAGAGATTTCAGCGGATAACTGGGGCTTCCAACATTAAGGTTTTCAAAACATGCTACTGCAAGGCTTGCAGGTTACAATGTGACCGTGTGCTTTTCCACAAAAACATTTTCACTATTTGGACTATAGTCGCCATCGTTACGTATGAAAACACAGTACGTAGGTCAGGAAGATGTTCTCCATTGTCACTTTGGAGGTATTCCTAAACATAAAAATATGGTAGTACTGATGAATGACAACCATCCGGCCAAACCAAATTCAAACAGTGTTTTGGTCTGGTTTTAAAGGGTTTAATGTCCCTAAAACGGCTTAGGCTTTGATGGACGCCGCAGAGGAGAGTTCTGGATAATTTTGACTACCTGGAGGTCTTTAACATGCACTGACATTGCACAGTACACAGGCCTCTAGCATTTCGCCGCCATAGAAATGCGACAGCCGCGGCCGGGATTGAACCCGTTTATTTCGGGTCAGCAGCTGAGCGCCATAACCACTGCGCCACTGTGTTCACTAATAGATTATTTTCAATCTGGGAAGTAACAGACGTGCATGACAAACCATAAGGTTTGCTCAACTAAAAAAAGATTTCCTCAGCTGCGATTTCAAGCTGAATATCTAACTGCAATGCAAAGACTGCTACTGCCTTACTTTTATACAATCTTTTCACCTGATACTTCCAAGCACAAATGTTATGCCAACTAACTGACAAAAAAGCAGGTATGAAATAAATACAATGATAGTTAGAATTAGAAGAGGCATAATGACAATTAAGGAAGGGAATTTGTAAACAAAGAGGAGATATTGCGTAACTTGCAAGGAACTCTTACAAAAGCACACATTGGCTAACGAGCCATCAGACTCCAACAAACATAATAAAAAAAAACTGCACAGCACATCACAGAAATTGGAGGAATACAGCGTAGGATACCAAAAAAAGCCTTGAATGTTAAAAAAAAACAGACACGAATTAAAAGCTTACAAATAAGGAAGGGACTGTAGAAAAATAAAACTAGGTGCGGTGGCACTTGCCACAGGCTTGATACAAAGGGGATGCCAACAGTTATTTATTTATCTAGGGGAGATATCTTGGTGTGTGGTACAAAGACATGTCCCTCAATACATTGTTTTACAGGACAGGAGCATCAAGCTGTGGGTCGACGTCAGTTGGCAGCAGTTCCTCTGGCATGTTCTTCCCCTGGCTACTGGTGCTCCTCCAATGCCTGCAAAACGAGAGAACAGGCACAGAACACACACACACAAACGAGAAACGACACCAGCATTGCTCTACAATGCATGCAGTGCTGTATTTTAAATCAGACCATTTGGTGCAATGCTAGGGTAACATGCACTTTTCATTCTTGGGTGGCGGCGATTAGGACCTGAAAAAAGGTTTTTATACTTGCATGCCATACCAGCATTCAGAAGGGTAGAAAATTGGGCGAGTCGGTAACTTTGATTCTTGGTATGTGAGGTAGCGCAAAACGGGACAAGGGACAGAGAAAGGCGCACATAACGCAGGCGCTATGTTGTGCTGTGTTCGTCTTTCTCTGTCCCTTGTCCCGTTTTGCACTACCTCACATACCATGAACCATACCAGAATGCAGAGGGTGACCACCTGTATATACAAAAAAAAAAGCCTGGTGAGATGCAGAAACTGCTGGCTGTTTGCACCAGTTTTTGGCGTAAACTGCTGGCTACAGGAACCGCCTTTTTGGATATGGTCTGGCAGCTTGCACAAGTCACCACAGTGCACCGTGAACGCTATTCATATATACCACCGAATAAACTAATCGTAGCAATTTCCACGTGATTACGGACAGAGGAGAACGCATACATCGATCGCCACGAACTTTCTGTGTTTGCTAAAGCCCGCTACAAGAGAAATAAGGCGTGGAAAGCTCACTGGCGACCGAGTGAGTGACACGGACACGTAATGAATTTAGATAGGTTAACGTCAGTTACAATCCTGTAACCTGTTGCGTTTACTTGCCTGCAGATGCAAGTGTTGAAATAGCAGGTTTAAAGGAATAACTCCGGCAGCTTTCTCTGAAGAAAATTTGTCCGGTATTGCGGTTATACATTTCTGCGGCTTTAATGTTACGTAAGGCGTTAACAAGGAATCCTGAATCTTTCGTGACTGCGCGGTGTCATTTTGGGACATGCCCGCAAAGACGGACCGTGTCTTCACACGCGCACGCTGCAAAAGTGCCGTCCACCGCGTTGCACGAAGTTATCCTTGTTCTGTAGGCACATATTGGATTGGATTGGAATAAACTTTATTTGTGCCTGCAGTTGGGCGCTCGCGCGCCCCGACGAGGGCCTACGTCGTCTACGAGGCTGCCGTTACTCGGCGCGGGTCTCCGCTCGCCGTTGCCGGCTCGCTGGGTCCAGGCACATAGATTTCCTTCTGCAAAGCTGCTGCTTCTCACAGACTGACAACACACAAACACGAAAATGTAAAGCATTGACGAACTTGCACAACTCGCAAAACACGGAAAAGTACGAAAAGTGTGCGATTGTTGATGCCACCTGCGACGCAGCTATCGCCATCATACATCTTACTGCATAGTTGTCGTGGGCACATTTTGTATACGATTGAACATTTGAGGACCATGTAGACAACCTAAATTAACTATATCTTATGGCGCTGCAAAGTTTCATTCGTTCACAAGGTATGGCTGATTGCAAACTGGCCGTCCATGATGACAGTTGTGACCTTGTAGCGCAAGCGAAGAAAAACCGAAACTACACTGTTTCGATGGAGGCGGAACGCAAGGCGCCTGTTGTTGTTGTTGTTGCGATTGAGGGGACTACCAGGAGATACTCAGTTTCAGTCGGGCCGTAGCTTCTCTTTTAGTGGGCTCCGTCACGTAAGCAAAACGATGAGTCCGGGCGGAGGCTGAGCGGTTCCTTCGAGGTACTCAATGAGAGACAACAGTCGGCAGTCGACCCTCTGCTGTTGGGCAGCGTGGATGTGTTGACAGCGCCGAAGAAAGCAGATTTGTCTTCGGACTCATTCGGTGGGCACGGAAGAGGACTCGGAAGAGATACTCAGCACCCTATGATTCTGACCTGAATTACCCACGATTGTGACGACGAACTCCTTGAACGGAAGGCTCCAGCAAGCAAGCCGCGCTGATGGATCTGCCAACACAAGGAGTGATCATATCTCACGACTCGAAACGGGCGGCCGTACAGGTACGGACGAAATTTCGTGACTACCCACACAATAGTCGGACACTCCTTTTCCGTGGTGCAATATTTCTCTTCGGAACGGGACAATGTGTGACTTGCATATCCGATCACGCGTTCTACATAGTCTTGCCCCTCCACAATCAGCGCACCGAGGCCAACATTGCTGGCCTACGTGTGCAGTTTAGTGTCGGCCTCCTTGTCGAAATAGCCAAGGATAGGCGTAGATTGGAGGCGGGGCTGAAATTCTGTGAAGGCTTTTTCCTGAGCCGGGCCCCAGAAGAAGGGTTTCGGCGTCTTTTGTCAGGCTAGCTGGCGGCTCTGCGATCGTGGAAAAGTTTTGAACGAACCTCCGATAATAAGCGCAGAGCCCCAGAAAACGACTCAAGCTTCGTTTATCTATTGGCTGAGGGAATTCATCAAACGGTGGCCGTCTTTGCTAGATTGGGGATAACGCCTTGAACGCTCACGATCTGGCCAAGAAACTTAAGGTCCCTAAATGCGAATTGGCACTTTCTAGGCATGAGAGACCGAACTGAGAAAAGAATGGCCTGGAACACAGGGCGCAAACGCTTCAGGTGCTCCACGAACGTGTCGGAGAAAATCACATCGTCAAGATACACAAGGCAAGACTGCCACTACAGGTCACATAGCACAGTGTCCATCATGCATTGAAACGTTCCAGGGGCTGAAGACAATCCCAAAGGAAGCACCTTAAACTCATACAATCCATTAGGAGTAACGAAGGCGGTCTTTTCTTGGTCACATTCGTCGAACTCGATTTGCTCATAAGCGCTACGCAAGTCGAATGGCGAAAAATAGGTGGCGTGGCGTAGGCGGCCTAAGGAGTCATCAGTGCGCGGCACCGGAAAGACATCCTTTTTGGTAACGTTGTTGATACGTCTGTAATCGACGCAGAATTATAAGCTGCCGTCTTTCTTTGCGGAGAGAACAAGAGGTGATGCCCAGGGGCTCGTCGATGGTTGTATGGCGCTATCGTCGAGGATTTCGGCAACTTGGCGGCGGATGGCATCAAGTTCTTTTTACGAAGCAGCTAAGGAGGCTGACAGAGCGGTCTTTGGTCACTAACGACGATAATGTGATGCTGTGTGGTATGCGTTCGGCGAACCTAGGGGGCTGACGCAAAACAGTCGCGGAAAGAGTCCATAAGGCTGTCCTCGCGGCGTTTCTCTTTGGCCAGAAGGTACGGGATAACGTCGGACTTCATGGCTGTTGCTGTGCCCTGTTCCACGGTTCCGGGGTCCGTTGTGGTGGGTAAGGCACATTGGCCGGCATGCACGCCAAGTTCTTCAAAATGAGCAATCACCTTTTTTTTCGTTAAATGTTGGGATTTGCAACTAAAGTTGCTCACTAAAAGCTCGGTACGCCATGAACAAGGTCGACAAGAGTGCGAGCAACGCCAGCTTGCCGACACAATAGCAGCGAGATCGGAAACATCAAGGAATTTCTCTTGAACCTAACAGTTAGGCTCAATGTCGGAGAACTAAAGTCGAAATTGACGCGGCTGGAAAGTAGGGGCAAACCGCATGGGGGGTGTTCACCCCATTGCTCTTCAACATTGCCCTAATGGGACTACCGAGTAGGCTGGACAGCATACGGGGTGCCAAGCACGCGCTGTATGCTGACGAAATTACGATTTGGACCTCCGGAGGGTCAACTGGGAGCATGACGGAAAGACCAGAATGTCCTGCCTTTACCGTGCAACGATACGCTTATGGCTATGGACTCCAATGCGCACCGAGCAAATCGGCATTACTAATATTTAGGAAGAAAGGAGACTCTGACCGTGTAGTAGTATTTTGAGGGGGGGAGCGCAAGTTAAAGAGAGGCCACTTGCGAAAATCTTAGGTCTGTTAATAGACGCCAAGGACAACAACCTGGAATTGATTAGGCGATTGCTGGCAACAGGGAATGATTAGTAGGGTATCAAACCATAAGCATGGACTCAAAAAAAGGAGCCAAAATGTTAATGCACGCTTTTATTGTCAGCAGGATCGCTTACAGAGCCCCTTATCAGAAATGAAACAAAAATAAAAACAGGATGGACGTCATAATACGCAAAGTATATAAAAGAGCACTTGGCATCCCGGTCAACGCAGGAACAGAAAGATCACTACAACTGGGCATTCACAATATTGTAGGTGAAATTACTGAAGCGCATTCGATATCGCACCGTATACTGCTATCAGCAAACAGAGCAGGAAGGGAGGTACTCGATAGGCTAGGGCTGCCATGCATTTGGTCTACGGAGGACAAAGAGGACTTGAGAGATTAGCTCAGAAGCAAGATCGAGCTGCAGCCCATTTCGAGAAATATGCACACCGAATATCACAAGAAAAGAAGAAACGCTAGGGCGAACTCCATCAGGAGAAAATGGGGTGCGATGGAAGAGCCAATTTACGTGGACGCACCGGGTCATCAGTTCCTCCCTGTCCTCATAAGTAATGCGCTGGAGGAATGTGGCTCACAGAGCTGAACAAAAAACAGCGTCGACTATCACCCATCGCGCAGCACGGGACATAGCAGGGCGATAAGCCACACTCAAGTCCAGGTACACTTGCAGGGAAGGCAATGCGGCAGGCACAAAAAAAAAGGACTCTAAAGCAATACTTTTATTTGCATAAGTAGTTCTGTTCAGAGATCTTGGCACCAGCCATAGAGGCAAGTGCTATAATAAATGATCAGCTTTTCACGAAGGTGTCGAAGAACATACTGTACAGTCGCGGGTAAAAAGATTAGCACACATGACGGAACACCAGAGCGCCGGAATGACAACGCGTGGCGCTGCGGGTGGCGAAGAGGCTGATAACGAGAGTGCCGGGCCGTTCCCATTCTACAGTATTAGGGTGGTTCAGCGGACTGCCACGGACAGCAGAATTACTGGCTAAAAGCAGCGCTATCATCTATTGTTCCCGCGAGTTCCTTTTGACGAACCATCGCGGACATAAAGAAACAGTAATAAAAGAAACCATATTTGCTCATGATAACCGAGCTAAAATAAATGCTGCAAGCACAGTCACGTAGGGTCGGCACTTCGACGCTCGGGTGGTGCACGCTTGATAAAGCTTACATCCTGCCGCCCCCCCCCCCCACCCGCCCCTCCCCCCCCCCTAAACTGCAAACATGGAAACGGCCCGTTAGGCAGGTCTGCGTACCGCAGCGCCGCGTGGTGAGATATACGAATTCTAATCCCCAGTGATCTGTGCTAATATTTTTTGCTCGCGACTGTACAACAAATATCCATCCCTGCTGTCTGCTGGTATATTCCAAAATTCAGTGGTGTGACGTTTTAAATGTTAGCTTGAGATTATTTGAGGAGGTTAAAAATTTACGGATGATTTACCCATGTGTTGCGGCGGAAAATAAAACAAGACATTAGAGCACCGGTGATGCATAAAGCTAGACTAAACAAAAAAATTTGGAAAAGCCAGTACATGACTTACACAATGTGAATGGTCCCAGGTTCTCTACATTCCATGCCGCTGCTTTACACAAAGAAGGATGGGTAAGATATTCTGTAATTGCGCTCGCACGTATGTAACCGTACCATTTCCTAGGCAGACTGCGTTTCTCGCTAAGAATTGTTAGGTTTGTTTGATTGAGAAGCCTTCTATGGAATTTGAAATTTCATCATCATCGTAGGCATCTATTTTTCTTAATGGCCCTTAGGTTGGGGCATTACTTAAAGGGGGGGGGGGGGGGGCAAAGGAAGATCCATAACATTAGAATAGTTGTTCACGGGCAAGCATTGTAAGCGTCATCGACGCTAATAAACGAGCATACTAATATCATGGTACGAACAGCAACGAGTGCTGCACGACCTGAGGCAACAAATCCTATTATCCTTCACTCTATTAGCTCCACTTCTTCGGATATGACGCCGGAAGTCCGTATAAGTTTCTTGAGAAACAGGCGAGATAAATATAGCGGGTATTTATCAAGGACAAGGCAGATTGTGGGCCACGTGCTGCATGTAAGATGACATATTGCTCAAACTTTGAAAGCCCTTTGCGCGCCATGACTCTAAGTTTTCTGGGAAATCAGATAGTCTTTTGTATAATAAGCAATCACTTCGACGTTATGTAACCGTGCTTCTTGCGCCGCTCTTTAAGGATTTACAGCCTATCGTGCATCACGCAACTTCTGCTTCGCGTCATTGCCTACTAGCGTTTTATGACGAAGCTGGGGACAGATATCATCTGCATCAAGGAACCATTTTGCAATTAGTCTTGCCTCGACATTTAATTTTTTGTGAATTTGCTGCGGGCCGTTCTAAGTATATTAGCATGCTTCCATCATATAATAACGTCTTTGGAGTCTTGGGGCTCACTCTTGCGAGCCACCTTTAAATTAAATGCACCACAGAATGCTTTCTATATCTCTGTGCATCATTATCTTACAGGAAGCTGGCGGTGTGACGGCTTTCCCATTCTACGAAGATAATCCTCGCCATTTCAGAGTGCAATTCGCCCAAGACGTGAGTCAAGCGCTGTTCTCAATAGATTGGTTACAAAGTCTTCCACACTGCGCACCGCTATTTGCTTGACTAGAAATCTCGTGCAGAGCACCAGTACGAATCGGGCCACAGCCGTTTTCCCAGTGTAGGATACCTGAAGCTCTTTGCATTAGATACTCTCGGACATCCGGTAGAAATTGGAGATAACATAGTAAAATTTGTCGATAAATATAAGTACCTTGGCATAATCATACCAAGGGACATGATGGAAATGGGACAAGCATGAAATTGGGGCAAGCATATACCATACGTAACATCCAAAGCATTTTCCGCGCTTAGCTCATTAAGGCACTTCATCAATTTAGCCTCACCCAATGAAAATTGCTTGCTTATACATCCCTCGGGCGACCAATCTTAGAATACAGCATAATATGCTGGTTCCCACACTCAAATAATTTAATTACCAAATTAGAAAAACATACAACGCAAGGCAATTAGGTTCGTCTATAACAAGTATCGCCGCCACGAGTCACCATGCGAAATTCGTACCCAGGCATGTACACCATGCTTCTGAAGAAAAGTTGCAAGAGGGAACGCGTTGCGGATCTTGAATGGGTTCCGCGAGTGCACTTGCGACTGGTGTTTGGCCAGGAAGGTTCAGACGAGCTCTTGGCGAATTATCCTTTCAGATTCAATAGCACGGAGAGAGACCGGACTCCTGAGCGTTTTTGCTGTAACAGACATAGACAACACATCTCGTTTTTGTTGAGTGGCCAGCTTATTGACAACGCTCAGTTCAAGCAGTTTACATGTCCCTCTTAGCCGGCTTCGTTTCCCTCACATCAGCAGCACTTATGTTTTGCGGAGGGCGTCCGATCCTTTTACTCCCTACGTCCCAGCGTGAAGGACGTCAAATCTTCCCTCTTCCCTCTTCACAGTAGAAAAGAAGCGCAGACTTTTAGAAGAGGTGCTAGCTGTCGAGCGATACAGTCCAAACCCTCCACGGCCACACGGCTTGAAACCTCCGGCACTATTAGTAATCGCGCCAAGCATAGACTCCTCAAATATATTTATCTTCTCTTGTCTGGAGGCTTTAAAATCAACAGTGAGAGTTACAGCTCCCGCTCAGCCCACCGCGGCACTAGAACACAAGACTCCAAGCGTTTAATCAAGTACCGGGCACACAGCAACACTTTTATGTATTCGTTTTTCCCCCCAGCAGTCCGCGAATGGAATGCCTTACATGATGACGTGGTCAAGTGCCCGTACCTGGAAAGTTTTCTTTCCCAGCTATAAACTGTGCCCTGACTGCAGAATGTTGTCGATTTGTTACTTTTGTCCTCCAGCGAATTTTTTCGGACTTATGATCTCTGTCTGTAGTTTTGTTTCCTTTGTTCCACTGTGCCAACTAGAACTGTACAACAATCAGTGAAGTGTACTTTGTCTTACTGTCGTTTTTCTCCCTTGTATAATATGCCCCAATCCTGCAAGAGCCTCGGCATGAGGCTAGCAGTATGTATTAAAAAAAAAAGAAAATAAATACTGCTTTACCAAGCGTACAGGAGCCTACATGAAGTAGAAAAAACAAAATGATCTTGAAAACAACTAGTCTCCTCAAAGACATACAACAGGAAAAGTGAAATGAACATTGATAGGATTCGTCTGGAAACTTTTCACAGGATTGGAAAAAAAAAATGAGTTTCAGTGGCTTACTTTGCCGCGTTCTTCTTCCTGAACAGCAAGGGCACCAGATATTCTTATACGGCACTACTTTGGGTAGTTTACACTCTACTCCACTGGATTCACAACTTCACATCCCAAGAATCGTAGAGATGGAGTGTAGCTGGGGATCCTGAACCTTAAACACGGTCTCTCCTTTAGCCTGCGGTACTAGGATCACAAGAATAAATTCTGTTATTGTACAATTCCTGCTTTTAAAATGCAGAAGTTATGCGTATACACATGCAACATGCGCTTTATTAATTTTTCATCCTTATATATACTGAAGATGCATGTGTTAGTTAAGTGCCTTTTGTGCGCATTGTGTTTGGGTTCTATTCACCCGTAATCTTCTATTTGGGCAGTTTAAATTTTCGAAAGAATTTTTAAGGCGTTTCGGGCGTCTTTTGGAACCGAAATGATCTCGCTTTCCCAAAAATCACGTTCTCTTCCAACTACTCCAGGTAATAATCGCCTGAAATAATTCTGCAACGGGCTGCAACGTACTGTGTAAATAATGCTGAACACGATTAGTTGTTCCCATGTCTCCTTAGACCCTGTACTCAAGCCATGCTAATTGTTGGCGAGTAGTCGCATTCTATATCTGTCCTCGCTTCGGCGAGCGCGGCTTCGGCCGCTTATCTGTTTTTTTCAGCAGCGTCCGCTCCGGCGGACGCAGTTGTTGCTGCGACGAGCGTCTTTTCTTTCCTTTTTCTCTTTCCTGTGATCTTTTAACTCTTCTCTGTCTGCACGTGGCAGCTCGAGCCAGTAGGCAGGCCCGCGCACTTTCCTTTTCATGCTTCTCTCACTCACAACAACAACAGCGCGTAGCGCATGAAGGCACTTTCTGAAAACAATGTCTCCTGCTTCTCCATAACTTCCGAACTGTCCTTCAACTGCACGTATTTGGACTATCTACCTACTGCCCAGTTCCTGCCTGTGGCATTGAGCTTAAGCATCAAAGCTGGATACTGATTATTTAACAGGAAGTTGCTAATTGAATTTTTTTATTTGGGAACACCTGTTGATCTAAACAGATGGAAAAAAGTTTTATGTAGTCAGTTTACATGCACAAGTGGCAGACCGCAAGAAGAGTGACGTATTTACTTCGGAACACGTTACGGTCCTAGAGTAGATGAATTCCGCCCGTGTACGAGGGTCGTTCAATAAAGATTTCCCCTGACTCACTTCCATTTATTGCAGGACGCTGAAACTGCGCATGTGTAATGACTTAAGTCAATATAGGTCAGGTGTGAATGTGCAACTCTGAACTAATAACAGTCTTTCTTTTAGAGGTGCTGAAGTGATGTGAGGTGTGATAATGGATGCATTGGAATACAGAACAGTCATCAAGTTCCTGTATTTGAAAGGCCGCATTCCAAGGGAGACGTTCAATGAGATAAAAGAGGTTTATGGGGAGGATTCTCCATCATTTGATGTAGGGAAGAACTGGTATCGTCAATTCAAATTTGGTTGGACTTCGGTGGAAACGGCTCCGATTGCAGGGCGACCCCACTCCGCTATCGATGAACACAGCATCCAGCAAGTGGAGGCCGGAATTTTGGAAAACCGCCGCGTAATCGTTCGAGACCTAGCCCAAAATCTCAAGATTAGTGTGGGGCTCGTGGAAAAAATCATTCAGGACTATCTTCATATGCGTAAAGTATCCGCTCACTGGGTTCCCCGGCTGCTCACACCTTCCCAAAACCAGGAACGAGTCGAATGCTCTCTGACTGTTTTGACCACGTGCCGCGGAAGCCAGGAGGACTTTTTCAACAGACTGATTGCGCAGCATTGAAGCTCGGTTCATCACTCTGATCCGGAGACTTAAGTCCAGTCGATGCAATTGAAGCACTTGGACTCACCGCATCCAAAGAAGGCACGTGCCCAGCGCTCGGCGGGCAAGCTCATGCTCACAGTCTTTTGAGACCAGCACGTTGTAGTCTTGATGGACTTCCTAGAAAATGGTGCCACGATTACTGGGGCATAGTATGCTTCACTGCTACAGAAATTGCGGAAGGCCATCAAAAGCAAGGGACGTGGCATGCTGACCAAAGGTGTCCGCCTTCTGCAAGACAATGCCCCAGTTCACAACTCACTTGCTGCTCAGATGGAAGCACGCTGCTGCGGCTTTGAAATTCTACCGCATCCCCCTCATTCGGCCGACCTCGCACCATCGGACTTCCACCCCTTTCCAACAATGAAATAATAATTGAAGGACAAGCATTTTCCAGATGATGAGACTCTGATTTCTAAAGTCACAACATGTACCTTTTGGAGCAACCTGTCGACTTCTACAAGCGAGGTGTTTGCAGTTCCATAAGAAGATATGAGAAGTGTGTGTCCCTGGGTGGCACCTATGTAGAGAAGGACTAATAAATCTGCAAAGCTTCATTCCTCTCCGTCCACAGGAAGTGGGTCAGGGGAAATCTTTAATGAACGCCCCTCGTACTCCGCTCAAAGCAAAGAAAACTGCACCGACGTCAATGAAGTAGGGGTCCAATGAATTGGGGAGATGGTTTTGGTTTTTGAGGAAAGGGAATGGCGCAGTATCGGTATCAGCCGCCGCAGGTGGCTCAGTGGTTATGGTGCTCGGCTGCTGACCCAAAAGACGCGGGTTCGATCCCGGCCACGGCGGTTGAAATTTCTATGAAAGAGAAATTCTAGAGGCCCGTGTACTGTGCGATGTCAGTGCTCGTTAAAGAACCCCAGGTGGTCGAAATTGCCGGAGCCCTTCACTACGGCGTCTCTCATAGCCCCAGTCGCTTTGGGACGTTAAACCCTATAAACCAGAACAAACATAAATCGGCGGAGACCTGGGCGGACACCTGAACCGCGCCGTTAGGAAAGGGAGAAAGGTGGGAGCGAAAGAAGAAAGAGAGAAAGTGGTGCCGTAGTGGAGGTCTCCGGAATAATTTCGACCACCTGGGGACCTTTAACGTGCACTGACATCGCACAGCACACGGGCGCCTCTTGCGTTTCGCCTCCATCGAAACGCGGCCGCCGCGGTCGGGTTCGAACCCGGGTACTCCGGCTCGGTAGACGAGCATCTTACCGCTGAGCCACCACGGTGATTGTTAGGTCAATATCAAGTTATTTAGTGTGATTCATAAGGTAAAACTGGAAGAGCGATGTTTGGTTGTTCGTTTATGGATAAATATAATTTACGGGGATGTATTTCCCCCTTGTGCTCCCGTAAGTCAGAAATGGAATTGAAGGTTGAGAGATTGCAATAGGTCTATCGCATAGATTTCTTATGAAATATTTCTTTTTATGCTAGTTTTGGAATGCCTTCAGCATAACATGCAGGCAGACTTGTTCATCAGCCTATTTTGTGTCTGCTGGCGAAGTTGGCCTATAGGAGTAGGGTCTTGCAAACTTTATTGCTTAAGAAGCCTTGCTTTCAACATGCAGATGAAAAAGTGCCTAACCGCTAATAAAAGAGCACCTTATCAGCGAGCATTGACCCTAAACAACAGCATCTTGCGATTTCGTCTAATATTCGTGCTGACATTTGGTCAAAACACAATCTGAACAACCCTGCTGCTGTTTTGGAGGATATAGAAGCTACCGCAAAATAAAAGTACAGTACTAGGCAATTTCTGCTCTCACCACCAGTTTAGTGTCGGGATATTCGGTGCCAGGTTACGGACGCAAATCAGCGCGAAATGGAGTTTTAACAAAGGACTCGCTAAGGTAGTGTTTCCAAGTCTTTTCTTACGACACTTCTTCCCCATATTCTCTCAGTGTGTCCAGATTCACATGCCTTTGTATTTACAGGCAAAACAAAGTAGCAATACCCTTTCTGTAATGCCGACGCAATCTGTCGTGCGCAAAAGGGTGGAACATATTCCTGATATTAGTAGGAAACGTTTCCATTTTTGCATGACTTGCATGATTTCTGTGTGAGTTTTTACATGACTTGTCGAGACTGTGCGTAAATTAATTTAACCTAAATATATTGTGTTTCTTCGTCATTTCGGAGCGCCATATTGTTATCATGCGGACAAAGATTACACGATATGTTAGCGACTGCGGTGGCTCAGTGGTTATAGTGGTCGGCTGCTGACTCGAATGGAGCATGCTTCAACTCGGGCGCGGCGGTCGCATATCGATGCATGCGAAATGCTAAAGGCCCGTGCATTCTAGCCGGAGTCTTAGTAGCTATGGGGCGATAACCCTGCAAACAACTATCTAACCTTATTATATCATGTCAGACACTGCAAAAATAATTATGTAAGAATGCTCAATTGGGCAACATGCTTCCCACTACATACACTGTCCTCGATTCCAGCTCACAGGAGTTACAGAAGTAATATTCGTCAGGAGGCAAACAAGAAGTGACCTACTGGTCCCAAGCACAATGTGCCAAGCGATAAAAGTCGTACGGCACATTCACGGCAACAAATTCGAAGTCTTGGTTGCCTACACTCCGGTCCCAAATGCTTTAAAAGCACTGTAAGTACTCAACTCATTTATAACTTCTTATTGTTCTTTCCAAAACATATATTCTAAGAATCTTTCCGTGCACTAATATTTTGTCTTTTCCTCATAGCGAAGTGTTTTACAATGTGATGACTATCTCAACAGTCCCGCGGCATCCACAGCCGAATGTCTTGAGCTATCAGACAGTGAAAGGTAAGGCATTAGTTCCCGCTGTAAGAACAATAAACGACCACAAATGAGGTGTATACGTGTTTTATTATACGAACATGAATGTTATACAGCGGTAAATAAAAGGTGCGTTTATAGTCGCCTTTAAAAAATACAGTTACCATGTGCCGTGCAAAACAAAGACTGATTGCTACGGAACATCTTGTCTCGATTCTTCTCGACATTCCGAATCTTCTTTTCTAGCTTCAAAACACTGTAGCGTGACCGAAGACGAGTACAAAAATGAACAGAAAGAACACCATGAGTGCTCCCTTTTTAGTATGGTGACTAAGAGGCCTATTTGGGGAAGTATTAAGCCGAGTTAATTTCATTGGTAAAAGATATTATTCCACTAAAGAAATGCTCCTTCAACTTGTTGTATCGAGTGCGTTGCGACTCCAATTTTTCTGTAGTCACTTGATTTTAAACGAAACAAATTTCGTGTGCTATAGGACAACGGGCGAACGCAACTGCGGCGGCGACGGGGGGCGCACCTCGCGGCGAGGAACGCGCATGCTGTAGGATAAGCTCGCCCCAACGCGAGCTCCAACGGCCGCAGTCTGATCGCGGCGGCGGTGATGCTGCGTTCCCAGTTTGATAAGACTGCCGATTTTAAGCGCAAATCATGGGATTGTCGACTGCGCAGGCCTGCACATGTTATATTTCACCGTGAACTCGCTTTAGCCGCTCCAACCGCTTAATAGCGCATATCAGGCAGCAAACGTTGCATCGCGCGCACTAGTGTTTGTCAATTAGTGTAAAATTAATACTATGAAAAAAAAAACTGAATGCATCAACAATACATATTGGTTCAGCACACGCCACTGGAGAATATTGAGCAAGTACTTGCGGTGCGAAAGGAAATGAAGAGATCAACCTGGCGTACTACCGCTCGGCTGTGTTCTATGAGCGACACTTTTCACTGTGACGACTGACTAGTGCAACGCTAAATTTTTGTGCAAGAGAAAGTTTTTAGAAGTACATTGTTCTGAGCCCACCTGGCGCAGTTATTGCGCAATTACAAAGCTGATATTCGCTGATCTGCGAACAAGGCACACATGGCGGGCACTCCTACTGCCGAACCTGTTTCTACATAAAGCTTTCTAGTCAGCGCAAAGTGCCCTCAAGAGTGTTTACATGAATCATTGAAAAACTTTGGGAGCGCGCTGAGGAATTATGAAAATAAACATAGAGTCAACGGTTTCTCGCATCATGCCACAACGTCCTCTTTCAAATGACTTCAAAGAGCATTATTACTTTACTACCGGTCTGGCACACTCGATCGAAAGATACCACCACCTTTTTCAGTGGTCTCAAAAAATTTTAAAAATTCGCTTTTTGGAGTCAAAATTTGTCTTCGGTGCCATGGTATTCTTAGTGTTGGAGACACGAGAAAACTAGTGCCTCGTCTTCAGTTGAAAGCTTTTCAATTAATTTTAACTTGTAGAGTGCCATCGTGGTCCGGCAACCGAAGACGACGACTGTCCCAGTACGCCTGCCAAGCATGCGCAGACTGGATTTTCATGGCTGCTTAACTACAAGGCCGGCGCAGCGCTGTTCTGTCCCAGCCTGGCTGAGCGCGTCCAGCCGAATATATTTGTGGGGACCTGACGATGACTGGTGCCCACGATTCGTCTCCACAAATTTGGTAACTCCGGACTTCGCGTCTTCGTTCTCAGCTCCTGCCCTGCGCTTTGCATCAGCCGCTTCGCTAGGCCTGCCACTACCCGGAGCTCGAGACCCCGCCTACCTTCCATCGTGTAAGCCCTGGCCATGGATCCCTCCACCCCTTTACCGTCTCGGTCGCCTCGCACGCTGCCACTTCATGAGTCCGCGGTCTCCGCCCTCAAGCTCCCCGACTTCTGGTCATCGGACACGGAACTTTGGTTCCTCACCATCGAGGCCTTGTTCCGCCGGCACCGCATCACGTCACAGGTGACCGTGTTCGACCATGTCATTGGTGCGCTCACGCCTGCTACTGCTGCGGTTGTTCGCGACGTCCTGCGCTCTCCGCCTGCCGATCGCCCATACGATCATCTCAAACCTATGCTCATCCAGAGAACTACTGAAACGGAGCCGCGTCGGCTGCAGCAGCTCCTTACCTCAGAAGAGCTTGGAGATCGCAAACCTACCGAGCTGTTGCGTCGCATGACCGCCCAGGCTGGAGACTTGGCTACTTCCCACGACAGCGCGCTCCTGCGGCAACTCTTCCTGCTGCGCCTGCCTCCGCAGGTGCGCATGATCCTGAGCGCGTCTTCGTCTCAGACCCTGGTATCCCTGGCTACGCTGGCGGATAAGATCATGGACGTCAGCTTTCCCTCTGTTGGAACACTTCATCGCCCTCCTGCCCCTCAGCTATCGAGCCCAGCTCCTGACGATTGCTATACCCGTCTCACTGCTACTCATGAGGAGCTAGCCCGGCAGGTGGCGCAGCTTACAGCGGAAGTTGGAGCCCTTCGTGCTCGCCGGCCGCATTCGTCGTCTCCACCCCGCCTAGCAGCCCCAGTTTTTCTGACAATCGTTCTCCGCACCCGACGACCCTTTGCTGGTTCCACCGCCGATACGGCTCTCGCGCACGCCACTGCCGCCAGCCCTGCTCCTTCGCGCGAAACGGTCCGGCCGAACACTGAAGGCGGCCGGTGTTCTCGGCCTGCGATCCAGTCGCCTTTTCCACGTCACTGATCGTGTAACCAAAGTCCGCTACCTCATCGACACTGGTGCCGAGATCTGTGTTCTTCCGCCTACGTTGGCTGAGCGGCGCCGTCCTTTACACTCTCCTCCTCTGACCGCAGTCAACGGATCGACCATGCGGACATACGGCCAGAAGTCGGTAACGCTTGACCTCGGACTCCGCCGTACCTTTCGCTGGGTATTTTTTATCGCGGACGTGCGCACGCATATCATCGGCGCCGACTTTCTATGGCACTACAGGCTCCTAGTTGACATGCGGCAAAACAGAATACTGGATTCAGAAACAAGCCTAGTCGTACAAGGCGTCTCTTGCCGCGCTCCACCACTCCGGCTCCTCCAGGTGCACAGCACCGTTTCCGACCCTTGGTCCAGCATCCTTGCTGAGTTTCCAGATGTCTTCCGACCCCCGTCCCTCCAAGCGCCAGTCGCTCACAACGTGACATCATATTGTGACGACTGGGCCTCTCGTGTTTGCTCGCGCTCGTCGCCTCGCACCGGATCGCCTCGCTGTCGCCAAACAGGAATTTGAGCATATGCTAGAGCTTGGCTTCATCCGCCCCTCCTCCAGACCTTGGGCGTCGCCTCTCCACATGGTGCCCCAAAAGACCGGCGACTGGCGGCCGTGTGGCGATTACCGGGCCCTCAACAAGGCCACAGTCCCTGACCGCTACCCGATTCCCCACATCCAAGATCTTACATCGGCTCTACATGGCTGCACAATCTTCAGCAAAGTCGATCTTGTGAAGGCATATCATCAGATTCCTGTGGAACCGTCGGATATCCCGAAGGCCGCCATTATTACACCTTTTGGCATGTTTGAATATCTGAGGATGCCTTTCGGTCTTCGCAACGCGGCCCAGACTTTTCAGCGTTTCGTTGACCAAGTCCTACGCGGTTTGACATGCTGATTTGCCTATCTTGACGACATTCTCGTCTTCAGCCCTACGGCGGAGGCCCACAAGCTCCACCTGCGTCAAGTGCTCGAAAGATTCAGCCGCTTTGGTCTCGTGGTCAACGGACCGAAAAGCGAGTTCGGCGTTGCTGAGTTGGACTTTCTAGGCCATCGCGTCAACGCCCATGGCATTCGTCCCTTGCAGGCCCGTGTCACCGCCATCAGTCAGTTTCCCCGGCACACCACCACCCGACAACTGCGCGAATTTCTTGGCCTCGCCAACTATTATCGGCGCTTCATTCCTCGCTGCGCTGCAATACTGCAGCCTCTCCACAACCTTCTCTTGGGCCACAGCAAGCCGACCGCTCTTGTTGCTTGGACCGATGCCGCTGACCGCGCATTCAGCGGCATCAAAGCAGCCATTGCCGGAGCGACGCTGCTGGTTCATCCTAAATGTGACGCGCCCACGTCCGTCATGGTTGACGCATCGGACACTGCTGTCGGCGTGGTCTTGCAAGAGTTCGTCGCTGGTGTTTGGCAGCTAATTGCCTTCTTTTCCAAGAAGCTTGCGCCCCCTGAACGCAGCTACAGCACCTTCGGCCGAGCGCTACTAGCAATATATTCAGTCGTGAAGCACTTCCGACATTTCAAAATTTCGAAAAAGCGATTACGTTCGGCGCTGTGGCTCGAAAAAATTTTGCTCCTTGTGCGTGGCCAGCGCGTTTTAAAAGATCCCCAGGTGGTTGAAATTTGCCCGGAAACCTCCACTGTGGCCGCTGTTTACCTCTTTCTTGTTTTCTTCTTTCACTCGTTCCTTTATCCTTTCCCTTACGGCTCGGTTAAGGTGTCTACCGAGATATGTGAGAGTTTACTGTGTTATTTCCTTTCCCCAAAACTAATGCCACAATTTTTCTAGTTACCTGCACTGGAGGGGCTGCTTTGCCTGCACGCTTTCGAAAGCGCATGTATTTTCGCACGATGCAGCAAAGATTTGTAGAGGCATAGCAGCTAGGGTAATCGCGTTTTTGAAATTCTAAAAACTGATATTGCTATTACTAACGACCGGCTACGAATTTCTCATTGCACCCAGTTGCCTCTCTGTGATAGAAACAGGTTAGTTATTAGAAATCAGTCGGGCAGTTTTCTACTTAAGACAGTTCACCGGCTTTGATCGGCCAAAGCTTGTAAGACTATGCCGCAAAAGCGATATTTTCACCCCGAAAAGCCTATCTTTAAAAATTTTTGACACTCTTCCCTGAAACACCTCGTATATTTTTCCTCTCCTCCCAGGTAAAAATTTCCTTAGTGTTTGAACTGGTTTATGGAAGTTTGTTCCATCTGGTATGAACTGGGAAGTTGCTCCTCAGACAATTCGATTACGTAAGATGTTTTTATTTAAAAAGGTTGTTTTTTAAGAACACTACGACAACAGTATGCGAACTCTCAGAATCAACCGTTAACTGCCACCTTCCAGGGTAGCAGGGTGGGTGGAGACTTTAATGTTGATATAAAGGCAAGCGGGAATTTCTTACCACTTATGTGGGAGAACATCCCGTTCCTCTCGCTCGTAACGGCTCCCACAGCTGTGATAACCTCGCGAAATACTTGCGGAGACCTCGTCTTTGAGAACCAGGCATTGGCGCAGCAAGTCGAGCATATATCCAACTATTTCTCCGTCCACAAAGCTTCCTTCATTACGATCAATCAGCTGATGAGCTGCGCCCAAATTTCGCATTAAGAAGTAAAGTCATCATCACCAATTTTTTGTTATCCTTATGCTCAACAACCACCCATTGCTTTGAGCACGTTCTTATACCTGCAGAAATTTCTTAGGTTCGCGGTTTGCTGGTTCGCCAACAAAACTTCAGGCCTTGAACGAAGCACGCGACAGCTGCATCATGGTCGCATTTTTTTGCTTGTCGGCACTGCAGCCGCAAGTCGCCTCATTTAGGCACTTTCTACCGTAAAATCCTCCCCTACGTCAACTATGACCATGCGGCAAGTGCGGACAAGCACTGGCAATGGTAGCACTTTTGTTATGCAAACCTATCTAAAAACAGCCAGAACCTAACCCAAAAATCTACAATCAGTAGCGTTTATAATTTAGCACGGCGGGGTGTTGACCGTTCAGGGCGTCACCTCAGGCACCTAAGACTGCTTCTTATTTCATTTATTTATTATTTGTTCATTTGTAGATTCTGCAATCCCAAAACGGTGATTTTAGCAGTTGTAAAAGTGTGGTTTAAATGATTTCATGTACCGGAAAATTGCACTGAATACTAGTTATATAATAGAAAGCCCTAAGAACACACAAGGCACAGCGGGGCTCGACATCAACAAATAAATAAAAAGTCAAATTATCACGCACGGGTTGCAGGAGCACACTATTAAATAATACAAGAAACAGTAAACTTGATAAAAATGCAGGTAATGTATGCGTGTCGTGCTTATATAAGGGCGCATCGATTTTTAAATGTCTTTGTGCGAAAAGAATTAAAGAATTACAACTGAGAATTCGACCGCTTTCAGTGCAAAGTTGAAAAAACTATGATTCGTTTGATTTCTCTCACTTTAGTTTCGGGCTGCGCTAGCTTGTCTACTACGCGGGCTGTATTGCCGAAGCGATCCGGCAATACTTTCTCCGCTTGTCACTTGGTGGCGATGGCGTCTAAGCGATTGCGGTGGCTCCTATCGAAGGCCCATTGCCCCATATTGTTTCTTTAAGGCGATATAATGAGACTCCAGTTTATGTCATTGCCTGGTTTGCTTCACTTTTGTGCCACTGCGATGCCAACTGCGTGATTAGAGATGGTCCCAACGTTAAATTCCAAAGAAGACCACAAAATATTCCGTCGTATTGCTCTGTTGTTAGCCATGTTTTAGCATAATGCGATGAGTGTCGCACTCTTGTTATCCGGGGGGTCGAGCCACGGGAACAGAATGCATCTGCCAAAGTTAAGCCGGCAAGCATGACGCAGGACTTACCTATTACTTCGCGTCGGAACATAATGAGGAGAGAACAAATCTTTCGGCGCAAGTACCTCGGCTTGCAAAAGAAAGAATCTGAGAAAGAACAGGGTTTATGGAAAATGAACCAGCCGTGACAGGCTGGAGAAACGCTAGAGAACAATTCACATCAAATGTCGACAGTAATTTATAAATTGGGGGGTTCTACGTTTGGAACTGGGTAATGAGCTATGAGTCACGGCGTAGTCACTTCAGACCATCTGGGTTCTTTAATGTTCGATAGCGTCCCGCGGACGTTTCTGTGTTGCGCCTTCATTTGATATACGGCCTCCTTGTCGGGATCACACCCGTGATCTCTGGATGTGTAACCGAACGCCTAAGCCACTGATTAACCGCAGTGGGTCGAGCTTTTGCACTCGTGCGAGAAAGTAACAGCAGTGTGTCCTTCATTTTGTACTCAATTACTGCAACCTTGTTCAATATTAAGCAGACGCAAGCGGTAACCAATCAGGGCAAATGCTCTATATAAACAGACCTGTAACGCAGAAATCGCGAAACACACCGCTGCCTTTGGTTCTGGTTTTCTTTAAAGCACGCCCCTACTTATGAATGAACTTAAGGTGAATTTTAAGGCAGAGTCCTTAAAATATTGGAGGTGGCTTCTTCCACGTAGTCGCTTGACTTCATGTAGCAGAATTAGTAGATTATGATGTAGCATGTAGTAGTATCATGTAGCATGTAGTAGATTATGATAGCAGAATATTCATGGTTGTGCAATGTGATATAGCCAGAGATGGTCATCTTAACAATGGTACCATCTTAGTAACGGACCCATAACAGTACCATACTGCTCCAAAAAATACATGCATCCGAAAGCTGATTTGCTCAGTGCTCCCAATGAGCACTAATCAAAAGGATCGCTTACAACAAACCTGCTTGTGACGGCACGGGCATTACCTGAAAACAGATTCGAAGCTGATTTTCATTAACTTGTTTCCAGGAGAACATCGCATTCGAAATGCTGCTCTCTTAAAGCGATGCTTTGTATTGCGCGTCTTTCCGACAAAATAAAAGTATCAGAAACGCTTTCAAGAGAACAGTCCCGTGTGCATAAACGCCCGGTCTAAGCATGGTGTTTAACTAACAGCTCACATACTTGTCTGGGAGACGTAACAACGACATTCGGATCGCAGGCTTCAAAATCATACGTACGCCTGACAGTTGAAAAAGGGGCCCCTGCTGGCTAACGCTTTCCTTGATTGTATTCTCCTTGGTTAGAAAATAAAAAGTAAAGTACCCTTGGACAAAATATACAACACTGACCAAGGACATGGCACGTAAACTCGCAGCAAATTCGTCATAGAGATGTCACGCTGAAATATCCCGTAATATGCGGGACTAAAAAAAAATTTCGCTATTGCTTAATATGCCCCGTCTCTGGCCTGTTTGAAGTTGTTTTTTAGGCAGTTTCAAAAAATGACACGCTTGATTATTACGCTTAGTTTGGAGGATTTAGTTTCCTAGGGACATCTTCTTTGTTTTGTAGTAGAACCTAAACGGTAATTATTGACCGTGATGTTCTTGAAACCTCACGAAGAGAGCATAAACGAGGTTTCATGAAAAACGCGGAGTGTTGTGTCATTTTTTTTCTTATGACAATATAGGTGGAGCAATGTATTCTTTCAAGATCTTGTATGCTGACCACTTCAATGGTTGCTTTATCCTGGTTTCTTACAATAAGCATAACAGAAGAGGTGAGTTTAATCCACGACGTTTTTAGCACCGGCCAGTAAAAGTCTCCCGACTCAGTTCATTTTCATTGACATTACAAATTTCCTAATATTTACAAACTGCTCTCTAAAATACTTATATCCGAATTGTTGTATTGCCATCTTCTCCTCTTGGTTAGATCATGCCGGGAGCCGTACCGTTGATAGAGCCTGAACAAAGTAAAAAAGTTATTTCAGCTCTTTCACCGAACTTCGACTACATTTTGCCAAAAGATCAATTCATTTTATCCACTTAGCATCCACGGTCGTGTTTTTCAGGTGGGAGCGTAACCGTGAGTTCGGAAACGCCAATAGCCTTGTTATATATCCGCAATAAGGTGCGACAAGGAAAGCTTTTCAACGTAACAAAGTACCTGACAATCGCTGCATACGTTTTAACACATGCGACTTCATTCAAACTGTAGCAAGCAGGATCATTTCTTTTTTTATACATATGCTGTGCTATCTGCTTTTGCGTTCGGCAAGCCAGTGGAACGCGCAAGGAGCCACACCTTCGTGTGGCGCATGCTACAAGTGTCGCTGCTGAAATCGACCTAAGTACCGAATGCTGCGATCAGGAAACAGGTCTTGTACAGGTCGAATCAATATGAGTGAGCACATGGCCTCTTCGCCTCCGCGCTTCGCAAAGCACTGCGACCGACAGCCGACGAGAGTGGGAGGCACTAGGGGCATGTCTGGAAAGAACACCCGGCTTTGCTTCATGGACATGCGTCTTTGCTGGCGATTCGTGCCATCTCTCAGCGACTGCGGTCCGCGAAGTCTGGAGTTCATGCGCTCCCGTGTTTCCTCTGAAATTGGTTCTAGCTGTACATATGAATGAATAAGTCCAAACGATGACTCCGTAGAACTATCTAGTCGCTGAAGAGTGAAAACCTGTGCAACAAAACCTTCGCAACGTTACCCCAGGCGCTGAAGTTTGCCTTACTATTGCGCAGTTCGCAATGTTTTCTTCTTACTTCCAGTTAGTCCATCGCTTACTTCTACAGCAGCCACATGTACACCGCCGTAATTATGTGGTACGGATGAAGCAGAGCACAATGTCGATTAAACAGAAAAGAATGTAGTATACATATCAGCTATACGAAGACAAGTGACGAAAGCAATGCAAAAATGGGGTTTAACGTCTCAAAGCGACTTAGACTATGGGGGACGCCGTGCGCAGGGCTTCGGAATATTTCGACCACCTCTTTGACGTGCACTGATATAGCACAACACTTGAGCCTCTACCATTTCGCCTCCATAGAAAGGCGACGCGATGGCCGGTATGGAACCCGAGTATTTCGGGTCATCAGCAGCAGCCAGGCCACCATAGATATTGCGCCACCGCGGCGACCGAATAACCAGTTATGAAGCAAGAAAGCAGAAGGAGCGAAGTCGCTTACCACTATATAGCGATTTCCAACAGCTTAAAGGTTAAATGGTTATGAAGATAAAATCTAGATTAATTGTAGAGGAGGAAAAAATGCTGTTAAAGGCGCACTGAAGAGGAATCTGAACTCGTCTTTTGGTCGCGGGAACTCAATCTACACGTTCCGCGCATTCTTAGAAACTTCGACTTATTGCCCTGTGTGGCCGATTTCCCTAATTAAACCGAATTAACATCCGGCTCCCGCTTTTATTTTTTGAATTCTCCCCGTACGGTGGGCGGAGTCGACCAACGCGTGGAGTGCCTTTCAGCCAGCTCCGTGGAGGCTTTGCTTACGCTTTATTTTTTTTTTAGGTTTCCGTGAATAAATAGTTTTATTCGCAGATAATATAGCGACAAAATAAGCCCGCAGAAATAAAAATACGCGCGGGCTATTTGCTTCTACGGAACACTACGTATTACTCCGCCGATGGTAGAGTGGCAAGCCGCCACGGGACTGGGTGAAAGCCACTCCACGCGTTGGTCGACTCCGCCCACCGTACGGGGAGAATTAAATAAAAAGGCGAGAGCCGCACGTTAATCCGATTTAATTAGGGAAATCGGCCACTCAAGGAACAAGTCCAAGTTTCTAAGAAGGCTCGGAACGAGTAGATTAAGTTCCCGCGGCAGAAAGACGAGTTAAGATTCCTCTTCACTGCACCTTTATGCGCTCTGAATAGGGGCACGTACGTGGAGGCTAACAAAAAGGGTTCAGCTTAAGTTAAGGACAACGCAGCGAGCTATGGAAAGAAAAATGATGGGTATAACGTTAAGAGATCGGAAGCGGGCGGAGTGGGTGAAAGAACAAACGCGCGTTAACGATATCCTAGTGGAAATCAAGAGGAATAAGTGGGCTTGGGCAGGGCATGTAATGCGAAGGCAAGATAACCGCTTGTCCTTAAGGGTAGCGGAGTGGATTCCAAGAGAAGGCAAACGTTGCAGGGGGCGGCAGAAAAATGAGGTGGGCGGATGAGATTAAGAAATTCGCGGGAATATGGTGGCTGCGGCTGGCTAAGGACAGGGTTTTAATTGCAGAAACATGGGAGAGGCCTTTGCCCTGCAGTGGGCGTAGTCAGGCTGATGATGATGATGATGGTGAAAATGGAAGGACGGTGATAGATATCTGCTCGAAAAACTATCGCAGTGGCTGAGTTCTGGCGTAGGGCTAACAAGGCCATGCTGACGGGGTCAAATGCTGCCTTTTGTAGCCGCGTTACAAATTTAGAGGCGAAATGCCAAAACCCTCGTGTGCTTTGCAAAGGCAGTGTGCGTCACCTAACACTGTGAGCTCAAACTCATCCGGGGTTCGCGCTATGGCGTCTCTCATAGCAGACGAGCAGCTTCATGATGTTAAATTCTGAATATTGAACTATTCCTGGCTTTTTTTGAATTCCCGGATGTAATAAAAGGATCCCTTTTACGTGACGAACACATTTCAGATTGATTTTTTTCATCGCAATTAATCTGTTTAAGCAGCTAACAGAACTGAGCGTTTCATTAAATGAAGTCCGTGTTTGAAGAAATGTCTCACGACGAAAAATATATAACACAAATATACCCCTCCCAAATTAAATTAAAGCCGAAGCTTGGGCGGTGCGCAAAGCTGAATGTTTGCAGTTCCCTAGTTTTGACTCGATATGTGGAGCCGGAAATTTGTACAGTCAAGTATCCATGAGTGTGTCACGAAGCTCACTTGCGTGACATTTTCGAGAGCGTGTGTACTATTTTCTAACTCGCTGCACACTTGCAGTAACGACCATACATTGGCGTGCAGTGTTCCGAGCACGGCGCCCCATCTGGGCGTCTTCCATGGCCTCGTAGCGCTCACATTTGCTCATCCAAACATTCAACCTAATGGGAACGAAAAGATAATCGCAAGCTAAGCTTTCAAAATTCAGTGGAACAGCAATAATATTTTACCAATGGTTCATTGTGCTTCAAGCAAAGCTCATTTCGCCACTCGTGCGTTTCATGCACCTGCTGCACAGCCATCCACGGAGCGCAATGCATGTCGTGGTTCCGCCGCGCCGTTGGATGTGGAATGTCTCTCTACGCCGTGCTTTAAATCTCTGCTAATCCAGACGTGGTTACAGTTTGCTCACGTGAAGTCCGGCCTGGACCCTTTATCGCCACTTGACTTCTCACCTCGTGATCACGCTCCCTGCAGCTCTTGCCAATATGGTGCTAATAGGTGTCGATGAAAGCATTATGCATGCATGTCAAGGTAGTGAAATAGTATCGGTTCCACCATAGAGCATGCATGTTCCTTCATCTCTGCTTGGTTTTTGAGTAATGTGGCTTCCGCGACCACAACAAGATATTTACTTTTTTTCCCACGAAACTATTTTCAGCATAACATGCTATGTCAAAGCCTTGAAAATAGAACAATTTGTTTAATTACAACAGCTCAGGCGATGCAGGCTGCAAGGGCTTAGTGAAGAGGAAGTGTTATCATTCCGAATTTCGCCAACATCGAAATTCAGTCGCCGCGCCTGGGGTTGAACCCGCCTCTTTCGGGTCAGCAGCCGAGTGCCCCAACCACTGAGCCATCACATGGACGCAGTCTTTTCTACTATAAAACATATCCCACAGGAGTACATTGGTAATCGCGATGTCCTGCCACTTTGACCAGCCTTTTTTTGCAAGGTAAACTCACTCAATATATGTTAGTGCTCATTTATTGTCCTATGTTTTAGTTTCTCCAACCTAAAATGATCTTACATTGGTTTCTTCACTGCGCCTCTTGTGTTGCCAACTGCACGCTAGGTTTGTGTTTAAAAATCTCGGGTTGCTCGAAAATAATCCAAAACATTCTACAAGTAAATGTAGTATTGTTCATGGTGTTGCTTCACCTCCTAACAATACTAAAATAATTATTTTTTTCCACAGCTTGCCGCCTTCTCCAGACGAGCAGCACGGTGGATAGACGCATTCCCTTCATGTGCCTGAGAGTCTACAAGGAAAACTGCCCTCAACCTAGTGTTGAAATTTACCTGCCAGTTTGTCGGCAGGTGTTCGCGTATAACAAAGGGCCGAGAAGATGATTGAGCCTGCAATTGATATGGCGTGCTGCTTCACATGATGTACAGAGAATAAAACCTGTGTAAAAATGTCTCATTATTTCTCGACCCCACCTTCAACGACCTTATATTTGGAGAAATAGAAGACTGCCGTAATTCCGCACAATATGCCGATATTTGTAGGGACGGCACGACTCTACACCAGATGTATCAGTATTATTTGGCAAACGGACCAGATTGTAGATTTGTCAAGGCGAAAGTGCGAGATATGGAAAGGAAATAAATGCATATTACTAAATAACGTCTACGTCCCCTAACATCTACGTTCTTCTACGTCCACTTCCTGTTTTCTTAGAGTTTAGTGATTTACTAATGACTTGAGAGGAATGTAGAGACGTGATAACTACTGGGATAGCATTTAGAGGAACTGCAGTTAAGAGTACATCGGCGTCATGCGGCAGGGTTTTTTATCTTAGCTTGTAACATCCTGGGGTGTCCGTGAGTTCGCGTATGAAGCATCAGGGGAGTGCAAATCACGCCGACGGTGATCACTCTCCGTGCCACCTGCCCCGGAAAGCTCCATGACGTCACGCGTAACGTCAGCCAGTTGCACGGTAGATTTTGTCGCGTATACGCGTGCTGCCGGCGGCTCGGTATGAATGCTGAACCGAGTAGTAGTGCTGCTCGCTGTGTGAGTCACGTGCTGTGCCGTGGTCGCTCTCGCGTCATACCCTTCAAGGCGAAGCTTCAGTATCCTCTTAATTTTTTAAGGCGGAAGCCTTTAATGCCTCATCGTTGTAAGCAGGAGTTGTCGACAGAAAATGTCACGCTTTTCAATTGGTCGAAATGCTCGTGACGGCACAGTGCGCGAATTTCAAATGGGGCCAATTGTACTTTGGCTAGTAACCATGCGTTTTTTTCCCGCTAGAGGGCCAACTGAGGCGCATGTGCTTCGTATGGGCTCCGCTTTCGAACACCTTCTGCAAGGAAAAAAGCCAGGATACTTCGACTCCGACACACGGACAAGAAGCGTGAGTCCTTTCAAGACCTCCTTTAAGCAAATCGGAGCTCGGGCGACCGAGCTCCGACTGTCTAAAGCCAGCGTCGCTCCGGCGCCCTAGCTTACCCGAACGCCAGGCCTGGCGCGGCGCGAACGACACGGCGCGAACGCCACGGCGGCAGTCATGGAGTACGCCGTAGCTGGGACGAACGCCTCCCCAGACGAATTCGAGACGCCCGATTGGAAAACGATTGTGTCTTACCGGAATCAGGACCCCAAAGTTGTATCATTAACAGCTCAGAAGCCAAATAATCAGACCGAAAAGTCGAAGGCGCAACCTCTCCCTCCATTCCATCCTAAGAAACCGCTTCCACGACTACCGGAGGAAGACTATAAGATAATCTACAGACCAACGGGTGGCGTAGACATCACGCGCTACACCGAGAAATCTATCAGGCAAGCTATTGCATCAGCTAGCGGCATTACCGCGACCGAGGCTGACAAAGACCAATCCAGAACGAACTGTACAAAGAATGTGTTCACCATATCGACGCCGGTGCAGGCAAACGCACTACGTTACGTCGCAGTCAAACAAATCAAGCTGGAAGGCAAAGACATCATCATGACGTCGTACATCGCTCCTCCGGACAAGGCCTTGCAGGGCATCATCTACAGGGCTTACGATGGCGAAACGCAGCAAGAAATGATGAAAGAACTTCGCAAAAGAAACCCTGAAATCGTCCAAGCACGAACCATGGGAAGAACATCAAAGTCCCTCCTGCTCCACTTCAACGCGGACGAATTGCCAGATAGCATCATATACTTCGGCGTCCTGTATCCGGTCTACCCCTTCATTCCAAAAGTAGAGGCGTGCACGAACTGCAGAAGAGTCGGACACCGAAGAGACGTATGTCCAGAGCCACCGCAACAACGGTGCCCGTACTGCGGAAACCAGCACCTCAAAGAAGAAATCTGCGACCCAGTCTGCATTGTCTGTGGAGAAGGGCACCGCACAGGCGATAACAGCTGCAAAAAAAGATTTCTACGACCCCACACTAAAACGTCGGAGCACCAATCAAGATCAAAATCCCGGACCAGCGACGACTCAACATCCACCCAAAGAAAGGACCGCTCGAGCTCCTTCCCGCCCTTGGACAGCGGACGCAGCAACAGCCGCAGTGGACGCAGCAGCAGCCGCAGCGGACGCAGCAGCAGCCGCAGTGGAGGTGACAGCGGCACCGGCAGCCGGACGCAGAGCCCCGGACCGAAACAGGTGAGCTGGGCAGGGGTGGCCTCTCACGGAAAGGGGACGGAGCTGCAGTTATTACAGTCTAAACTCGATCAGGCACTCCACCACACTCAAATACTTACGGACCGCATCAAACACTTAGAACAGGAAAACAGTCAACTAAAAGCACCCACCAAATCTAAGGACCCTCCTCCAAAACCACTTGCCATGCAGGAAGTTACAGAAATGGAAACTACTGTGTCCGCAACAGTCGAAACCCCAGTGAGCGTAGTAAGCAAGGAAGAAACACCTCGCAAAAAACGAGCAGTAGCTGATGTTAGAAATCCCTCATTGGAGGATAGAGTCCCAAAACTCGAACAAAAAGTGGAAGAGCACAGTCAGAAACTCGATAACGTAACACAAACAGTTGACAATTTATCACAAAGACTCGAACAACACATACAGGATGTAAATCACAAGTTCGGGGTAATCGACACCATTTTACAGGAAATTTTACGTCGGCTTCCCCCATCAGCTCAAGGGGCGCCAATCGATCTATCCCAGCAAAACGGCCAATCCTAAAAGCATAACAATTTGGCAGTGGAACTGCAGATCTATGCGCAACAAAAAAGCAGATCTGCAGTTACATATTCAATCGCAATCCGAAAAACCTGACGTAATAGCGATCCAAGAACCCAGAATATCTCGACTAAAACTGCCAGGGTACCGGGCAGTTCTGCCATGTCACATCACAGAACAACCTTTAACCACTACGATGGTACATAGAAACCTTACCGTGGTTAACCACGAAATTGAAAACGTAGAGCTCGACTGTATATTAATCGAAATTTTACCCAGCAAAAGAAACTCCTCTTCTCTGTTCATACTGAACATATACAGCCACCCCAGGGCGCAGGCTGGACCAGCAAAAGCCGCTATACTGAAAGCCCTACAAATTGCAGGCCAAAACCCAACCCTAATTGTGGGCGACTTCAACGCTCAACACGTGCAATGGGGACACGCAACTATATCTAAGAAAGGCACGGCCCTAATTGATTTTATCCAGCAAAGAGGGCTAACCCAATACACGGATCCCATGCAACCTACCAGGATAGGTAACAGCGTGAGCCGGGACACGTGCCCGGACCTCACGATAGGCAAAAATCTCCCAGACTTAAGCTGGAGCAACACCAGACAAAATCTGGGAAGTGACCATTATATCATAGCATCTAAAATCAGCATTGCCAAACTCAAACCCCAACCCAGAAAAAACAAGATCACCGACTGGGACAAACTTAGAACGATCCGCGACCAAAATCAGGAATCGATCACAGACCTAGAACAGTGGACACAAACCCTCCTATCAGATGTGGGAAAGGCCACTAAAGAACTAGCACATGACCTAGACGTAAATGCGATTGACAGCAGACTTACACACATGTGGGAGGCAAGGCAAAGCCTAGAAAAAAGATGGCTTAAACAAAAATACAACAAAAAGCTTAGAAACAGATACTCACACTCACAAAAGAAATTCAACACCACTCCGCAGAAATCGCAAGGCAGCAATGGGACCATATCTGCGAAAATGTAAATGGCAATCTAGGCACGAGAGAGACGTGGAATCTTCTGCGGCATCTCCTTGATCCGGAATCAAATAAAGCTACGACTCAAAGGGAAATCACCAAAATTTTAAACATGGACCCAGGCACGGATCAAGACATTATCAACACGCTACAACAGAAATACTTCTGCACAACCCGAGAGACGCAGTCACTACCAGATTATAAAGGACAACCTAACCCCCTCCTGGACGCTGACATAACAATAGCGGAAATAAGAGCAGCCCTCCATAAGATACGCACGACATCCGCCCCGGGAGAAGATGGCATTAACAATAAGACACTCAGAAACCTAGACGACGCTTCCATCACAGCCCTCACGGATTTTGCGAACGAGTGTTGGAGGGAGGGAAAACTCCCAGCGGCTTGGAAACATGCCATCGTTAAATTCATCCCAAAACCGGGCAAAAAGCTCGCGCTCGAAAACCTCAGACCTATTTCGCTTACATCTTGCATAGGAAAGCTGATAGAGCACGTCATACTAGACAGACTGCAGTCTCACATGCACAAAGACAATTTATATCCACACACTATGATTGGCTTTAGACCACATTTATCAACACAGGACACGATGCTCAGACTAGCAAATGAAGTCCTCTCTCAGGAGCAAGAAAGGAGCACCAGGGCAATCCTAGCTCTAGATTTAACAAAAGCTTTTGATAACGTCAAACACAAAGCAATCCTAGAATCTCTTTCACCGTTGAATGTGGGCGAAAGAGCGTTTAACTACATCAAGGACTTTCTCTCCGATAGAACGGCTAAAATTCAAATTGGCGCAATTAAATCCGACACCTTCAGCTTAGGAGACAGAGGAACGCCGCAAGGATCGGTCCTCTCCCCCTTCTTATTCAATATAACCCTCATCAAAATGGCACACGCACTCGCACAAATCCCAGACCTAGAACACTCTTTGTACGCGGACGATATCACTCTTTGGACCACCAAGGGGAGTATTGCCACAATACAAGATACACTACAACAAGCGGCAGATGTAGTAGTAGAGGAGGCACAAGCCGCGGGACTCGCGTGTTCCCCCCAAAAATCTGAAGTCCTCATCCTACACCCAAAGCGTCAAAGGAAAAATAAAGCACCTGAGATCAAAATCTACGCGGAAGGGGCAGCCATCCCAGAAGTGGAAACACTAAGAATATTAGGAATGCTGATACAGTCTAACCAAAAAAACGACACGTTAATTAAGAAACTGAGAAACACTGTCAACCAAATCTCCTTCCTCATCAGACGCATCGCGAATAGGCGAGGAGGAGTTAAAGAAGCCGAGACCAGGAGACTAATACAAGCCTTCGTTCTTAGCAGAGTCAACTACACTACACCATACGTCACCCTCACAGTAAGAGAAAGAGACGACCTGGATTCTCTAATTAGACAGTCCTACAAAATTGCGCTCAACCTCCCACGTCATACTCCAAATGAAAAACTATTACAGTTAGGAATTCATAACACCTTAGCGGAAATGATAGAAGCACACCTCATTGCACAATATGAAAGACTATCAGGCACTGAAACGGGACGTTTCATCCTAAAGAAAGCAGGAATACAATATGAAGGAATCCGTACACACACCTTGCCAATTCCAAGACACTTAACACTTAACACTTAACGAACACTTAACAGTCCCTCTTCTGCCCAAAAACATGCATCCACACTACGATACGGACAGAAGAAAGGCTAGGGCACAAAAACTTCACGAAAGATTTTCAGTTCAGAAAGACACGGCGCACGTGGACGTGGCAGAACATGCGGACAGAGACGCCTTTTCTCTGGCAGTTGTCGATCATCGAGGTTCTCCCCTTGCATCGGCGACAATAGATAAAACAAAATTTCCGGAGGAGGCCGAAGAAGCTGCCATAGCTTTAGCCATTACCTCCACCACTGCCAAATACATCATAAGTGACTCCAAAACAGCAATTCGAAATTTTGCAAAAGGAAGGGCCCACTCAGCAGCCATCAAAATCTTACAAAAAATCTCCAATACCCGCCAGATAACATTGATCTGGGTCCCCGCCCATTCGGACCATCCTGGAAACGAGGCGGCGCACCAATTTGCCCGAGGATTCGTGGTTAACCGGGAGGTGCGCTACCCCGAGCTCAGGTCGGCCAAGGAGCGAATGGCAACCTACAAAGAAATTACTACCCACTTCAAGAAAGAAAGACAGATCTTCCCAGAACCACATAAATCCCTCAGTAAAACACAACAAGTCATTTGGCGGCAGCTCCAAACAGACACTTTCTTTAATCCATACATGTACTCCATATGGTTCCCGGAGCAGTACAGCTCCGTCTGTTCTCTCTGTGGGCACCAAAAGGCAGACACACCGCACATCCTATACTCATGTACTCAAGACAAGCCATCGCACAGTCTGCAGCTCTCTACCCAATCTCAGTGGGAGGCCGCGCTGCTCAGCTCGGACCCGGAGGTTCAACTTCGAGCCACAGAGCGAGCCGAAGAGGTCGCCGAACGACATCGTCGGTCGGCCACCTGGCGTCCGGCCTAGAAGAGGAGCCCACCGCGGGGAGGGGAACATGACCCCAATCCGCGCCTAAGACCTCTTCTTTAATAAAGTTTACCTCCTCCTCCTAGTAACCATGCAACTAATCAAAGGGATCGTATAGGGATGCTCCAACTAAGTGGGACTGAGTTTAGTTAATTGCTTAATAAATCAATTAGCCTAATTAAGATAGAGGAGAATGAAGTGGTCAGAAGACAGAGGAAAACAAAAGAAAGACGCGCGTCGCAGCGACAACAGCGTCCGCGGAAGGAGACGCTGCTGAAAAAAAGATAATTACGAAGCCGCGTTCGCTCCACCACCACGCACTTCCCCATTAAGTTCGACGTTGCTCGTTTCATATACGTTGTGTCGAGCATCCTATACAGTTCGAACATTTGACAGGTGAATGACAGAACACGATGGATAAAAATACGATGATATAAATATGAAATAGCCTAATTAACCTTTCTAGTTAGACCGCATAAATCAATAAAACCGAGAACGAAATTGGTCGAGTTGGGGAATCGAACCAGGGTCTCCGGAGTGCGATACGAGCACGCTAGCCACTCCGTAATGCCAGCTGAATGGTTTGGAATGAACAAAGGCGCGTCTAGCTAATACGGCGTCTTCGTTCACTTCCATCTTCCCCCTTTCCCTTACGGCGAGGTGCAGGTGTCCACCCAGATATGCGAGAGAGATACATTTCCTTTCCTCAAAAATAAATTTACCGTCCAGCAAGGCGTACAGCCGAATTGGCGATGGCGTTCTGTGGACTCCCTGGCAGCGTTGCAAGACGCTGTCGCGTTCCACTCTTACAGGCGAAGCTTAACATGTTAACCACACATCAGTAACACACGCAGACAGCCAATGGATGCGTCATTCGCTGGTAGCACTTGAATCATCATTCACAACCACATTCGTGGCAGAATGCTGTACTCGGGCTTTCGCCTTGCACCACTTTAGTCGCCAAAGTGACTCCTAATTTTTGATCATCATGTTATGAAGAGCGGCGGTCAACACTAGCTGTGGTATCCTGTCGTTATACTGCTATTCCTTCACGCTCGTAGCTTAGCGTGTTTCCGAATCAATCAAGTTTCCGAACTGTACCCGGCGCCCTCCGGAGAAGTTTATTCGGAACCCACGCCTCTATAGCCAAGAGTGCACTTTGTCATAGTCTCACGAAGACCAAGACAATGAGTTGACCCCCATTGGGAACTAGCGGTGCTCGGGTCAAGGTGGATTCACGCGAATGACTATTGGCCTGCGGCACAGGCATCACGTGGCGCGGGTCAAGGTGGATTCACGCGAATGACTATTGGCCCGCGGCACAGGTATCACGGGTCAAGGTGGATTCACGCGAATGACTATTGGCCCGCGGCACAGGCATCACGTGGCGCGGGTCAAGGTGGATTCACGCGAAGGGCTATTGGCCCGCGGCACAGGCATCACGTGGCGCGGGTCAACGTGGATTCTCGCGAATGACTATTGGCCCGCGGCACAGGCATCACGTGGCGCGGGTCAAGGTGGATTCACGCTAAGGACTATTGGCCCGCGGCGCAGGCATCACGTGGCGCGGGTCAAGGTGTATTCACGCGAATGACTATTGGCCCGCGGCACAGGCATCACGTGCCGCGGGTCAAGGTGGATTCACGCAGACTATGGGCCCGTGGGCCAGGCATCACGCGGCGCACCACTTCCATCTAGTCCGTGAGGTTCGCGCCTGGTCAATCTTGTTTGTAAACGAAGAACCGCGAATGTCTGCGTGAATGATTGATCCGCTTGTCCCCACGTGCTTAGGTGGGGGTCGTAGCCGGTGGCTGCACATAAGTTAAGCATGCCCAGGGCCTGCTTCCGCGCGTGGTCCGGACGCGGACCTTGCAGATCGGAAATGACTGTTATGTGACGCATGGCCCATGGGCGGAGGATACAGCATGTTAATTCGTCTTTACAGGTGCTGGTGCGGTCTGTGAGAACGCGTGAACTAAAAAGCGCGGCCGCTCGGCTTGCATGGCCACGTAATAACTGTTAATGATGGTCCATAAGTGCTCCGACTGCATCCGTGCTCGAGACCAGGCTTCTTGTTCGGAGCTAGCTGGGCACGCTACGCAATTTGGGATTCTATCCCGCTGCGGGCCAGTGGCAGCGACTCCGGGGTCCGGACATGGCCCACGATCCGCGGCCGCGATTGGACCCGCGTCTTCTGTGTCAGCAGTCAAGCCCTATAACCACTGAGCCGCAGTGGTGGCTTTTTATGGTTGGGAGTTTTGTGTAGGGCAGGAAATGTTTGACTTGAACACGTCTGCGTGGCAGATGAGCTATGACTTCTGCTGAGCTTAAAGTAGCGAGGTCTTGAATTAGCGCACTACTATCACTTCAATAATCTTTAAAATAAAAACTGAAACTACATTGAATTTTTGATTGTTTTTTAGTTGAAAGTCTTGAAGCGATTAATACTACGAGGGAAGCCGTAGTGGAGGACTCCGAATAGTTTAGACCACCATAGCTCTTTCATCTATAGTGATATCGCACAACAAATCAGTCTAGCTTTGGCTTCCACGAACCCGGATCTTTTGGTCAGCAACTGCGTACCATAGGCACTGAGCCGCTGCGGCTGCTAAAATATATTTTGATTTGTAGCAAGCAACCCAGTGTCCTCCACTATAATCCAACGTTATCCAGCGAAACGCGTCTATTTTCCTTATTATTAGTGTACTGTTAAAAGGACATACACCAATTATTCTGTTTTTTCTTTTTTTGCAGCTTGCCGGCTTCTTCAGACAAGCGGGAAGGTAGATGAACAAATCCATTTTATATGCGATAGAATCCCATTTATGAGTGAAGTGGCGACCTGCTCCCATAGGTCCACATTTTTTTGCTGATTACAGTTCTCATGACCGATGCCAGTCAAAAGTTGCGACTAGCATTTCGGTTCTAGATCGGCACCAGATTGGAACGTGACCAGTCCCGCACTTGTGCATCAATTTGGGGGCCAACTGTTTTTACGCCAGAAACGCCTCACCGGGGAGGATGATATATTGTCTATCCGTTGGTATGCATACAGTAAGGAAACTATTACGCGTGCCAAAACGCTTTCAGCTCGCTGATGCCACTTTCTGTCAGCTTTTCAGGTGTGACGAAATCGCTCCCGTTTGAATGGCGTCACTTGACCTTGCAACGTCATCAACCTCTTGATCGATGACAAGGACTGGTTTTCTCGGGGATGGGGCCCCTTATGATTGCCGCATTAAAACGGTCATCGACCAAACCTCTGGGTCGGCTGGTCAGTGATTAGTTCTGCAGTTGAAACACTTTAGTCCGTCTGTCTCGTATGGCAAAGCCTACGAATAGGGTTTTTAGGCACAACAAAACATATTTTTAATGCAATGTAATCTTTTCAATGTATATTTTAGTATATGTTATGTAAAAGATAAAGTATTTAATGTTCGTTTAATTGTATTTTTAATGTGTGCTTAGTACAGTAGGCAAGAGAAAGTTGTATTTTTGACGTAATTGCAACGATGTTCAAATATTACTCCTAGCGCACTTATAAAGCATTCTTTCTGGTATTTAGAGATATAGACCAAATAAAACAATATTAACATGCAATTGATATAATAAGCTCGAAATGCATTTTTAGCCCAGCCTTTACTCCCAAGGACGGTATTAGCATATCGAACAAGATCAAAGAGACCAAGAAAAGAGAGTGATCATCAAGTGTGCGCGCAAGCTTTGCCGAGATGAATGATATGAAAGACATCGATGACATACAAAAGAAAAAAACAAAACCGATAAGCAATGATAAGCTTGGAGCAAGAGATAAAAAAGGTCGAAAATCCTGGTGAAATGGAAAAGCAGGTCATGGAATGCACGCAAAGGCTTGGTTTGGTTTGGTTTCTGGGGTTTAACGTCCCAAAGCGACTAAGGCTATGAGAGACGCCGTAGTGAAAGGCTCCGGAAATTTCAACCACCTGGGGTTCTTTAACGTGCACTGACATCGCACAGTATACGGGCCTCTAGAATTTCTTTAGAGGAGAAATTCTAGCCGCCGCGGCCGGGATCGAACCCGCGTCTTTTGGGTCAGCAGCCGAGCACCATAGCCACTGAGCCGCCGCGGCCGGGATCGAACCCGCGTCTTTTGGGTCAGCAGCCGAGCACCATAGCCACTGAGCCACCGCGGCGGCCAAAGGCTTGAGAAACTCGAACTCGTTCTATCCTCGGCTAAAAAAAAATTGGCTGTGGTTTAGCCCTGGTTAAACCTGGAGGATTGCGAAAGCACCATCTACGCGTAGACATATACGAGGTCTGTTAGAAAAGTATCCGACCTTATTTTTTTTTTTTGCGAACACCTTATGGATATGAAACAAGTGCGCTTGCACCAGCAGACCTTGAACCGTCGTGCGCATGCACGAATTTTTTAGAGACATGGCAGAGGCCTTTGCCCTGCAGTAGATGTATTCAGGCTGATGATGATTATAGCACTGTTAATGGCCACGGTAATCTCCTCACATCAGTACCATGTTTGTTCTGTCTAATAACGTGTGTAGGTAGCATTATTTTTTGCAGGAACAGGCCAGGCAATAAGCATCGCCAAAGGGTCCAACAAGTTAAAACACATTTCCTGACTTTTTTTTCAGTAAGCTGATAAGGAACCTTCGCTCGTGGGGCTGAAAACGACAAATGATAAAGGCTGAAGGTCTTTCGTGGATCCGATAAAAGCGTCATAGGCCGTCGCGGATGGTGACAACAAGGCAGGCAAAAATAAGGAAGGGTTTCGAGGCAAACTGTTTTGTATGAACATTTCTTCTGAAAGAAGCAAGGCAGTGGCACATGTATTATTCGATCTCCCTTATTTAGGATTGCATTTGCGCGTGAAGAGTTTCTTTTGCGATCTGTTGGCAGCATAGGAAGCTTAGGGGGCAATCGAAGTCATTCGAGGCAAGTTCAGTCGCGCTTGAATAGCGTACGAAGAGACTGCAGTCTGCGTATCGAAAATTAATCGTTAAGGCCGTTCGCGGGTGGCGGTCAACACTGAACACATTTAGAGAGGAAAACAAAGGATATAGTCTTCGACCACGCTTAATTTTCTCCATTTTAAGAACATTTACACAAAATACTGGAGCAGCTGTTATGCGTCAAGTTGAAGAACTTCGTGGCCTGCAAATATTTCCGGGCATGTCAATCTTTTCTTGTGGCTAAAAGGTTCCAGTTGACACCTTGCCCTTAAAGCTAAGAATCTCTAAGCGCCAACTACTGATGTAAGTTTCCCAGGAATCGAAAAATGTAACAAAGATCTGAACGCGGATTTTAATCCTATTTTCTAGTTGTATTTAAAAAACCCGCGCACAAGCACAGGCACTAAGGTGGGTAAGCTGGTATTTCTAGATAGATTAAAATTTGAGAAAATGACAGGGATTAGAACACGTTCCTCGAAGACCTGCAGTGTCAGGAGGTATATTAAAACATATGCATAAGCCAAAAAAAAAAAGGAAACAGCCTCAATCAGGTACTTTCGCAAACAACTCTTTTGTATCTATCTCAACAAATATCTCATATCTCGGAGGAATAAATCGCGGCTTTAATGTTTCCTTATAGGCCGCGCATCCGGTAGTATTTAATTAACGGATCCGTGTGATACGCGATAAACAGTGCAATCCGTATGCATTCTGGGAGTAAGGTTCCGATTTTATTTCTATGTTTCCGCCGTTGTGTGGTTGACGTGATATCTCGTCCGTATGGATTGGGACATTCCCATGTTTGTTATCCAGATCATTAGCCTTTCATCATTTCTCGTAGTTAAGGGCTACGCAGATCATTTGCGGAGCCCTTAACTCTGGGGTGTCTAGTAACCTGAGCCGCTTTGGGACGCTAAACCCCCTTTAACCATAAACCGCAAAACCAGATCGTCCTTTTAGATTGATTCGGCTGCGCCTAACTTGCGCAGAAGCCTAATCAGAAGGTTCAGAATATTTGCAATACTCATACTGACAGTTTCAACACGGATACCACTAAGAGCGTTTTCATGTTTATATTCGCGACTTCCCCTCTCAAGATACCGCGTTTCGTTGTTTGCCAGGAAAGAACACGCTCAGGAAGAAGCTGATCGCATTCACGTTACATCACAGAGCAGAAAGATGAACACGATACAAAAACGTGCACACGAGAGCTGTCTCTCAAAGAGTAGTTTTACCGATGCAGGCGAGATTTAAAATTTGTAAATGAAAAAAAAAACAAGAATTAAGCCATCCGTGTTTACGGCGCAGCAGTGATTACGAAGATAAGGAAACATCAAGGCGAAGGCGATAAATTCATAAAAATTGATTGAGTCATTTTCTGTTAACTTAAAACCTGCATTGCCAACACATGACGCCTGTGTTGTCTCAAAGTAAAAAGTACCGCAATGTTTTCCTTGAATAACACCTTCTGCCGGGCTAGTTGGTTGGGATCCATATGTATCAGCCCTTCTTTCTTCCTTTCTACTCAAGCTCAAGCTGATCCCTGCTACGTAGCATACCTCGACGCGGCATCCTCCTGCCATCAGCGCTCTGTACTATCTTCTTCTCCTTCCTGTGTTGTGTGTAGGCGTTGCTGATACATATGAATATTTTCCTATGGCCTATTTTAAGTTCAACCAGCGCCTATTTCTTCAAATCCGTGTTAACAGCTGCCAGCGCCGCAGATGAGATGAATTAGTGACATTCGCTGCTATTTTGACCGGAATTGAGGCTCATGAGAGTGGTGATGACTGAATATCTTAGCTTCCGGATTTTCATGGGATATTGCGAAATTGAGGACTCCTTAGCGATGTGCAAAACACGTCTGCTTTAGCTTTTCTAAGAAAACGGTAGTTTCTTCTCAAGCGAAATTAAGGGTATATTAGTTTGTCAGAGACGATATTGAATAGAAAACGGCGTTGAAAAAAGATGCTGCTTGAATAATTTGCCGCAGCTTGTTCCCTGCGCGAAGCCGATACAGTATAGTATTTCTCGATTGAATGATACCGTTTGCATACGGAGGAATGAAATGTGCAATAACATTTGCCTCAATTACCATATAATGTTCTTAAAGGGGCACGCGAGTTTAGAACTACAACTCCTCGGCTGTAGAGCAAAACACAAGGAAGCACATGGTGCACGAGGTATAAAGATAGTCCAAAGAAGGGCTTTATATTCCATTAAGATAGCACGCGGATGGGATGTGCCTTGACCGCCAAAATAGGAAGAAAAATTGTGTACTTGCGTTCAATGTGTTCTCCAGTGTGCTGGTGTATTCTTGCGGAGATGTATTTTTTTTCTGTTATAAAACATGCACATGGTTTTAGTGTTCTTTAACTTTCATGGTATCGAATTTCGCAAGGTAATTTGTTTTAAGCAGTACCACACTGTTCAGGGCTATATTAAATATTTTTCCGTTTTCAACCGCTGTTTTTCTCCTCTCCACACCTTGCTCTCTTCGCCTCTTCTTCCCGCTGAGACCAATGCGTAGCGTCTCAGTGCCCCTATAGCATTCTAGCTCTTCCAGGTCATCAGCTGTCAGTGCTACGCGAATATATTCCCGGGCCTGTGCTAGGTAAATGTAGTTTAAAGCACCGAGGTGGTCAAAATTATTTTGCTACTTCCACCTTTCGTCCTCCTCTGCCTCCTTTACTACTTCCACCAAAGTGTCGTAAGAGTGTGCATGTACAGCGATATAGTTACGCGGTTTTTTATTCGCTGAGAAGGAACCATTGCGTTCTGTATATTGGACAGTACACGGATAATTGAAGACGTATGGCACATGCATTTGTCATTTAGTGTACAAAGTTAGGTTTATGGTGCCGATTACAACACTACTGATATGTTATTCTAAGAAAAATCCATTGTTTGATGCTTTGTGGATCTTTGTCGTATATACAAGGCGAAAAAGGTATATGAAAGTTTTTTGAAGTATAAACAAAATCACTTTTCTTGCAACAAGAATCAAAGTCGCTACGTCAATGATGACGTTGAAAGATCTCTGAATTTGTGATTGATGACTTAAAGCGGTTGGCAGCGTGGTGTTTATTTTGAGATGCGCATCTGAAACGTATTCGACATCAAGGAAGTTTTTTTCAGATAATGCCTTAAGGCGGCTATATCTTCATCTCATTCGATGACCTGTCACAGCTAAAAAAAAAACGCGAAATTAGGTTCATACAGCGCTACATACATTTGTCCTCTGTGGTTTTTAAGTTTTGAATTCTTGTGCGTCGATGCTCATTAGATGCATAAATTGAACTTTGCGTTCTCAAGCGACTCTTACCATGAAAGACTACAATAACGTAATGCACTCTAAAAGAAAGGCCGCGCCAGTGGCAATATAAAAGCATTGCAGAACAAAGTAAAGCTTTGCGCCAGAATAAGATCCCACGTTCTAAAAAATGTTCATGTTTCGGATGCCATTAAATTCTTCTTCCATTTATGCTAAGGATGTATAAGATGAATCCGCTAATTACATGAAGATGCTCTTATAATTTCTAAACAATCATCACCCATAACAATTAACGTTACATTGTCGAATAAACTATTCAACTGCTCGGTATTTGGTGATGTCCACGTAATTTCCGAGACAGGAACAGAAAAAGGAGCGAGGAATCTGAAACCGAATAAAAAAAATTACCGAAGACACTTTGGAAATTCTAAAGGGGGCTTGGCGAAAGCCTTGTGGTCAACCCACTGCCATTTCTCCGAACCGCTTGGCGCTTGGCGGGCTTCCCGCATGTGTGGTTTTTATTGTCTTTGACGGCTGCGGCAGCTTTTATGATTGTAGTGTTTGAGAGCGCAGCTCTTTGGCGCCCGTTTCGCGGCGTCGCCGTCGCCGTTGACCCTTCGGCGTTCATTGTGTTCATTGGCGTGTGCGTTGACGTTTTAGAGACCGATCATTTTAAGGAAAGGAAGCGCTCATAACTGGCCCCCTGGGTCAGTGGACGCCTGAATCGCGCTTTTGTGTTGTTGTTGCGGATGCAAGAGCCGTTGCCTAGCAACCGTCGCGGTGGGCACCCGAACCGCACCGTACAGGAAGGGAGGCAGTGGGAATGAAAGAAGAAAGTGAGGCAGTAGTGAAGAAAATGAAAATTGTATTTGAGGAAAGGAAATTACGCAGTAACTGTCTCGCATATCTCGGTGGACACCCGTCGTCTGTTTGTACAGGAAGGGAGGAAGCGGGAGTGAAAGAATAAACAGAAAGAGGGACCGTAATGGAGAAAATGAATTTGAGGGCAGGAAATTACGGAGGAGGTTGCGCCGCTACGCGGAGGAGAGGCCACTGTTGGCACGATTACAGCGCAAGGATGGACACCGCGAGCATGGACGAACACCACGAGTGATGTTTGCAAAAACAAAAGCCATCGCATGTGATAGTAATGAGTATTACTACTGCATTTATACCAATATTTTGCTGCAGCAGACTAGGCGTGTTTTGCGCACTATTAGCTCTTTATTTAGTTAAAACTTTTTTTTATTTTTGGTTTGGTTTGGTTTGGTTTATGGGGTTTAACGTCCCAAAGCGACTAAGGCTATGAGAGACGCCGTAGTGGAGGGCTCCGGAAATTTCGACCACCTGGGGTTCTTTAACGTGCACTGACATCGCACAGTACACGGGCATCTAGAATTTCTCCTCCAAAGAAATTCAAGCGCCGCGGCCAGGATCGAACCCGCGTCTTTCGGGTCAGCAGCCGAGCACCATAACCACTGAGCCACCGCGGCGGCGATTTTTTTTTTTTTTTTGGACTCGGTCATGTTGATTCCTGCGTTTGTGCTAACGGTTTCCGTATGCAAACTTCGCGCTCTGCCTGTTTCCTCGCAAAAGTTCAGAAAACCACTGTTGCGTTCATGAGAAAAGTTTTATATGGACCGTGGACTCTTACTGCAGAAAAAAGTCCGTAATTCTAAACTTATATTATGTTCCATTGCGAGAAAAAACTGCCTGCGCCCTATGGAGACCACAATATGGCTGGGCTGAGGATCTACCACCTCGCGTTCAGTGATGGACACTTGCATAACAGAGGAGAAGGTTTATTTAGCCTAGCTTAAGTCCTTTGGCAATGGGTGTACCGTCAAAAGGTGAACGCACTGCGGCCGCACGGCGGGTAGGTAAAAAAATTTGCCCAGGCTTAGCTTGGTTAAGCCAAGAATGCGTTGCATATTGCGCGGTCTTTTTGCGCGAGGTATTGCTTGGCGGCACTCGATTTTCTCAGCAGCTTTTCCTCCGTGATGTATGGATGGATGGATGGATGGATGGATGGATGGATGGATGGATGGATGGATGGATGGATGGATGGATGGATGGATGGATGGATGGATGGATGGATGGATGGATGGATGGATGGATGGATGGATGGATGGATGGATGGATGGATGGATGGATGGATGGATGGATGGATGGATGGATGGATGGATGGATGGATGGATGGATGGATGGATGGATGGATGGATGGATGGATGGATGGATGGATGGATGGATGGATGGATGGATGGATGGATGGATGGATGGATGGATGGATGGATGGATGGATGGATGGATGGATGGATGGATGGATGGATGGATGGATGGATGGATGGATGGATGGATGGATGGATGGATGGATGGATGGATGGATGGATGGATGGATGGATGGATGGATGGATGGATGGATGGATGGATGGATGGATGGATGGATGGATGGATGGATGGATGGATGGATGGATGGATGGATGGATGGATGGATGGATGGATGGATGGATGGATGGATGGATGGATGGATGGATGGATGGATGGATGGATGGATGGATGGATGGATGGATGGATGGATGGATGGATGGATGGATGGATGGATGGATGGATGGATGGATGGATGGATGGATGGATGGATGGATGGATGGATGGATGGATGGATGGATGGATGGATGGATGGATGGATGGATGGATGGATGGATGGATGGATGGATGGATGGATGGATGGATGGATGGATGGATGGATGGATGGATGGATGGATGGATGGATGGATGGATGGATGGATGGATGGATGGATGGATGGATGGATGGATGGATGGATGGATGGATGGATGGATGGATGGATGGATGGATGGATGGATGGATGGATGGATGGATGGATGGATGGATGGATGGATGGATGGATGGATGGATGGATGGATGGATGGATGGATGGATGGATGGATGGATGGATGGATGGATGGATGGATGGATGGATGGATGGATGGATGGATGGATGGATGGATGGATGGATGGATGGATGGATGGATGGATGGATGGATGGATGGATGGATGGATGGATGGATGGATGGATGGATGGATGGATGGATGGATGGATGGATGGATGGATGGATGGATGGATGGATGGATGGATGGATGGATGGATGGATGGATGGATGGATGGATGGATGGATGGATGGATGGATGGATGGATGGATGGATGGATGGATGGATGGATGGATGGATGGATGGATGGATGGATGGATGGATGGATGGATGGATGGATGGATGGATGGATGGATGGATGGATGGATGGATGGATGGATGGATGGATGGATGGATGGATGGATGGATGGATGGATGGATGGATGGATGGATGGATGGATGGATGGATGGATGGATGGATGGATGGATGGATGGATGGATGGATGGATGGATGGATGGATGGATGGATGGATGGATGGATGGATGGATGGATGGATGGATGGATGGATGGATGGATGGATGGATGGATGGATGGATGGATGGATGGATGGATGGATGGATGGATGGATGGATGGATGGATGGATGGATGGATGGATGGATGGATGGATGGATGGATGGATGGATGGATGGATGGATGGATGGATGGATGGATGGATGGATGGATGGATGGATGGATGGATGGATGGATGGATGGATGGATGGATGGATGGATGGATGGATGGATGGATGGATGGATGGATGGATGGATGGATGGATGGATGGATGGATGGATGGATGGATGGATGGATGGATGGATGGATGGATGGATGGATGGATGGATGGATGGATGGATGGATGGATGGATGGATGGATGGATGGATGGATGGATGGATGGATGGATGGATGGATGGATGGATGGATGGATGGATGGATGGATGGATGGATGGATGGATGGATGGATGGATGGATGGATGGATGGATGGATGGATGGATGGATGGATGGATGGATGGATGGATGGATGGATGGATGGATGGATGGATGGATGGATGGATGGATGGATGGATGGATGGATGGATGGATGGATGGATGGATGGATGGATGGATGGATGGATGGATGGATGGATGGATGGATGGATGGATGGATGGATGGATGGATGGATGGATGGATGGATGGATGGATGGATGGATGGATGGATGGATGGATGGATGGATGGATGGATGGATGGATGGATGGATGGATGGATGGATGGATGGATGGATGGATGGATGGATGGATGGATGGATGGATGGATGGATGGATGGATGGATGGATGGATGGATGGATGGATGGATGGATGGATGGATGGATGGATGGATGGATGGATGGATGGATGGATGGATGGATGGATGGATGGATGGATGGATGGATGGATGGATGGATGGATGGATGGATGGATGGATGGATGGATGGATGGATGGATGGATGGATGGATGGATGGATGGATGGATGGATGGATGGATGGATGGATGGATGGATGGATGGATGGATGGATGGATGGATGGATGGATGGATGGATGGATGGATGGATGGATGGATGGATGGATGGATGGATGGATGGATGGATGGATGGATGGATGGATGGATGGATGGATGGATGGATGGATGGATGGATGGATGGATGGATGGATGGATGGATGGATGGATGGATGGATGGATGGATGGATGGATGGATGGATGGATGGATGGATGGATGGATGGATGGATGGATGGATGGATGGATGGATGGATGGATGGATGGATGGATGGATGGATGGATGGATGGATGGATGGATGGATGGATGGATGGATGGATGGATGGATGGATGGATGGATGGATGGATGGATGGATGGATGGATGGATGGATGGATGGATGGATGGATGGATGGATGGATGGATGGATGGATGGATGGATGGATGGATGGATGGATGGATGGATGGATGGATGGATGGATGGATGGATGGATGGATGGATGGATGGATGGATGGATGGATGGATGGATGGATGGATGGATGGATGGATGGATGGATGGATGGATGGATGGATGGATGGATGGATGGATGGATGGATGGATGGATGGATGGATGGATGGATGGATGGATGGATGGATGGATGGATGGATGGATGGATGGATGGATGGATGGATGGATGGATGGATGGATGGATGGATGGATGGATGGATGGATGGATGGATGGATGGATGGATGGATGGATGGATGGATGGATGGATGGATGGATGGATGGATGGATGGATGGATGGATGGATGGATGGATGGATGGATGGATGGATGGATGGATGGATGGATGGATGGATGGATGGATGGATGGATGGATGGATGGATGGATGGATGGATGGATGGATGGATGGATGGATGGATGGATGGATGGATGGATGGATGGATGGATGGATGGATGGATGGATGGATGGATGGATGGATGGATGGATGGATGGATGGATGGATGGATGGATGGATGGATGGATGGATGGATGGATGGATGGATGGATGGATGGATGGATGGATGGATGGATGGATGGATGGATGGATGGATGGATGGATGGATGGATGGATGGATGGATGGATGGATGGATGGATGGATGGATGGATGGATGGATGGATGGATGGATGGATGGATGGATGGATGGATGGATGGATGGATGGATGGATGGATGGATGGATGGATGGATGGATGGATGGATGGATGGATGGATGGATGGATGGATGGATGGATGGATGGATGGATGGATGGATGGATGGATGGATGGATGGATGGATGGATGGATGGATGGATGGATGGATGGATGGATGGATGGATGGATGGATGGATGGATGGATGGATGGATGGATGGATGGATGGATGGATGGATGGATGGATGGATGGATGGATGGATGGATGGATGGATACGAGTGCCCCCTTTGAAACGGGGCGGTGGCAACCGCCACCATGTTCAGCCGTTTTTTTTTGTTTTTTTTTTGTTTCTTATTTTTAAGCGGTTTGGTGACGTGACGTCACGACACCGCGTGACGTTACGTCACGTGGTTTGGTGGCTGCCCGGCCGCGCCCAAAGGCTGAACTGAGTGATTGCAATATGCTACGTACAAAAAAAATGCCGTTGTGCCTTGAGCGAAGCTCTTAAATCTCAACTGCCCTGCCTCCGACGACGACGTAGAACACTGCCCTTCTCTTGCCCAGTCGCGCTCACCGCTCCCCTCTTTCTCAATCGCTCTGCCTGGGCAAATGGTTGGCGGCCCCCAACGAGAACCCACACCAAGCCCTGGCCGGGGTTGTCATCGATAGTCTCGGAGCTAGATGTTTAGATACTAGGGGAATAAAACAGTATTCCACAAGTTACCTCCTCTGCGAATGCTTGTCCCATGAAATTTACCGGAGTTTTCTTCCGCTGTTTTCACGACGAGAAAAAGCTGCTTGCTGGCCCCATTATGCTTTTCTCCTTGCGTTTGTGTTTCGTCACAAAACGTGCCAAATTTTGAATCTGGAACTTAAATGTCATACTGCCTTGTGCTTTCACCAAGAAATGTGTCACATGTCAACTAAACGAATGAGCGTTCGAGTTTTCTGCGACGTCAAGCGATATTTTAATATTGACATTTGCATTGGACAGACGTTCTTTCTTATGTAACTCCTAGGAATTTTTACTTGTGTTTTTGCTTCAATAAAGACGATGTTAGAAGCAGTGCATTCGGTTTGTCAAAGATTTGAAGGTGTCAATTTCCCGGTATTTTGAACTAAATGCACGAAGAATAATGAGCAGCTATTTTGTTAGGTGATATTAAAGAAAACAATATGAATGTCGTCCTTCGCCTCCAGCTAGGCCAAATAATTTTGGCGTTCGGAAGTGGTAATACAATGTGAAAAAGAAATTATCACACGAAAAAAGTAAAACCAAGAGCTTCATCTGCAGTTGGAACTAAAGTTCCCATTTATCGCACTTGTAAAGAAAAGCATAACTGGGAAATTTTCGCTTCGAAAAAAAAAACAAGTCCATTCATTACCGTTGATGTATAAACCACGAATTGACGCATAGCTTATAATTTCCTTATGTTTCTTTATCTATATTATTCGAAATATATTTGAAATGAATGCTAAGTATGGTAACTATCGTACAGCATTCGGTGCCATCGCCCCATTCACCTTGTTAATCACTCTGTGCTGCTTAAAAAATTAGATCACTACGGTATTAGAGGCATAGCCCATACGCTGATTTCTTCATGCTTGCGACTTAGGTTTTAGTTTGTTAGTATTGCCGGTGAATGCTCCCAATTGAAAGCGGTAGCTTCTGGCGTTCCGCAAGGGAGCATTTTGGGTACGTTTCTTTTTGTTCTTTATATCAATGATATTGTTCGCATCGATAGCACTGTTAAGTACATAATTTACGCAGATGACACTAGTTTGTTTTTTTTCGGGTGCTTAAAACGGCTGATCTCGCAAATCGAGCTAATAAAACCTTAAGAGAAATAAATACTTGGACTGCTGATAATGACTTAAGAATTAACGTTAGTAAAACTGCAGCCGTCATGTTTCACCCACGTCACAAACACTTTGAACTTCGTCTAATTGAATTAAACAATACCAGAATAGAATTTGTGCTGTCTGTGAAAACTCTGGGCGTTTACTTTGCCGCAGATATGTCGTGGAATGACCATATTAATTACGTCGTTCAGAAACTTTCCAGTACAGTTGGTATCATGCGCCGCCATTGCTTTAAGTTTCCTACGGCAGTCAACATGTTACTTTATCACTCTTTGTTCTCTGCCATAGCCAACTACGGATGTATGGTGTGGGCAACAACTGAAAATATTAACAAACACACAGTGTTACAATAACGTATTATACGCATTGCATGTAAAGTGCCGTATTTCTTCCACACTGCGAGCGTTTTCCACCGACACAACGTTATTCCAATGAAATCCATGTATAACTATAGGCTGTGCTATAAATATAAACTCACCATAATGAAAAATGATGACTACTTACTTACACTTGCTGGGTTAGAGCAAAGCAGAAGTGTGTATGATACCCCCGCAGCAGAGCTTTCGAATGTTAAGAAATGCCGCACAAACTATGGCAAACAAATGTTGCAGCATACCTTACCGACACTTCTGAACCAGTTGTACTGCCACAAGAATACTGATGTCTCCAATATTTATCTGAAAGAATTGCCCCAAATGTTCGTGTAGTTCTTTTTTTCTTTCTATTACTCTTTTGAGTGCACCTGTCAATTTTGTTGCCCTTTATTTTCTCCTCCCTGTGTTTGCCTTTATAGGCTCTTTAACCTAATGTAGTTCATTTTTCCTTTACAAGGGGAATGTACTGCGTACTGAGCGTACATGTGTCATTCTATGTACTGAGCATCCGTGTTTTTTTTTCTTACATTTTGTTTGATGTCCTATTCCGCCGCCCTCAATGCTGCACTGTAAGAGGAAGCCAGGACCTCTCAAGCTGTCTGTACAGCTTTTTCCCTGGCTGTCCTCGCAACACCTAGTTGCGGAAAAGTAAACATTCAAACCTTCAAACCTTCAAATTAGTTAGATTTGCCATGCCTACCTTCCAGTGAGATAAATTTATTCGTCCGCAGTAGTGCTATAGAGGTAGTACTCAGTGCGACCTCCGCTCAGAGGCGTAAACAAGGCACAAGCGACCACGGGCACGTGGGGAGCGCTCAGCTATGAATACTGGCTACGTGAAGCGTCTCCATAGTTGCCTTCGTAAAGCTGGTGTCGCTTTGGGAACAACACGAATGCGTAAACAGATCAGCGGTACGTTCTTGGTCTAGATATTTTTTATAGACGAGTACAGTGGCTCATGTCTGCGTCGCTGAAGACTTCGTCTGCAGACCACAATGAAAAGTGTTACATTCATTATCTCTATGTGAAAAAATACAGCGATCGATTGGAAGGCATACTTGCCAGCCTACTTAGAAACAGTGTCTTTGGGTTGGACTTGTCTGTACATTTTGCCCCAGAGAAGGCAGCCTGAAAGCGCTTTAAACAGTAATGACACTTTGGGAGAACATAAAGTTTGTCTTCTCTTCGCCAGTTTAACTCCACAGGTTATTGGCAGGTTAAGAGAAAGTGAACCTCCCACACGTTTGAAGGAAGCCCGCCATAATCTATAAAGTATGCCTTACGAGGTAAAAAGATGGCTTTTATTGATAAAGTAACACCAGTGTTCCCCGACGTGAGAGCACAGGTGAATAGTGATTGCTCGTAGTGTCACTAGTTGAATTGTGATAGTTACTTTTTAACTACTACATGTAACTGCTTGGTTGCAATTAGAGATTTGTTACGGACCATTATGAAAGGCCACAAATGTTCTTATAATATAAAAGAACGCGATTCACATTGACGCTGTCGCTCAGCAGTTTTCGGTGATCACACGCGCAAGTCGAAAATTGTAAGCAGGCTCAATGCGCACAGCTACCTTGATCATATCGCGGTACTTCTTGACGCACTTGCCATGCTACCTTCTCAGTCCCTCCATGTGCATCTATGTGCTTCTGTGCACTGGTCAAAATGTTAGGTATTATAACTTTGATTACAGGCTGGTTCGTTAACATGATTCAGCTGCTGTTTTCTGACCTAGGCCGTCAATAATACAATTTCCTCGAAAAAGCGCTCTGATTTACTCAACAGGCTATATTTAAAAATGACAGTCGGGCTTCCCAGAAACAAATGGTATCTGCAGCGGCTATGTTCAGTTCGAACTCATGTTCGCCTGTCTCTCTGGTTGTGACTCGTGTGCATTTCACCAAAAATATGAAGAATTAATTTGCATTCACAACTCCTCTTCTACAGCTATACCTGCACTCTGCGTTTTATCTCGTGTTTCATTTTTTTGTGTTGTCTATACTCTTCACTGCCATTCGCTAACACATCGTCGGGTGCAGTGCCCAGCACCAGTGTGCTGGGGAGCAGTTTTGCTCTGTCAGTGTAAAACTTGGCCACATCATTGTTCTGTCATCATAACCGTCATCAGCCTTAGTACGTCGTTAGGGGACAAAAGCCGCTGCCAATGACCTCCAATTAGCTCTGTCATTCGGACATATGCTTTACGTGTTGTAAGCCTGCCTGGAATATAAAGCCTGCCGAAAAGTATGTCAAGTGTTGCGCTGGTATTATTGATATTGTCAGTTACCGTGTGCTGGTCGATATCGCGCTCGGCTCCGTCCCCTGACGCCTTCAGAGGACGCAGTTGTAGCCTTGGCGATACTAACCGGCAGCACATTTTAGGCTTCCGCTACTTTTGCTTAGTTCACCTAGTATGTGGCCACTAGCAAGCAAATAAAAGGTATGCTTGGGTGCATGATGGATGGGGTGCCCCTCTTCAGTCCATAGCCGTCGTTTACGCTTGCCCAAGCCTGCAGGAACAATGCAAATATTGTAACTATATCAGGGCCGGTTAACTAATTTTCATGTGTCAAAAACTCCCAAAACACCTTCAGCTTGGCTATTCCATATCAGTCAGAACAAAAAAAAACAGCCTATTATTTTTAGGAGGGTTCTAGTTTATATAGAGCGTGCTTATGTCTAAAAAACATTGCTTCGATTGCTTGCAATGAGCATTGCACCTCATTAGTGAAACCTTATTATGCGGCGAGCCACCTACGCTGATCGCCAGTGAGTCCGATTCTTCTGTCAGTACGCTGCAGCGCAAAGCTGGTGATTTTAGAATTAAGTAGATTCTGCTCATTGCTTGCGTCGTTTACATGACTGAAGAACAAAAAAAAATATCCGCCTCCGTAAGGGCAAACTGCTCATAAATTAACTTTCATTTCGGTAACCTCGCAGATGGCACTATCAAGCAAGCTTCATGTATAAAAAGGACGACAATGCTATGCTAAGGATGACACCGCCTTGTAAAGAAGTGGATCGCATAATGCTGGTTGTCTCTTTCGGCATCTATATGCTCGCTGCCGCTGTAGGCGTGACGGCGTTTTTCTTCTTTGAAGATAATCCAAAGCATCACCGGGTACAAATCGCCACTGCTGTGAGTGAATTCAGTGTTTCTTTTCTGTTGTTTTCTACGCGTTCTTCAGTGTCTACGGTTTGTTAATCGAGCAGGAATAGGTAAAAATGTATTTAAAATGTAGGGTATTTTATTTGGCAACATCAAATCAACGATTAAGGCGTAAATGGACATAAAGAATATCGAAAAAAAGAAGCCGTGGAAACCCCGAGCATTCCGCGATTGTTAGTATTGTGAAGAAGGTCTATTTAGAGAACGGCATGGTAGAGAGCATAGATGGCGTGTGAGTTCACAGCAGCAAAGTCAACTCTTGCGTTTTCGTCTCGCTCCTCGTGGTTCTATACTAGTGCTTCTGGCATAGCTGCAAGGTCATCACTCTGACTAGTCGAATTCTTCGGAAAAAGAGGAAGTCGTCCGGGTGACACAAGCGGGGAACATATGGCTGGGCGTAGCCATGCTACAGAAGATGAATGTCCGCAGTCTCGAAGCTGTTGCGGCAGAGGTTGGCATAAGGGGTTAAAGTGACGGTGAATTAACTAATCGGAGATGTTCCCTCGGTCACATATTAGGGGCCGTTATACTTGGTGACCGATTTTGAAACAGGTATTAATGCGCTTGAGAAATAGAGGCAAACATGAGAGTAGTGCAGAAATATATGAACATTATATTCATTGCTACTGTGACCTTGACCTTGAAGGCGACGTTGGCGTTCTGACGTGAGCGATCGGGCGAAACGTTGGCATTCACGAGGGTGTTGTTGCGGGCTAGTTGGCTTAACATTGCTAAAAGGGAACAGCGCAAACGCATGACAATTCTACAGTCACTTTCGCTGCCTGAGGTACGTTGTTACAATCGGGTGGACCATAGAACACCTAGTAGTAGTAGTAGTAGTACAAAACCTTCATTCGGCCATAAATTACAGGGCGAGCATGTCGACCGCCTGGGCGACTAGAAATCGCTGTTCTTCCTCCCCTTCAGCGCCAAGCCAGTCGAGCCAGGTGGTGATGGATAAAGAAGGAGTAGGGTAGGAACCCGACTGCCCAGCAGCCGGGCAATAGAAGAGGCAATGGGCCAGGTACGCATAGATACAGGGGCAGTTGGGACAGGAAGGGTCCGATCGATAGCAATAGAGAAAGAGGCGAGACGGGCTGATGACTGCATTCATTTGGATGTGCCGAAGAAGGCGAGCCTCCGGCACTGTGAGTGATGGATGAGGGGGAGGGTAAATGCGTTTGTTGAGGCGGATCTCGAGGTAGACCTCTTTTATGGTGCGGCGAGTCTCCCACCGTCCTCCTAGGGCTTGGGCCAGGGGATCAACGGTGCCCGGAAAAGTGTGTCGTGGGCGAGCTGATGGGCCAGCTCATTGCCGTCAATCCCTAAATGCCCAGGGACCCAGCGGAGGAAAACAATGGAAGGCTAAAATGCGGAGACCGCTCGTTCTTAGCGCGGGTGAGTCTTTTGGACAAGGCGGCTGGAAGGAACCTTGATTCAATTCTAACCAACACAACTTGTGATCCACGACCACAATGAACTCCTGGCCGTACATGTAGGGCCGAAATTTGTAAAGCGTCCACACGATGACCATGGCCTCTGTATGTGCTGAAGTATTGGCTTTCTCGGCTTTGGGGGAAGTCCAGTAGCTGCGCGCTACTGAGTTTTCTAGAAAACCAATTTGCCTTTGATCAAAAACACTGGTCTGAATGTGGCGCTCTAGAAATTTTTTGGGGGCTTTTTCTGATCTCTGTGACCATGCAGTGGGGCTCGTTATTAGTGCCGACTGGTTGTGTCAATGAATCAGCGATGCGAGCGAAACTCGGATTAGACAAAGAAATAGTAAACCCGATGAAACTGCTTATTTCTGTAAAATTCTGCGCTTTGACATAACTGCGGCGAAATTCGTTCGCATTGTAAACTTCATCGCCGTTGTTGGGTATTAGTGCCATCGATCTGGCCCCAATGCAATCTTCGCAAGTCAGTAGACTGGTAACGACAGGTGAGTGCGTGATACTCCACTCCGTCTCTGAGCTATGAGCGTTAAAGAAAAACCCATAATCTTGGAGCTGTAATTTATGTAACTTTCCTTTTGCCGTAACCTTGCTGGCCAAGCTCACTGGTATTAAAAAGTTGGGCGCGATGAAAGTTTTGTTTTCTGAATCTGCTCATAACAATGTTACCATGTGAAAAGCGTGTAATCGAATATAATTTCAATTTCTTCAAAAACAGGAGAGTAGGGTTCCTGGTCGAAAAATTGCTTTTAGCTCCCGTACGCATTAAGCAGATTTCACTGGAAAATACATGCGGCAATACGCATATGATTTTGCATTTAGTTACCCTCGGACTGCAATAGACTAAAACGTCATATGCAAACCTCACTGACAATAAGTATGAGACTTGAAATTTTTATTGTTGAATCGTATACATTGTTGCGTCACTGTGCAACCGCGTTTTCATCAAGAAGGAGGTACATCTCAAAAAGCTACTATATATCTCTGCTGTATATCTATAAATATGCAACATGCCACTCTATGTGCTCAGTATGCTGAGTGGAATATGCCACACATATATAACTTATAGACCCTTGGACCGTAAATATTAGAAGGCGCTGCAGATTTCATGCTGGTGTCCCAGCATGCTTCGTTTTTCTAATTGGGGCGCCACCAATTTTTCTGCAGTTTTTCTCAACAGCAGGGATTAGCCATTTCCTCTGGAGGGCTAAAGGACTGAAACTGTTCATCATAAATGTAGCCTTAGTTAATATCGACGGCTCTAATTAAAGGCGATTTTTCTTGGGTTCGAATTTTCCTATGTGTTTTCCCCTGATTAATTACGAAACTTGAATACCAGGCGATGAGCAAGGTGAAAATATGCAGAACACATTTTGGCCCACGCACTCTTGCTGCAATAATGTCGTCGATGATCTAAAAACAAGGTTAACTATCTGTATCAAGTGGTTGCTTTGCAGTTTTCTAAGTCAGAACACCAGCGGAACCAATGCGAAAGTGCAAAGCTGTATTTACCGTATTTTTATTTTATTTTGAGGATCCATGCGTAAGAGTTGTAAGGTGCCAAGCCGATCCAGCGTTCCATTTGGCGTATTTGGTGAATTGCTGCGAAGTGAGCTCTAAAAGCAGCCTCCGAGACGTTGAAAGACGCGTTCATCGGCTCTCAACCTATTGCGTATAGACATGTAGTACTGGTTGAAGTGGCATGGCCTGTCATAGGAAGATATACATCCCTCCGTGAGACACCATTTCGCTCCTCATAGATCACGAAGAGCGTCAAACTCCACTACATTATTTTTGAGGATAACGATGACCCGCTTACGCATTCGGAGATCTGAACATTACTGAAATACCAATTTACTGTCCGCCACTATGCACAGAAGCCAACCATAATATCATGTCAGGGCCTTTTAATATTTGTTATTTTAAATGACTTAACGAATTGCATTTACGTGACAATAGAGACTAGCGTTCGAGCACGAGCCGACGATATGAAGGCAACCGTTATACCTTATGCGGAGACGGACCTTGACACTAGAACGCTAAACGGAGGATCTGAAAACGCTTGGCGTATTCACACAACGTCGATGGCTGCGCCTGCTCTACTCACCTGCTGACAGCTTCCTCAGCAGATCAGGGAATTTAATTGAATTCGCACCTTTCTTGATCATTGGCTTTATTTCGTGCTCGTGGATTTAACTTTGACGTGTGATGGCTTTGCTTTCATTTCCCAGTCAGCAAACCTTTCCCCGAACGTGTAAACAAATGTTTCTATGTGCTTATGAATAGTAAGTACCACTGTAGCGTGCCAATCGAGAAATAAATGGGCAGAATCACGACCATTCTTTCCCCATCCGATTTTCCAGTTGACAAGCGCTAATGAGATGCTCTGGGTGAGAAAGCAGACTGCGGGCACCAATTTGATTTCGCCCGCCCGCTGCCAGGGGATAAAAAAGTCCAGGTACATTCATGGCAACCAGTTCCGTTATGATGTGTACTTCGCTCCTCCTCCAACCGCTAAGGGAACTCTGTGAGTGCTTAGGTCATTTTTTTTTTACATTGACTTGGAAAAAAAATCTTTCCTTAAAGATTTACACCTACTGTATCTCATTCCATGCAGCCACAAGTATTCTACAGTTCTAACTACCACGAAAACTACGAACCACCATTTTGAGAACGCTATAAGCTATCAGTCCTCAAATGGTGAGTTGTCTAATTTACGACATGAAAAAGTGGGATGGTGATTTCCCAAAACACTGCTGACCTCAGCAACGAATGCTAAGTAACGACGTGTGGCAAATGGTTGAAAGAGGTGCAATGACCTTGAAAAAATACTAAGGTTATGTGCGCTGTGAAAAGAAGTACAACTGCAGGGGACACTTCAGGTTCGCCTGAAGGGTATGACGCTGTAGCGTAATGGGTTGATTCCCATATATGCAGGAGGTCATGCTCTAATTTACGTTAATAGACCGCTTCGAGTGTCTTACACCACTCCTGGGGCAGCGGTGCAGCAGTTAAGCGATGTGCCACTGCCCTGCGATGACAGGCGCTCATTGCGGTGGGGATTGTATGACCCGGGCTGCTTTGCCTGAGTGACAACTCATTAATTTACACTGCCACGTATTGTAGTTGGTAGTTGTAATGACGCCTGGAGGTGGCGTGACCTAGGTGGCCCTCATGCCTCCTAGTTTGCTCTCTGGGGTCCACCTGCCAAAGCCATGCCCGTTTCGTTTTCTCTCACAACGCCTGTGCCGAATTTTTGGAGAGGGCGGCGTTCCACGCCATCGCGTTCAAATACAAAGAACCGTTGCGCTTCTTTTAAGTACGAACATAATGCAATACTTCTGTGCTAAGAGTGAAAAAAAGCCTTCAGGAGCTAGGAGAAAAGCCATAACTGCAATTTCGAAGAATCTAGATCAGAAGACGAGGTTATATTCCAGAGTTTGGCCGTGGCGAATTCCGGCTACCTTGTTTCGCTGACGCTATTCTTTCATAGCAGGATGAAAATATATGTAACAGCATTTTACTCTTTTAGCTCATTGATGCGACGTACAATGAGTGCTGCGTGATGATCTAACATTACAATTTAGTCGTTCATATTTCCGATTTATCACGCACGTGACACAGCCTCGCCCCTTGCCAGCACTTTTATTAGTGCCGAGTTGCTTTGACAGTGACGGCATTCCTCTTAGGCCACCTGCTTTTGCAGCCGTGTACTACACGCATCGACACGTTACGGTTTAAAAGGACTTACTGCACTGCAAACTACTAACACGATTCTAGCGCCAAGACGTACAACACACATGAAGGAAGACAACACTCGTTCTGTTGTCTACCTGCTTGTGTGTTTTACGCCTTAGCGCTAGAATCATTTTATCACGTCTGATAACCGACTAGCCCAACAGGTTACTCTTTCAAACCGACTTTTCCACCTTTCTGGATCTGGAGTGCAGAGACAGTTGGTCTTCGGGGTTACAGGTTGCAAAAGAATATCCTGATTAAATAAGAATTCCCACTGAAATTTATTAAGACTTCGCACTTTCGTAAGAGTAGGGTTGCTAAATTTTAAGAGAAAATGTGATATGCATTTAAAATCTCGCCGAGTGTAGAGAGGACTATGCCATTACCGATATGGAGAAGATAGTTGATGTAGTCAGAGAATTCTACAGGATTCAACTGGGTAGCAGAAGAGATGAACGCATAATGAGAGACGATATAGGGCAGTAAAAGTGTATGTTACACCGGTAACAAAGGATGGCGTAAAGAAACCTTTGTAAACATTATAGAGAGGGAAAGCAACCGGTTAGTATCAGTTAACACCAGCTTTGTTGAACGAAGTGGGATGACTGTGCTATAAAGACTGGTCACCTTGTTTTTGCATTTCCTTACGACCTCCTCCATACCGGAATCTTAGAATAACGCCATCATGACCTTTTCCAAAGAGATAGGACACGTCACAGGAACTGAAAACCTTCAGAACAATCAGCTTGCTGTCCATTGCATACAAGGTCTTCATATCGTTGACAAAGCCAGAAAATATGTAGACTACAGTAAAAAAACAGGAGCAGGCAGGCTTTCGTAAAAGGATGATCGACCTTAGACACACTTGCACTCGCGCTCTTATTATAGCCAAATGAGCAGAATATGCAAGCCCCATTATATAGCCGGTATAGATTGCGAGAAAGCTTATGACTCAGTCCAACACTCAGCAGTCATGCAGGCATTGCGGACCGAGGGTGTAAAGAGCCGACAGTAAAAATCCTGGAAAATATATGCAGCCGCTGTACAGTCACCATGGTCCTCTATAATGCATGTATTCAATACCAGTAAGAAAGATTGCCCGGCAGGGAGACAAAGCTTTCCAGCGCTATTCATTGCTTGTTTGCAGGAGGTACTCAGAGACCTTAATTTAGAACATTTGGCGATAAGCGGTAATGAAGAATACATTTGCAGTCTTTGATAGTTGATTTCACTGGCCTGCTAAGCAAATCGTAGTAGCTTGCAAAACATGATTAGTTATATAGACAAGCAAAGCAGAATACTGGCTCTCAGAATGGTATGCACAAAACTAATAAACGTTCAGTCTCCTTGGCAGAGAAGAGCAGTTTGCGATAGACAGCAAGACAAAGGAACAGGAACGAGAATACGACTACTTAGGGTAGGTGGGGACTCCAGACGCCGATAACTGCAATAAAATACCTGGAGAATAATAAATGCTTGGAGTGCATTTGGCAGATACACGCAGACCATGGATGGTAGTTTGCTAGTATCCCTCAGTAGGCCAGTATATAGCAACACCACCTTAACGGTGCTCATTTATGCGGCTGAAATTCCTTTTTTTCAGCAATTAATTTTCTATACATTTCTTAAAGTTACCATATTTTAACCTATTATATTAGGATGTTATTGTTAGTGTGGTTCATTTTGAGGTGCTCCTATTACCACGAGAGTTAGAAGCGCTTTCCGGGGCTACATTCCTTGACCTGAAGCCCAAGAATTACAAAGCACTCCTTCTTCCTTTCTACAAATGTGGGGTGCGTGCAGAAAACTTTTAATTTTCTGCATTTTGTTCGCTCAGGCTTAAGTATGCCACCATCTTTAAAGAGCTGTACTTATTTATTACTAGCAATGCAACAAAACTTGCCACTGCAAAAAAAAAAAAACACTTTATTCTGTAAGATTTGCCAGACACACTTAAGGCTGTTTACATGTGAGAATGCTAAAGCATAGAAAGGTTAAGTCGTGCTATGCAGCAAATCTTTATTAGTGATTAGTCATGACTATGCATACCTTCTGCAAACTCTATCTACCTAGTCTGAGTCAGTGCTGACTCATGCTGCGTTGCCGAAAGACTATGACCATCCTCGATCTTTGTACATTCTATGTACACCTTATATTACTTGTAAAGTGCAGAGTTATGCTAGGTTGAAGAGCGATTATAAGCCACGACTATGAGGCATGAGTATGTGAAACATTGGTACAAATCTATACGGCTTAAATTACTTCACTTCTCAAGTGCTGAGTCATGCATCCTTGCAGAAGTAAAGCGGTGAGTCATGCTCATGAATGTGATCGCTCAACGAAAAAGGGGATGGGATTAAAATGTATTTCAAACATATTGTATGTACAGGTGCGTCTTCGAAGCACAGGTCGGAGGCCGTTGACCAAAGACGCGTCACGGCAGGCACACACCCCGGAGTCACACCGAAACCAGCACAGCACTTCGTTCTCCTCTTCGTCCACCGCGTGAACGGCTGCCGGTCGTTCCCATTACAGTTACCTCCCCGGCGAAAAAAAAAGCCATCCTGGCGACTTACGGGGACGAAAGAATTGACGGGTCGTAGTAGGGCTTAAGACGCTCGACGTGTACAGTTTCACGCCCCCGGCGACGATGATCCGGGGAGGGGTCAAGGGGCTCAACTATGTAAGTCACGGGAGAAGTTTGTTGAAGAACGCGGTAAGGGCCGTGATAGCGGGAAAGTAGTTTCGTGGCGAGGCCGGGAGTGGAGGAAGGCACCCAGAGCCAAACGAGTGCGCCGGAGGGATATGACGCGGGAGGGTCCAAGGGGTCCCGACGGTGCTTATGGTGCTGCTGGAGTTGTGTGGTGAAAGAGCGCGCAAGTTGTCGACATTCTTCGGCATACATGTGGGCTTCGGAGAAGGATGTTGTCTCGGAAGAATCAGGGCGATAGGGAAGGATGGTGTCCATTGTGGAGGTAGGCTCGCGACCATATAAGAGGAAGAAAGGAGAGAATCCCGTCGTTGTCTGCGTAGCCGTATTATACGCGTAGGTTACGAAAGGAAGTACTTTATCCCAGTTGGAGTGGGCGGTATCAACGTACATAGCGAGCATGTCACTGAGAGTGCGGTTGAACCGTTCAGTCATGCCGTTGGTTTGGGGGTGATAGGCGCTGGTACAGCGATGAACGATTTTGCATTCCTTGAGCAGTGCCGCGACGACTTCCGATAGAAACACACGGCCACGGTCACTGAGCAATTCTTTCGGGGCGCCGTGACGAAGAACAAGACGGTGTAGAATGAAAGAAGCAACGTCCTGTGCGGTCGCAGATTGGAGAGGCGACGTTTCTACGTAGCGGGTGAGGTGGTCAACGGCCACGATTACCCAGCGGTTGTTAGCCGAACTGGTGGGAAGCGGACCGTAAAGATCAATGCCGACGCGGTCAAAGGGTCGGGCAGGGCAGGGTAACGGCTGCAATGGGGCGGTGTTGTGGCGGGGAGGGTTCTTGCGACGTTGGCAGGCTGTACACGACCGAATGTACTGTCGTACGAAGCGGTACATACCGCGCCAATAATATCGCAGACGCAGGTGAGCATACGTCTTCAATACACCGGCATGGCCGTATTGTGGGTCTGCGTGGAAGGAGGCGCAGATCGCAGCACGGAGGTGGCGAGGAATCACCAACAGCCACTTCCGCCCTTCGGACAGGTAGTTACGCCGGTATAAGAGGCCATCACGAACGGCAAAATGGGGGGCTTGGCGACGAAGAGTACGGGATGAAGAAGGTGGCGAGGGATTAGAGAGGAAGGTGAGGAGTGAGTTGATCCAAGGATCCTGCTGTTGCTCGGAGAGCATATCAGGGACACCGAACGACGAGAAATCATAGGCACAGACGAGGGCAGAGGCGGAATCGCAAGGAAGTGGTGAACGGGAAAGTGCGTCGGCGTCGGAGTGCTTGCGTCCAGAGCGATAAATGACGTGAATATCAAATTCCTGCAGACGTAAAGCCCAGCGGGCAAGTCGGCCAGAGGGATCTTTGAGGGAGGACAGCCAGCAAAGAGCATGATGGTCGGTGACGACATAGAACGGCCGGCCGTAGACGTAAGGGCGGAACTTGGCAATCGCCCAAATGATGGCCAGACACTCTTTTTCTGTCACTGAATAGTTAGATTCCGCCTTGGTGAGAGTGCGGCTGGCGTAAGCGACAACATATTCTGGATACCCAGTCTTCCGTTGGGCAAGAACTGCGCCCAACCCCACACCGCTGGCGTCAGTGTGAATTTCGGTCGGACAGTCAGGATCAAAATGGCGCAGTATTGGCGGGGAGACCAGAAGGCGACGTAAAGTGTCGAATGCGGCATCGCAGGCGGGTGACCAAGACGAGAGGTTCGGGCTGCCGGCAAGAAGCTGCGTTAAAGGGGCGATGATACAGGCGAAATTCCGGATGAAGCGGCGGAAGTATGAACACAAGCCTACAAAACTGCGAAGTTCTTTTAAGGTGGTCGGTTTGGGAAAGTCAGCGACGGCGCGAAGTTTGGCAGGGTCAGGAAGAACACCATCTTTGGAGATGATATGACCTAATATCGTCAGCTTCGTGGCACCGAAGTGACATTTCTTGAGGTTTAGTTGTAGCCCGGCTGCAGTAAGGCACGTGAGAACACGCTGGAGGCGAAGTAAATGGGAAGAAAAATCTTTGGAAAAAACGACAATGTCATCCAGATAGCACAGACACGTTTCCCATTTGAGCCCGCTGAGAATATTATCCATCATTCTCTCGAATGTGGCTGGGGCATTGCATAGGCCGAATGGCATGACATTGAATTCATACAGGCCGTCTGGTGTGACGAAGGCGGTTTTCGGCCGGTCAGCAGCAGCCATCGGGACTTGCCAGTATCCAGAGCGTAAGTCTAAGGACGAAAAATACTCCGCTCCCTGCAAGCAGTCCAGTGCGTCGTCGATTCGGGGTAGAGGGTAAACGTCCTTGCGAGTAATCTGGTTGAGACGACGGTAGTCCACGCAGAACCGGATGGAGCCATCTTTTTTCGTCACCAAGACAACAGGAGAGGCCCAAGGGCTGTGAGAAGGCTGTATGATGCCGCGCTGTAGCATATCGTCGACATTTTCACGGATGACGCGGCGCTCTGTGGGCGAGACGCGGTACGGTCGCTGGCGCAAGGGGGCGTGCGTACCTGTGTCAATTTCGTGAGAGACGGCGAACGCACGGCCCAAAGAAGGTTGGGAAAGGTCAAAAGACGCGCTGAAGCGTTGGAGAAGTTGCAGTAGCTGGTCACGTTGAGCGGGCGGAAGGTCGGTAGCGATGGCGCGATGAAATACGTCGGCGGGACGCGGATCGGGCGTGGTCGCACAAATGTCCAGGAGAGCAACCTCGGGACATGCACGGTGATCAGAGAACTCGTAGGCAAGTGCAGGGTCCAGTTCTTCGATACGACCGAGGCATTCGCCGCGAAGGAGAGAGGACGGGCAAGCAAAAGGGTTGGAGACATAAATGGCACAGTGACCACCGGAAATCGTGAGAACGGCGAAAGGAATCAGAAGGTGGTGACGGCGGGTGGCAGCAGTAGTGGGTGTGAAGAGAACAGGGCTGCTGAAGGCAGAGTCAGGTAAGAGCGGGACGAGGACAGAAGAAAAGGGAGGTATGGTGGTGTCGGCGGCTACGAGAAGTTTAGCGGAGGGCACAGGCAGGTCGCACAGGGAAACGTTACACACGGAAGATAGCGCAAGTGCAGCACGAGCACAATCAATCACTGCGTGGTGGGTGGACAGGAAGTCGCATCCTAGGATGATGTCGTGAGAGCACGCACTCAGCACAACAAACTCGATGAGATATTCTACGTCGTTGATCGAAACTCGTACGGTGCAGGCTGCGATGGGGTGAATGCGCTGAGAGGTGGCCGTACGGAGCGAAAAGTCAGACAGGGGCGTCGTCACCTTGCGAATTTTGCGGCGAAGAGAGTCACTAATCACAGACACGGCAGCGCCCGTGTCAACGAGCGCGAGAACAGGTACACCTTCGACAAACGCCTGAACCACATTAGCGGGAGCAAACGGAGGACTTGGTGAGTTCGCAAAAGACGCAGTTCTTGCCTCCGGAACTGCGGCATTCAGTTTTCCTCACGGAGAGGTTCCGGTCGCCGAAGCATTGGGGAAATGGAACGGCGGCGAGGCGAAGGCGAGCGGCGAGTCGAGTACTGGGGGCGAGACATAGAGGAGCCAGAAGAGCCATTGGGCAAGGTCGGCTCGTGATCGTATCCGTGATCGTACGTGTGCGCAGCATCCCCATAGCGAGGCAAGCGCTGACGGCAGAGACGTGCGACGTGCCCTGGAAGCCCACAAGCGTAGCAGATGGGCCGATTATCGGCGGTGCGCCAAGGGTTCGTAGGATGTCGTCGTGTGCGAGGAAACGAGGCTGGCGGAAGTGGCATGGATGGGGTTGGAGCATAATAGGCAGGGCTGCTGCGGTACGTAGGAGAGGCAAGCGAGCGCGGTGCCCGTCGGACGGCTTCCGCATAGGTGAGTGGTGCTGCGACAGGAGGAGGCGGGGGGCTGGACGGCAGGACTGCAGCGACCTGCTCCTGAACAACACGGCGGATAGTCGGCGCAAGGGAGGGCGCTAGGTCGGCAGTAGGGCAGACAGGGTCTGGAACGGCGTGATGGAGAAGAGAAAGCTGGCGGGCGATTTCCTCGCGTATAAAATCTTTCACGCGCTCCATGAAGAGGGTTTGGTCCGGAGACGAGGGACCAAGGGCCAAGCCAGCAAGACTCTCGGGAGGCGCACCAGACTGCCGCGTAGAAGCGCGTTGCTTGCGCAACTCGTCGAAGCTTTGGCACAGCTCGATGACGGCACTGACGGAGGTGGGGTTCTTCGCCAGGAGCATTTGGAAAGCGTCATCTGCTATGCCTTGAAGAATGTTATTAACTTTGTCAGCCTCGGACATCGAAGGGTTCACGCGCTTACACAAATCGACAATGTCTTCAATGTAGCCGGTGAATGTTTCGGTCGGTAGCTGTGCTCGAGCACGGAGGCGTTGCTCGGCGCGGAGTTTCCGCACGGCGGGGCGGCCGAAAACGTCGGCGAAGCTAGTCTTGAATGATGACCAGGTGGGAAGGTCCGCTTCATGGTTACGAAACCATAAGTTGGCAACGTCTGTGAGATAGAAGAGCACGTTGCTCAGCTTGATGGAATCGTCCCACCGATTGTAAGTGCTGACGCGCTCGTAGGTCGCCAACCAGTCGTCGACGTCCTGGTCGTCCGTACCGCTAAATGGAGAAGGGTCGCGCTGTCGTTGGACCCCGGAACAGAGGACGGTGGCAGGGGTGGCCGGCGACGACTGCGTCGAAGTGTTTGGCATTGTTGGCGGTGCAAGTAGCGTTCCGCTCCTGAGTTCCAGGTTGGGCACCGGGACGGGGATCGAAGCACCTCCACCAAGTGTACAGGTGCGTCTTCGAAGCACAGGTCGGAGGCCGTTGACCAAAGACGCGTCACGGCAGGCACACACCCCGGAGTCACACCGAAACCAGCACAGCACTTCGTTCTCCTCTTCGTCCACCGCGTGAACGGCTGCCGGTCGTTCCCATTACATGTATTAATTTCATATTTATTTCGCATTTTTTTGCCCCTATGCTTAAACTGCAATACGAATGCTTTCTAAGTATGCTACGAATAATGCATAGAAAGTTCTTTAAAGTACGTGAAAAGTACATTTTTGCCCGCTTACCATATTGTGACGCCCATGAAAGGGCAATACCCATTCTGCGCGGTCGGCGTTGCTGGATAAGCCGAAGATGAGGAGAACGAAGTTGGTGGCGTCTCGTGCTCGGCAAGCGGACCCAGCTGTTTTTCGATCCTCCGTCCCGGTCTTCATAAACCACTGGGCGTAACATCTTGGTGGAAGGTGCCGGGTATTGAGGTTTCTCCGAAGACGGATCCCCAGATTCACATTCGCCGCAGTCGTCGCATTGTTGGTCTGCCGCCTTCTGTGCCAATGATGTCCCTGGACGGCGACGCTTCGAGGTCTGTGCCCAGCAGTTCGTGGCAGCATTACCGGGAGCCACGGTCATTCGCGGGTTCCTCTAGCGACGACGTCGATGAATGGCTCACACACTACCTACGGGTGAGTCGCTACAACAAGTGAAACTCCTCCGCCCGGCTTGCGAACGTCGTGTTTTCACTAACCGACACGGCCCTAACGTGGTTTGACAACCACTAGGATTCCCTCACGACTTGGGACCGCTTTGTAGAGGAGCTGAAGAAGTGCTTCGGTGATTCAGTCGCGAAGAAGAAGCGGGCTGAACAAACACTTGCGCAAAGGGCTCAGCTCCCCGGTGAAACATGCACAAAGTATATTGAGGAAATCGTGAAGCTATGCAAGGTCGTCTCTCCTGCCATGACAGAGGAAGACAAAGTTGGCCATTTGCTCAAAGGATTCGCCGAAGACGTCTACAATTTTTTGATCGGAAAAGAAAGTCTCGAGTCCGTGTCTGACGTCATCAAGCACTGCCGGACGTTCGAGACGTTGAAAATGCGTCGCATCACACCGAAATTTGGACGTTTGGCCGGGGTGACGACGGTGGCAGCTGTAGACACACCATCGTCATGCGATCTGGCTTCCACAATCCGCCAGATCGTTCGCGAAGAGTTAACCAGGTCACTAGAACTCACTCAAAATTCATCAGAGCTACCTCCTGTGCATCTCACGCGTCCTACTCCGCCAACGGACGTTAACACAGCGGACTTTGAGGATAACCGGGTACCCCGAGGGCTGCGGCCGAACAACACACCGCGATTGCCCCCGGAGCACCGGTCCGGCTTTTACCGGCATGTGCCGGCCACATACGACGAGAACTTTCGGCCCAGTCCTTCGTATGGTGACTACTTGCCGGCGCAGCCTGCTCCCGGTCCCTCTCTGGTGTGTTACCGCTGTGGTCAACACGGACACATCTCCCGATTTTGTCCCCGCCGACAACCGTCCCGTTACGGCTCCTCGACCTATTCTCGGCGTCCGGACTACCAACCCGGTCCTTCTCGATACCCGTCCTGCCCGCCTGATTCCGGCAGTTCATGACCTGCACAAGTGCGGAATCATTCGCCGGCATCTGATAGAAGTGTGACGCCGCCTCCAGCTTTCCGAACACGTCGATCTCCATCACCCCGACGCCGCTCCTCCTCGCCTCCGCCGGAAAACTAGTCGGCGCGACCGATGGGGGTGATGTCGCTGGAAGTCTGCCGCCGGAAGTGATACCCCTGCCTGTGGTTATGTTACAGAACAAAGTACATGTGCTAGTGGATGATGTACCTGTGATGGCTTTAGTGGATACCGGTGCTACTGTTTCGGTTATGAGTGCTGCGTTTAAGTGCCTCCTCGGAAGAAAAGTTTTGTTTCGATGGGACAAAAATGTCCAGTTTTGTGGCGTGAGTGGTGAACCGTTGCCAGCAGTTGGAGTGTGTAGTGTAAAGGTTTCTTTGGGTGGTGAAGTCTTCAGCACGGAAATGGTGGTGCTACCCCAGTCGACGCACGACGTTATTCTTGGCCTCGACTTTTTGCAGATGTGTGGCGCTAACGTCGACTGTCACACAGGTGAGCTCAACGTCGGCAAATGTTCCACCACTGATCTTCTAGAAGGCTCGTGCAGTGGAGAGAGAGTGTTTTCTGTTGCCCGAGATACTGTCGTGCCTCCTTCTTCGGCTGTGTGCGTACGGGTTTCCTGCTCCGATACCGCTCTCGACGTGTTTGATGTGGCTGTGGAACCGAACCACTTGAATTGCATGAAGAAGAACATCTTGGTTCCTCATGCCATGGTTTCCGTAATCAACGGAAGAACTGAACTGTGGACAGTGAACAGTTCGACGGAATCTGTAGTTCTGCCTGAAGGCCTGAAGCTTGCCTCATGCAGCCAATACATGCCGGTATCCGTTGCCTTGGTTACCGACGACGCCTTGGGCACAGCAGCACCAGAGTTTTACGACGAGTCGCAGTTGCTCCGAATGATCGACAACTCGCTTTCCACGCATGAGCGCCGTGCACTGTTGACCATCCTCAAGCGATACTCCACTGTGTTTGACTTTTCGCAGCCCGGCGTCCCATCTTCCATTCCCTCGTCTCGAACCCTGCACAGGGTTGACACTGGTAGCTCACATCCGATCCGCCAAAAGCCCTACCGAGTGTCACCGGCTGAACGCAAGGTTATCAATGACCAAGTGCAGGAGATGCTAACTAAAGGCGTTATACAAGAGTCCTCAAGTCCCTGGGCTGCTCCAGTAATTCCTGTTCGGAAGAAGGATGGATCATGGCGTTTTTGCGTGGATTAACGTCGTCTGAATGCCGTCACGAGAAAAGATGTATACCCTCTACCTCGAATAGACGATGCCATCGACTGTCTTTTTTCAGCGTCCTACTTCTCTTCGATTGATCTTCGGTCGGGGTATTGGCAAATACCCATGCATCCCGCGGACAAAGAAAAAACAGCTTTTATTACGCCTGATGGTCTTTATGAGTTTAATGTGATGCCATTTGGCCTTTGCAATGCGCCCGCCACCTTCGAGAGATTTATGGACACTATACTCCGCGGTTTGAAATGGGAAATCTGCATGTGCTACCTCGATGACGTTGTCCTTTTCGGAAAGACGTTCAGTGAGCACAACGACCGTTTAGCTCTCGTCCTCGACTGTATGCGCCAAGCTGGCCTTGTGCTTAACTGTAAAAAGTGCCACTTTGGTGCGCGTCAAGCGTTAGTTCTTGGACACCTCGTTGATAAAGACGGCGTCAGGCCTGATCCAGCCAAGACTGCAGCTGTCGAGTCGTTCAAGCCACCACAGTCTGTTAAAGAGTTGCGGAGTTTCTTGGGCTTATGCTCTTACTTTCGCCGTTTTATTCATCGCTTTGCGGATGTAGCTTACCCTCTGACAGGTCTCCTTCAGAAAGATGTGGCTTACGAGTGGACACCTGAGTGCGACTCCGCCTTTCGCCAACTAAAATTCCTTTTGACGTCTCACCCTGTACTTCGCCACTTCGATCCCTCCGCTCCCACAGAGATTCACACCGACGCCAGCGGTGTTGGCCTCGGCGCTGTTCTCGTCCAGCGATGTGACAACAAAGAGCACGTTGTTGCGTATGCGAGTCGCTCGCTCAGCAAGCTGGAGCGCAATTATACAGTCACCGAGCAAGAATGCTTAGCCGTCGTCTTCGCCACGCAGCGTTTCTGTTCCTATCTGTACGGACGCCCGTTCACCATCGTCACCGACCATCATGCCCTCTGCTGGCTCGTTAACCTTCGTGACTCGTGCGGACGCCTTGCACGGTGGGCTCTCCGGCTACAAGAGTTCAACTATACAGTCGTCTACAAGAGTGGTCGCCGTCACGCTGACGCGGACTGTCTTTCGAGGCTGCCCCTTCCTGAGTCGGAGTCTAACATCGACACTTTGGACCACTGCGTCGCGTCATTGTCACCTGTTTTTCCTGATGTCGCAACGTTCAAAGCGGAACAGCAGAAAGACTTAACCCTACAGTCTCTCCTTACGGAGGCTGAAGACCCTTCCAACGTCAGCTGCTTTTGTGTGCGAGATGGCCTTTTGTGGAAGAAAAACTATTCTTCTACGAGCCAGCGCTTTCTGCTGGTAGTTCCGAAGAGCCTGTATTCCTCTGTCTTGCAAGCCATGCACGATGACCCTACCTCTGGACATCTTGGTTCGGCACGGACGCTGCACTGTACCCAGGCACGCTTCTATTGGCCGAAAATGCGGGCCACGACTGAGCGGTACGTCGCCAGCTGCACTCAGTGTCAACTATACAAGCGACCTACTAGCCTTGCATCTGGTCAGCTTCACCCTGTGACACCGTCTGCAGCACCGTTTGAGCAAGTGGGCATAGATCTGCTGGGCCCGTTTCCAAAGTCCTATCATGGGAACCGCTGGATAGTGGTTTGCGTCGATTACCTTACCCGGTATTGTGAAACGGCAGCTCTACCCTCGGCTACAGCGTATCATGTGTCCTCTTTTCTGCTCCGATTCATAGTTCTCCGTCATGGATCTCCAAAAGTTATCATCAGTTACCGTGGTCGGCAGTTCACCGGTGACGTCGTGGAGCAGCTTCTCCGTTCCTGCGCATCGCATTTTCGCCATTCCTCGCCTTACCACCCCCAGACGAATGGGCTCACTGAGCGCACGAACCGCACGCTCACTAACATGCAGTCAATGTATGTTGATTCAAGGCACAAGAACTGGGATAGCGTCCTACCGTTCATTACGTATGCGTTCAATACCGCGCGCCATGAGACTACTGGCTACAGCCCCTTCTTTTTACTCTATGCTCGCCCCCCACGCTACACCCTGGACACCATACTACCATTTTCTGACGAGCTTGATGAAGATCCCTCTATCGCTGAGACACTCTGTCTCGCCGAAGAAGCCCGGCGCCTTGCTCGCCTTCGTTTTCTCGCCTCCCAAGATCGGTCAAAAGCGCGCTACGATGCCCACCGCCGTCGCGTTACTTACATCGCCGGTGATTTAGTCTTGTTGTGGCGGCCTATCAGAAAGCGAGGGTTGTCTCAGAAGCTGCTGTGCCACTACGATGGACCCTACGTCATTATTGACCAAATTAGCGAGCTCAATTACCGCATAGCTCGTCTCACGGCAAGCGGCCGTCCCGGCAAGCGGTCACGGCAAGCGGCCCGGCTGAAGCCCTACCATTCGCGCGGCGCTTTTTAACTCGCCCAGCGGGCTTCGGCTGCGTAGGGGGAAGTGTGACGCCCATGAAAGGGCAATACCCATTCTGCGTGGTCGGCGTTGCTGGATAAGCCGAAGATGAGGAGAACGAAGTTGGTGGCGTCTCGTGCTCGGCAAGCGGACCCAGCTGTTTTTCGATCCTCCGACCCGGTCTTAATAAACCACTGGGCGTAACAATATTTATAATGCATTTAAAATATACTAAAATACCCATTAAATACATTACATTACATTAGAAATACACTAAAATATACATTTAATACATTAAAATACATTCACTTTGGCTTAAAAAAAGGTCGACTTCACAGAATGATACGGGTTAATGCTTCAGCTTCAGAACAAATTCTACAAGCGCAATTATCATCCATCACAATGTACATGAGATTATAAGGTCACATGACGGCATGGGAACGGCAAAGATACCTACACCGCAAACCATGGCGGAAGGGCCGCAGCAAACAACAAATGCACCGACAAGCGCCATACTTGGCTTGCCTTATATATACCCACCGAGAGCGACGCACTTTCTTGCCCGGTGAGGCGCTTATTTGCGCAAAAACTGTGGGTCGAAAAATTATCCAAGAAGTGCCCTACTCGCGTTCGAATTGGAAGGTGATCTAGAACAGAATTGCTCGTCGAAACTTGCGTCAGAAATAGGTCAACTTTCAACCAACAGATACACGGGCGTCAATGGGAGCCGGTCGGCCTTCCAGGTCGTGGTCCTTTTCCCTGGCATATTCGGGCCCGTAACTACCCAAGGCGCCTGTACCGGCATCATGCTATCACGTTCTCCGCACGTAGTGTAAATAAGTGGTGATTACCTTCCTGCTAGAAGTTACCATAAACGAAGGGACTTCAGAACAGAAAAGGCTTGGGCAGGTTGGTAATTCATTGCTACACAGTAATCATAGCGCGGGAACAACGCAGGCGTTCTCGTCTGGTCTCGTATTTGTCCTTCGTTGTTCCCGCGCTATAATTACTGTGTTGCAACGAAATGACGACAGAAAAGGGAGTTTTCACTGTTAACTGAAACGTCATTTCGAGCTCTACATTGTTCCATGGTGGCTTGAAGTGTAATGCAAATATGTTTACGCGGACTGCCCATTTGTTCGAATCGAAGTATACTTTTACGGATTAATTGCTTATGTACGAAAGTACACTTTAAAAGCATTGTCACCACCAAAATGTGATTTCCCTAAACTCGATTTCGAGCATTAGGTTGTTCAAAGCCAGCTCGAAGTGTGCTGCAAAGATGCTAAGGCGGACTGCCCATTTGCTAGAATTTAAGTATTCTTTGGACGACATAATTGCGTATTTACGGAAGTACACTTAACATACGTTGACAACACGCAAATTCCTTTTCCTGAAGCGCAATTTCGAGCACTCGACTGTTCAACGGCAGCTTAAAGTGTGCTGCAAATACGTTTCAAAGGACTGCCTGTTTGTTCGAATTGAAGTATACTTTGGATGAATTAATTTCATATTTCCGAAATACACTTTTAATACACCGACAAGATGCTAAAACTGCATACATATTTTTTCATGTATTTGAAAAGTGCTCGAAGTATGCTTTTGCATATTTTAAGAAAATATTTCGAATATCAAGGATGAAATTTCAGGAACGTATTTCTTATATATTTTTAGTGCATTCATGAACAAAAAATATGTTTAAAATACAGTTTAAATAGCCCACCGTATATTCCAAACGTATTAGTTTTTGCTGAGGGATTTCATGTCATGACTGGGCATACTTTGTACAAACTCTGTATACCTTACCTCACAATACTTGTAAGGGGCTCAGTCATGTCACATTGTAGAATGACTATGAGTCATGACTGACTACGAGGCATGACTATGCATAATGTTGTAAAGCAAAGAAAAAGTACTAGTGCACATTAGTCGCGTTGAGCGAAAGCAGGTGAATAGGGGTCAATTTGTTTATGGTAAGTCTTCCGGTCACTGCTTTGTTGCTGAGGGACAATTACAAAAAAGCTTCTCCAGCATAACGATTAATAAAGAAACGTTAATTTCTCTATAAATGCCTAACTTTCAGACGTCTCACGAACAGTCTACAAGCTGGTGTTCGCTGACTTCGACAATCGTTGCTACATCCTGTCTGTTACTGACCGGAAAGGCAATAGAGGTAAGTTTCAGTCTTGGAATGTGCAACTAAAGGAAAAGCAAAACACTTAAATTTGCTTTTATTTCAACAACCTTCATAACATGACGGCATTCTAATGCTTTACTGGTGAACTTCGCTTTACGGAATACTGGCAGAAAATTGTGTTTAGCTCATTAAAAACGCCGCGCGTGCAGAAGCATCGGCGGTGCGGTTCATGTATGTAGTCCTAAATATATGAATATTGTTACGTGGCGTCCAGCAGAAGCATGAGGCGTGATGAACGATGGATAAGATATGATTTAATCGCCCCTGGCCTAGCGCGAGCACTCCGTCCCGCGCCACTGCCAGCTTCGTCTTCTTCGTAACATTACCCGGGGCCACCGAGCGATCGTCCCGATCGTAAACTGAAGAAGACATGGACGAAGGGATGCGTGATTCAGCGATGGCTTCCAGGGCAGAAAAGAAGTGGCAAGGTGATGAAATGCTGGCCGCCATGGTGGATGAGATGATAGGCGGATCAGTCCCGCTCCACGAAGCATCTGGGCCGTAGGGTGCCAGGAGCTGACGGCCGAGGTGGTCCTTGGACGCACCGAATGGCAGGGGCAGGGGGCGGTGTCCTCATGTGTGGGCAGGCTCTTGGGTCGGTCGGGTCATTATGGTCGCGGCAACGTCGTCAGTTCGTCGTGTCTTGTGGTCCGGGCGGAGGACGGGGCTGGGGTGAGCGGCGAGGTCGGTTAAGGTCGGGCTGGCTGGGGCACGGCCGTGCGGGGCGGACCAGGTACTCACGGCTGACGTCCACGGCAGGCTCAGGACGCCGAAGCTCTGTGACCAGGATGGCGATGAAGGGACCCCCGCACCTCACACCAAATGTTACGTGGCGGCCAGCCGAAGAATGAGGCGTGGTGAAAGATGGAAGAGAGATGATTTAATGGCCGCTGGCCTATCGCGAGCGCTCCGTCCCGCGCCACAGCCAGCTTCGTCTTCTTCGTAACAATATATACACCACTCCAGTGCTAGCAGAGGAAGGAAACAAAACGCCGAAAGTTGATGCAGGTAATATATGAACGTACTGACTGGTATCAAGTACGGAGGGAAGAACCATTTAGAACGAGCGCCGTTGTTTTGGGGTGCACGAGTATGTACGCGTAAAATTCAATCTGCACTCTAAAACTTACAGTTACATCTACTGCTTGTTTCATAGAACTCTGTCTTCAAAAGACCTGAATATGTATTTGCATTGTAGGAAACCACATTACATGACGTTCAATGAATTTCATAACACCATAATTTCTCTACATAAAACCTTCATAGCCAAAAAAGTTTTGATGTGAATTCATTAAATAGCCGATTTTCGCGATTTGGTCAGTATAAGAATAGAACTATAATGCCAGATATTGCTACCAAAAGAGTGAGATAGCTGGTAGAATAAGTATTTGGTGACGTCCATTTGCCAGGTGCTCCCAGGCCATGGATAGCAGTTTAAAAGTATACGTGGAAAAGGAAGTCTATATTAAATATCGGTCTTAAGAGTACTGAGCTACTGGGCTTGAAACAAAAGGCTTGGAAGAAGTTTCACTTTAGAAGGGTGAATGGAGTTAAGGAAAGGAAAATAACAGGGTAGTGACAAAAGATACGAAGAGCTCAGAGTTGGTCACGGAGAAAATGGTAGTTAATGACACCCTAGGTGAAATGAAGGAGGAGAAATAAGCAAGGACAGAGTCATTAATCTGAAGGTTAAATCATCAATTGGCTGCTAACAGAACGTCTTCTAATATAATGCAAAAGTAACAAGGGTTCGCGGAGAGTCATGTGGGCGGTCAGGTTTGGAAGTTTGATCCGAGTGGTGAAATAACTTCATCGAATACAAATAGAGTCTTTTGCATGGTTATTAGTTACTTCTGCAAATACTCCAAAATCTGACAAATATTCGTGCAAATCTTACACGTATTTCGCGCAGCACTGTAATGGGCTTAAAGCTATAGGTCTTAAAGGACGCAGCACCGATCTACATCGGTATACACGCGTCATGGAGTGAGGGTATTTACTCTATACGTTTCATGTCAAAAAGAGAAATTATTTCAGCTGCTAAAGAAAGCTCCCCTGTCCTTTCTAACTATCCCCTCACCTCTTTCATTTCACTTCTACACACTGCCTGCTATCCTTTATTTCCGCTGCCCCAGCCCAGGTGCTTCCAGCCGCGATAGCAGATGTCAGAGCTAGCGAAAATGTTTCCCTTTTATTTATTATGGTTTATTAAAACTATTTACTGCTGCTTACTACTTACTAAAGAAAGCAAAATAACAATCTTCAGCTCGGATTTGATGAAAAAAAATACAATTTCAGCCATGGCCACCTGTATTAGGCATGCAGCCAGAATTTGTTAGTTGTGGCTCAATGCTGTCGAATCCCAAATGTTCAAGGCCATATGTGCGAGCATTATGAACGCCGCCACCCAAGTAAGCCGCTTCGTGGCGCTGTGCCCTCCATTGAGCACAAACCAATCCCATCAGCCTGCTTTGCTGCGCCGGATCAGGCACCGTTTCTAAACATTAGTCGAAAAAAAGATCATTGATTGCTCTATTCAAACTTCATACCGGTTAACCAGAAATTATTCAGAAAGTTAAGATTATCTTTTCAAAAATTTTGTACATGCGATAGTTGATTCTATCAGTGAATCGATAAGAAAAATATTATTTGGCCACTAGAAAGAATAAATAATTCGCACACTCCTAGATATTAGATTTATTTATCATATTTTCTTTGTAGTCTACCGCTTAAAGAATTTCTGCTCTAGAGGGCAATCAACCGGCAGAAACTGCAATGAGGCGTGACACGGCTCTGGAAAGTGAAATTTGTTTTAGATAATTGTAGGCCCTCAGTACAAAACTTATCTTCCTCTATCTCTATAGATGTTTTTAAATTTACCCTTGCGGGTGTGGCCACAATGCCGCTGGCTGTTGGACAGCGTTCCTTGGCAGATGTCGGACAGGCATCTTACTGGAGATGGTCCGCACAAACCAAAATGCATGGGCGCTCAGTAAAGCTTCAAATAATAACAAAATCTATCTTCATCTTCGAATCGGCCTATTACTAGTCACAAAGGTATAGTGTGTGCATGTACGGCAGTGTTTTTGCCTTTTAGGCAGTAAACTGGAATGATTAACATTACAGTATTCCACAAATTTACGCGTGCAGTAGAAAACTCTTCTTTTAACAAAACCGATGAATTTTTTCCAGCTCACATTTTCGTCAGAACTGGCATTTTATGAAGTAGGGAGTATTGTTTATATCACATTTGATTGGGCTACTTGCTCAATTCGATGAAGAGTTCGCACATTCACATTGTCTGCGGCGGCTCCGAACAAAAGCAGCAATGGCACCGCTGCGCCATCTGCCTTTATTTATTCATTTATTCATTTAGTGCGTTAGTGAACTAAAACCACTAAATTTAGTCCAGGGTTCGCAAAACAATGTTTTTGTGATAATTTTTGGAAAAGCTGTTGAGAAAGCGTCGGCAATCTTGGCGCAAAACACCCGCCCCACCCCCCCTCCTCGGCCAAATATTTATGATAGAGGTGTAAAAAAGAAAACGAGATGGCGCCACTAGTGCCATCGCTGCAACAGCAGCTTGTTTTCGTTTTCACGGAAAGTGGCCAGCAGCCAAAAGAGATGCAGTATAAAACAATACTGCCGACAAAATGCTATTTCTGTGCGAAAATCGAGCTCGCAGAAGTCATCCATTTAGTTGCGAGAAGCATCCTACGGCGCGCGTAAAATTGCCGAATGTTCTATGTGCGGAGGTCGAAAAATATTATTTCACCGGTGAGCGAATGCTCATTTAAATGTCTAGGATATATACATGTTCCTACAAAATAAGCTATGAAAAACAAATTTAGAGTGCATCATAAAGGCAGCATTATGCACTCGTGCTTTGCTCGTCGTTGTGTCCAGTTTTGAGCATGTTATTCAATTGCGGATATGCAGACAAATAAATTCCCGACTATTTATTCCGAAGCTCTGTGTTTCCAGTGAAGCCAGTTAAAATTTCTATCACTGAGAAGTAGCTTTGAGTTCGGTGCAGAGCGGCGTATTGCAACTGTTAATTATCCAAAAAATTACATGTACGGATTAAGAATATCATTTCGGCATGTTGCTAGTAATTTAGAACATAATACTCTGCAAAGAGCCAGGAAAAACAAGTGTGCATTTTTAACGCAAATAAATCACTGCGCTTGTACTAATTCCTTTTTTTTTTTGCCCTGTTGCAATGGCGTGCTTTATGCTAACTGTCGATTATTCGCTTTTTGTGCACGAAGCAAGCAGCTTTCCGCAAGGTTTCCAGCTGTTTTTTTTCGGTATTGCATGTTATTTGTTCTGGTGTCATTTGTGACTAGTAGCTTTGTGCCTGTTCAGGAGAATTTGTTCTATAGCCGTAAGACAACGCACTGACACATTTATAACGCACTCGCCGGAAGGGTATTCTTCTACTGGGGGGGGGGGGGAACGCTACGTGGAACGTATTTTGAAAAAGAGGAATCGCAATGTGAAGCGCGTTCTTTTATTAGAAAGAAAGTGAAGAACATCCCAACTAGCGGGAAATAATTCGAATGTTTCTAGGACTCTATGCACGGTAGCCCACAGTGCTGCCCTGCAATGTTCAACTGTACTATTGCACTTATTTTTTCGCAGCTTGTCGTCTTCTTCAAGCCAGCTTCACAGTAGAGCAACCGGTTCCACCAGACTGTGAGAGAGTCTACAGGACACAGTGCACCCCACAAAGTACCCAAGTTTACGTCCCACTTTGCCGTAGTGTGTTGGCAATGAATTATGGACGCAAAAGTTGAACGGCTCCTATTTTACACAAGAGGTGCAGTCACTTGATGTGGACGAAAAAAAAAGAAGATAGGCTTCTAAATGAGTGGTTATTTCTGTACCGTGCACTCTGGAACTCTATGACTGTATAAAGTAGTGAAACGTGCCTGCTCTTTTCTTATAGCATAGTAGTATACAAAACTCTAAGAGAAATCTTTTAAAATTTTGTGGCCAGCCGCATATTTATGCTTCAAAAACTGTTTCACTCTTTAAAGATAGCGCTAGCGTTACATGCAAAATTATTAATTTGTGTATTGAATGGTCTGTAGAGAATAGCGACCACGAGAAAAGATAAACGCTGGTCATTAGTCCTGTGACGAGGCCATGGGCCTGCAGGGCGCCGAAGCACAAGTATTAACTAAATAACAAAAGCAAAAATAAAAGGCAGACACGAGGCTCATGCGTAATTCCCAGCACGAAATATATAGAAACCTTGTTCATGCAGTTTAAAAACGAGGAACGAGGCGAAAAATACTCATGTCATCTTTGACAGTGTTTCTCTGAAGCTACTAGATCGAAATGTTAAAGCTCTGCTGGCTGCAGCTCTGGTCACCCATATGTACTGGATAATTTAAATAAAGAGATCATTCTGTTTTTAATATCTTGTGAGCTTACACGTTCTTGGATCTCTACATAGTGTGCCTACTTCTATAGACTCAATGGTTGGTAAAGGAAAGTATATTTCCCATAATTCCCTGTGAGTCAGTGTAGTACATCGAGAGCTGTGTTCGAATAGTGAACAGTGCTTGGCTTAAAATAAAGCCTTAGAAATCCTTTGTTCTGTCTTCATTCTCTAAAAAAATGCGTTCAGCCAGCCTAAATTTAAAGGCGAACACGAGAGCAGTAACGCGAAAATATTACTGAGTATGAAAGCAACATAAAAAAGTGCAAGCTAGGTCAACAAATTCAACATCAAATGCGCTACTATATTATGCGCTTAGACAAAGGGCTTCACGTCTGCTTGTAGCTGTTGTAGACATGTTTGTATTTCATTTGACGTCGACAGGGCATAGGTATAATCCTTTAATATATGCAAGAAAAAATGGTATAATATATTGTTACGTAGTGGTGACTACAGTCTGGCGAGAAGGAAAACAGCGAGAGTATCTTCCAAACGAGCGTCGTTAATTGGGCTATTTTGCCCCCGTAAATAAATGAATGACTCGGCTGTGGTGCAGCAACTAGCGTTCTAGGAGGTCAACCAACAGAATGCCCGCCGCTCTCGGACGTACTCAATTTAAAGCGGATAGCGAACTTCCGACATAAAGCCTGATAAGTTACTAGAACATTCTGGAGCACGATTCTGCGCGTAATTTACCGTCTCCTCTCTTACCCTGTAGGTTTTTAAATTTCGAGTGAACGATGGTCAATCGCACCTAGCTGCTAGCATAACACGCCATAGTGTACGCTAATTTCTCTCATGCTGCACCATTTAACACGAAACACGACGCATCGCTGTTTGAGTATAAAGGCTCGCAAACGGTAGAAGGACGATTCCGCACTTACAAATCAAATCGACATGGCAAAATGTCATAGGCGCTGGTCGGCACAGCCACCCTTCAATATGATAATTATGATAAGGAGTCTACTGACACAGGCAGGGGAGAAGAGTGGTGAGACGATCGTCGCACGCTGAAGACGATAGCATATTAATCATTCCGTGGATGCGTGACTACAATGTGTATAGCGCTGTCAAAAAACCAAGCACGAAATTTGCGGAAGCGGGCGGAGGCGCCTAGTAAGAGAGAAAGCGTAGGCAAGAAATTAGTAGGCAGAAGCTGATATGCACTCTGAGCTCTACTCAGCAGCATTAAATAAAACAAGTCTACGCGTGAGCCCCACCAATCACTCTACTTGACCACTAGAGAGGACGTTTAATAGCTGCATATTTATTGCCGGAATTTTTCCTTGAACTGTATCAAAATGAACGTGACATCGTTTTCACCTAATGAATGCGTGAATAAATAAGTCCGTGTTTCAATAAATCAGAAACTGAAACAGTCCACCTATCAATATATCGTTTTTATTTCTGCTGTTGAACGCCTCAAAGGTACTTGAGCTTTAAGGGACGCCGTAATGGAGAGGTTCCGATGATTCCAAACGCCTGTGTGTTTTTAACGGGAACTGCCATCGGACATTATGCGCGACTCTAGGATTTCGCCTCCATTGAAATGCGACCACAACCGCTGAGAGCAAGCCCATCTCTTTGATTCCGCAGCAGCGCACCATAAACATTGAGGCACCGTGGCGGCTCAGTCAGTCAGTCCATCAGCCCCGTCCAGTCCGGTGCAGTCCTGTCCAGTCAAGTCTAGTCCCGTCCAATCCAGTCCAGTCCAGCCTACTCTAGTCCACTCCAATCGTGTCCAGTCCAGTCCAGTCCAGTCTAGTCCAGTGCAGTCCTGTCCTGTCCAGTGCAGTCTAGTCCAGTACAGTCCGGTCACTCAGTAAGTCGACTGACTGACCGACTGAGGAGATACCCTTTTTTTATTAAAACGAGATGCTCTATTGGTCCAGGCCAACTTCTATTTGTCTTTTGTGTCCTTTTATAATAATTTTCAGGGAACGTAGTCACTGATAAAATAGGCATGGCGCGATAACCGGGTTTCTTGAAATTCGCTTCCGTGTTTCCGTGATTAGGTCTCGACTAGCAAATTTACTTCAGGTCGTGGTTGTGCCCAAAAGCAATTTCTATCTTTTCCGCACATATGAAAACGAGCACAACAGTTGACGAAGTTTCAGTTTATAAGAATTGTATATTATTCAGCCTAGCAGGGATTCTGTGAGGCTGAGCCGTTTATTTTATTTTGGGCTGGACTGATTATATGCAGTTTTCTAATTAAGCGGATCCTGCTGGTGCCTCGCAAAGGAGCTGAAGAGAGCAAAACTACTCCCATCTATAGTTTCGGTTCCTAAAAAGGCCTCAAGTGCATAACAGAAATAATTTTACTTGAAAGACATCCTTACTCCTAGAAAGTTTCGTAAACTGTTTTCTCTTTCAAGCATTTTCTGATGAAACTGGTAGCTAGGGTTGGCGCTGAAAGCAACAGGAATTGTAATCAGTATAAATTCATGCTTCATGACGGCGGCAGCAATTTCTCTCTACATAGCAACAAAAACGTTCTGAATGATTGATTAGCTGCTTATAAAATCAGGGATACGAACTTAAAATGACGTTTACAAAAATCAGAACACAAAAAAGACATTCAAATCATAGCAAATTACGCGCTTTACAGTGAGTGAGTGAGTGAAGAAACTTTATTTCCGCCAGAAGAAGACCCGTGCCCCTCCGGGTCCGCACGCAGGCGTCCGGGGAGGGGCAGCGTCGCAGCTGGAAGACTAGCAACGGTATAGTCGCGCAGCTTCTGCTGCCAGGCGGGTAGCGTATCGTTGTATGCTAGCGTCGGCACTTCTGAGTATGGTCTCCCATTCCTCTGCATTATTGATTCTGCCATATCCTGGGGCACTGGGGCATCTCCATAGTATGTGTTCGAGTGTAGCGGTATGCCCGCAGAAATCGCACACCTCCGCATCCTCCCTCGTGTCACCTCCTGTCCAGCTCCTCCAGAGCGGGGATGCGAAGTTTCTAGCTTGGAGTCTTCTCCAGTCATAGGCCTCAGCCGAGCTAAGCGATCTATCCGGAGGAGGATAGATCCTTTTGTTCTTTTTCTGAATGTCTGTGATGCTATTAAAGGTATTGGTTTCCTCTTTAGTGCTGAATTCGTATGAGGTGTCCACGGCTCCCCGAGGTAAAGAGGAGCGGGCGAGCCTGTGGGCGGCCTCGTTTCCAACCAGACCCGAGTGGGCTGGGGTCCAGATAATTAGAATATTGTGGGCTGGGATAAAGTCTTTTAGATATTTAGCCGTCATTTCGTGGATGCGTCCCTTGCTGTAATTTCTAATTGCGGCTTTGCAGTCGCTTACTACGTATTTGGTACCTGGCTGAGTTAGAGCGATCGCTATTGCAACCTCCTCCGCCACAAGGGGTTTTAAGTCAAGATGTCTTACAACGCGTAACGTTCTGCCTGAGTCCCCGACGGCTACGGAGACGGTGTCTCCTAGCGTGCCTACCGCGGCATCAGTGTAGGCCACGGTTCCCTGTGGCATCTTGCCTAGCTTAGCAGTCAGCTGTGCGACCCTGCTTTTCCTTCTGCCTTTGTCGTGGATGGGATGCATGTTTCTAGGTATGGGAGCGATAATAAGATGCTCTCTTATTTCTCTTCCCAGATCTGTTCTGGTGTTCACTGTGCTATCTACGGTTGCCCATTTCGCTAGCTCTAGGTATTTCCTTCCTGCGGGTGTTTACAGTGTTCGCCAGTGTTTACAGTGTTTACAGTGTTCGCTTTACAGTGTTCGCCAGCGATGGCAGGCATTGTCAAAGAGAACAAGTGATTTTCAGTTAACTGTGCATGGCAAAGTTCCGAAAGATTCTATTGCATGGAACAACTGAATGCCTAATTCCTGACCTTTAGTATTCAGCAATAATTCAAAGTTATTTGCGATGCGGTGTCTTGGAGTGATCATCACAGAAAGCAGTGCGGTGCTAAGCAATGTAGACGACTTCCGCGACGCATGGCTCTCCTACGCGCAAGGTTCTCATAAAAGAACGTTACATTTAAGAACGCCCAGGACCACATCCATATTTATTATGATTTCCCAGAAGGCGACGACTGCCAGAATGACATACGTCAAAAATATCTTCATCGACGCGGATGTGTCATTTAAATCGAAAAAAAAGCGAGAAGACGAAGCCTAAGCTTTGAAATATGATTTGTAAGAAGATAAATTACGTGTCCCCTCCGGTAGTGATTAGAAACATGTGGATTCATGTAGTACCGATAGTATAGGCTTCGACTGCAGACTAAGCTGTGAAGCCTTAACCTTTAGGAAGTAGACCACGTTATGTGGGCTCCCTCAGTGGGCGTCTACATACTAGCTGCAGTAGCCTTGGCCTCGGCTGTTACTCTCTATGAAGACAATCCACGATACTTCAGAAAGCAGTACGCTAGTGAAGTGAGTCAATTTAGTATTAGTATTTTGTTTTGTTTGCCAACTTTATTTTTGTAGAAGTTTGATTCCTCACATTACAAATTCTGCAACGTGATGATCTTAGCCCCTCCTTGGGTCGTACTTTTCTGTCAGTTTGCTAGGCATTCGCATCATTTTTATTGTTTTATTGGTAACTTCTCTCAGTCACGTAGCCCATTGTGGATGACGGCACGCTGTACGAGAGAAGAACACATCTGTAATGGCACTTACGGGCATAAAGCCGCCGCACACCGAAGGTGACAAATGATTGACCCCGACGACATTGGTGACACCCCTTACGATTTGAATCGAGCCTAGTCCCGTATCATGAAAGAAACTGTTATGTTGTGCTACAAATTGGCTGGTTTTCTGGATTCTGATTCGGTTAAACTAGATGCTGCTGCTTAAGGGGTAAGCAGTTGCACAACCAGCAGCCTGGCCATGCTGTGATAGACTGTTTCTTTCCCCTGCTGCTTCAATTCTAATGGTTGACCGACCGGCTAAATGAAACGATAACAAGTAATGACCCCTCAATGGTTTTCTGAATGCAGATAACTCACATATGCTGTACAAGTCAAAACTCCTAGAATCGAAAACACTGCAAAAATTTCCCTGAAAAGTATCAAGCAGAAATGTCGCGCTTAATGCAGTGAAATAATCCAGGTAACCAACCTTAAACATGACTTTTTTTTTGTCATTGCGATGGCATGCCAAGGCTCACGATGCGGGATGGCGGGCACCACCGATTACGTACTGGTGGCGCTTGACTGACCTCGCGAAGTGCAAGGAGTATCGTCAGATGTTCTAACGGAGCGACTTTTAGATCGGCGCCGCCGCTGAAGGATCCTTTCGTTACCCACCTGTTACCCACTCTCCTTACCCACTTTGGATTCAGTGGACAGCGGTATTTTTTAGGAGCTGCTTACGTGTGAAGGACTAAATAAAAATTCCGAGAAGATAGGTAGAGATAGCGTTTATATCGATATTCACGGGACGTTACGAGTGCCTGACGTCCACTTGTACCAACATTTCAGTTGGGGATGTTTCAGAAATGAGTGGTTCCGTGGGCTTCGGGGGTTCCAATTGAGCCTGGTGGAAGGTTTTCTTGTTCTAACACTTTGTTGTTCTAACGCTTTCCTCTCAGAAGACACGCGCAATTTACCCGACAAGGACTGGCGCGCTCATATTTCGCTTATTAAATCTTTTACAAACTAAAACTTCGCAGCGGTCTGCCAGCAGGGTAGAAAGAACGGTCCAAGAGAGATGATTCAAGAAAGTAGATCGCATAGCGAAGGTGTTTTAACGGTGCTCGTAGAAGATTGTCATCAAACCTTCCATCGAACTTGGATGTTTCCTAACTCGCCTAATACGCTTAAGTGGTTCAATGTTGGTGCTGTCGAGAAACCTTTCGCCCGACAATGCACGAAGCACCGGGCGAACTTGAGGCACTGCACGACTACGGGTTCTACTGCCGGGTACACGGTTTTAGTCTTCCTTCTTTAGGCTTAGTTCCTTCGGCGAATTGTACTGTCTGAGAACAGTCTATGCTCTTCGAGTCTCTGCACCCAGCGGCTGCTACAGAGCCCGCGCTCAATGGCAGAAGCCTCCGCGCTGACTTGGGTGTACAGGGTATTTGCAGCTTTTCCCTCGAGGGCCAGCTCAGAAGCTACGTGGGCTTGTGGGGCAGTTTACAGCCCCGGTCCTTGGCGCAACCGGGCACCTGATCATGGTGCCACTCATCTTCGGTGGCAGTTACAGACGATATTGTGTCTACGGACGGGAACAATCAGACAGAACATGAGCTGTTTACTCAGGCGCAGTTGAGTCCCTCGAAAAAAAAAAATGAGTGGACGGTTACCACTGTATAACACGATATTCAGCAACAGCTTTTAAGGCATTTATATTTTACGACATGTTGAGGAAGAGAATATGAGTTAGCTTCACGTCTGTATAGCTCTGGAGCGCTGTTTTTTTAGTTTTCCACGCATACTCGCTTTTAGCTAGCTCTCCTCTCCAGTGCGTCATTCTGGTCGCGTGGCGCTACCAGTGGCCTTCTCGGACGGAGCCTTTCGATTTAGCTGCCGCATATGGACAGTTCTGCGTCTGTACGCTCTCACCATGCTCTCTCATCTGCTTCCACTCTAACCAACCTCCGGATGGTTCCCATGGTAACAACCTTTACCGGTTGCCTATTCCTACTCTCGCCGTATTATATCTCCTTCCATGGTAACCGTCCTCCACCTTCATCAAGGGTACATACCCTCCGGGTGGTCCCTGTAGCAAACACTTTCTGCTTGGGCCTTAATTTCTCGCCATACCTTACTCTTTTTACGGCAACCACCATCCGGTTAGGTATTTCAATGCTCTCGCCATATTACATTCCACCTTCCACGGTAACCAGCAACCGGTTATGGATTTTTTCGCTGTCGTCACGCGCTCTTCCCTCCACAATCACTTTTTTTCGGATGGTTTCCACCCGCCGGTTACGTGTTCTTCCACTAGTGTCATACGCTCCTCCTTCCCCCCGGTAACCATTCTTCGAGTGGTTCCCGTGGTAACGCACTCACCGGTTGCGTTGAGGACTACGACATACTGCAACGACGCGAAAGCCAGGTACCGGAACATAACAACTGTCTCTGTAAAAACAAATATCCCACAGCCAAGGCAAGAACTGCACTCGCTGCTCGTCGGAAGAACACTTCGCTTCGTTCTCGCCCGCCCTCAGTTACACGGTAATAGTGAACTTTGAAGTAAAGCACCAACAAACACTCGCAACAACATCAGACCTTGCAAAACTGAAGCGCATATCAACCTCGCTTAGAAGGCTCGGTTAGTGCCGCGAGTAGCAAACTGATAACACGAGGTGCCCCTGCTATAAACATACGACAATAAAATACAAAGAACCAGAGGTGGTCGAAATTTCCGGAGCCCTTCACTACGGTGTCCCTCATAGATTGAGTCGCTTTGGCACGTTAACCTCCACTAAGCCAAACCTATAAAATTCAAATTCTGCTTCGTATCAATAATAGGTTTAGCTAGAGAAGAGTTAGTTCAATTAAGTAACAGTTATAAGCTAGTCATCATTCTTACAATCACCGTGTGCAGTTTACAGGCCTGAGCGAGCTCCTTTTCGTGAAGAAGCAGACAAGAAGCCACCTTCTGAGGCCTTTGTTTCACTGCCAAGCGATGGTGAAGAAATTTCACAGTTTTGTCAACGTGTTTGAATACAGAATGTTCTACACCACCACTTCGACTCCGAATATAATGTGAGTGAAGATAAGTATCTTGCACTGATTCTCTTATTTCCACTGAAAAAATAAGAATCTCACTTGCCCATTGTTTCTGTCCTTTTCGCGCAGCCGCACCTTTGTCACTTCGTTGTATACCTCGACAACTCCACACCATGATCAACCGAACGCCTTGACGTTTAGGACAGAAAAAGGTAAAACCCTTGTACGTATCGGACCAAATTTCAGATCCCACAAAATCAAGGCACCGACCCACTTTCGACATTACAAACCAAAAGCCTGTTGCGCTTTGGTCGGTAACTGTTATCTTACAAAAGCATTACAAGAGTGAATGTAAGAAAAAGACAAAAGACAGGCAAAAGGAACTATACGAGGGGGTACCCAAAAGAAACGGGACTTATTTTTGTTTGAACTTATTTCTTCAGATTTTAAGCACAGACCTTCAATCTGCTTCAAAGTATTCCCCACTTGCAATGATACGCTTGTCGAATCTTTCATTCCATTTTTCAAAACATTGTTTAAATTCATCTTTTCTGATGCTTGACAGTGCCTCCGTCGTTTTTTTCTTCACCTCAGCAACATCAGCGGAACGCTTTCCATTTATTTTTTTTCATTATATGAAACAAAGAAAGTAGCACGGGACAAGGTCGGGAGAGTATGAGGGTTGAGGAATAGGGGTCATGCCATTTTTTGTCCAAAATTGTCGTAGAGACAGGGCTGTGTGAGCAGGGGCATTGCCATGATGGAAAAACCAGTCACCCGACCGCCACAAATCTGGCCGCTTCCACCGCACACTGTTGCCCAATCTTTTCAAAAAATCTAAGTAGAAAGACTGTCTGACCCTGCGGAACAAATTCTCAATGGACGACTCCTCTCGCGTCGAAAAAACAAATCAGCATTGTTTCGAGGTTTGATTTCACCTGACGAGCTTTCTTGAGGCGAGGTGAATTTGAAGTTTTCCATTGGCATGATTGTTGCTTTGATTCAGGATTCGATTCAGGAACACTTGAGTTGTCCCTATAACATCGTCCTTGTACGCCTTTCTTAATATTTCAAGAGTTACCATCCAACTTTTTCCGAGAAAAAATCAGAATTTCACCGGCGCACGCTGTTCACGGAAATCATCCATTGCAAAAACGACATTCACACAAAACAGTCGTCACTCTAAAACTCTGCCTAAACTAGTCTCACCTCCTTCAACGACGGCACTCGGCTTACTGACTCTGGAATGTTCGTTCTATGCGCTCCTAGTGGCAAAACGCGGTACCACAGAAGCTTTGCCGACCAAAAAATTTAGTCCGGTTTCTTTTGGGTACCCCCTCGTACTGCAGGATAACAGCACCTTTTGCTGGGCTAGTTGGTGCGTCATGTGTTCAGGAAAGAAAAAACAGCGCTAAATTCTACACAAACCACACAGAAAGACGGACAGGACGGGCGCTGTCGTCCTGTCCGTCTTTCCGTGTGGTTTGTGTACAATTTAGCGCTGTTTTTTCTTTCTTGAACAAAATATACTGCCGGAAATCATAACATTCAGTGTGCAAAGAGATAACAGCGAGAATAAAGTAGAAAATATATAATGCAATAAAAGAGAATAAAGATGTCCTATGTGTTCCTACGGGCACCAATTGCTGGTAGTCAGCAAAGCGCAGCTCAAACGGTAATTATCATCAGCAACCTGACTACCCTCATTTCAAAACGACTGCCCATGCCATATATGTCCAATTAACCGTTCCCTCTGCCGAACGCGGCCATCATATCCATGGCATGCCACGCCAGTTGTCAGTGGTGATGTATACGGAGTTCGCATTCTGTGTTAGACAAGCTAAAAAGCTAAAAAGAACAACTGCTTTGCCCCCAAACCCAACCGACATCTGAGATTGCAGACTTCTTTACAATTTTTTCTACTTTCCCTTGACGAAAACACAAGGTGGCCCATTCAAAATATACAAGGTCATGTTCGCTGACCGAGTACACGGCTGCTTCGTCTTGGTTGTAAACGACGGGACTAATGAACGAGGTGAGTTTAAAAAATATATTTGAACGCTGATAGATTTTATATGCCTGTTTTATCTTTAACCAACCTTGTCAGGAAAGCAATGAATATACATTCATAGTATTAATAACCAGGAATCTAAACATATATGAGAACAAAAAAAATCTCCAAAAAAACTTGAGATGTTTAGAAAAAATTTATTTACATATGTACACATGCCAAGGTTACAAGATACATTCACATTAACAAAAACACATGACATTAAGCATGTAAGGTGAGCCAATTAAACAGGTACCGTAAACATTTCTAAGTAACTAACAGGAATGGGCAATGTAAAATAAGAATGCACATATACCGATTGACAGAAGAGTGAAAAGTCGATAATTAGTCATTGAAACATTGAAAAGGAGACTTTAGCGCCAGTTTGGCCTAAAAACCAAGACAAGACGACCGTTATTAACAGAAATAAATGGGCATGACCATTGTCGGAGAAACTCTTCCTCACCCAAGAAAAAGAGTTCCTCGGACAAAAAACTAATCAGCTCCCGTCGGAGACGGCCGAGAATTGGCCACACAGCGCGGCGTCGAAAGCCACTAGCGACCGCGGCGCATCGACTGCGCCATAAACTAAAAAGACCTGCAACTATTAACAGGCGAGCAAAACGGCCGCTGGGGAAGCGGCCGCAGGAGACGAAGCACGAAATGCCCTGCCCACGAAATCCCGCATGAACCGCGCGCCAAAAGACACGCGCTACAACACAGGTGACTGTAGCGTGGCGATTAGATTCCGGGAGCGGGCAATTCGGACAGGTACTGGAGCGTAACACACCCCACCGCTCTAACCGGTCACAAGTAGGAAGCACTGCCCAGCCAAGTTTCCAGACAAAGTCACGTAGATGATCTGGGGGAGGTGTCGACGCTAAACGCGCCCACTGAACGCGGCGCATAGGTGAGCGGCGAGACGCCGGCACAACAGGTAACAATAGTGTGCCCATAATGTCCACCACACGGTCTGCAACGATGTTGACAGCAGGTGCTACTGCTCTTACATGCCTGTAAAAGGCCACTGATGAAGCGTAGAAAGCGGTAGGTTGCTCTGACTGGGGTCCATGATTAACAGGGGCCGCCGGATCCAAAAAGCGTAAAGAAGGGCCCAAAAAGTACCGAGCCAGGATTCGCGCCGGAGACGCGTTTCCTAGCAGGATACGCAAAATACTCTTCAACGCTAACAGCGAGGACGTGACGGACAAATTTGGAAAGGCAAACCCTCCTCTCTCCAGTGGTTGTCCAAGAACAGCACGGGCTACAAGTTCGGTTCCGCCTGACCAAAAGAACGAAAAAACTGTAGTCTGCACTCGCCTTATGACACGGAGGGGTGGTTTAACAGTGTAGCAGAGGTACCAGAAGGCACCATGTATGACGGACTGAACCAGGTAGCGCCTCTCAAGCAGAGGCAACTCGAATGTCTGCGCCCTTCGCACACGAGCTGTAATGTCTTCGACGACCGAAGACCACACACCATTCCATATTCCAGCACAGTCGTAGGTCACACCTAAAATGCGCATCTGCGCGCACCACTGCAAAGGTATTGAAGATGTAATACGAGTCTGGGAAGACCCCACAAAAAAGTAACAACTCTTCGAGTAATTAAGAGCAGCCCCAGACAAGGAGGCGTACTCACGGAAAACATTTAAAGTTTCAAGCAGGCTGCGTTCATCAGCTAAGTACAGAGTGATGTCGTCTGCATAAGCAGTGACGCGTACCGCTTCGCTGCCTGGCAAAGCCAGACCTCTAATAAAGGAGTGGCGATTGACTGCCAAGAGGAAAGGCTCTAATGCTAAGACAAACAAAAGGGGGGAGAGCGGACAACATTGACGGACGCCGCGGCGAACATCAAATGCGGTACTTTCCCGGCCATCGAGGAACAGAGTGCTTGAAATATCTCTGTACATCTCTTTAATGAGAAGCACGAATGAAGGTGGGAAGCCGAAAGCATCCAGCATCCCGTAAATGTACTCGTGCTCTAAGAAGTCGAACGCCTTTTCCTGATCAAGGGAAACAAGAAGACCCTGTGCGCGCCGTCGTAAAGTATACGCTAGGATGTCTCGCGTTACAGAAGATAAACTGTGTATTTCACGGCCTGGGATGGAGCAAACCTGGTGGCAGGAAATAAGTGACGGGAGGAGAGCTCGTAGACGACGAACGAGTAATTTTGCTAATACTTTGTAATCTGAATTTAGCAGGGTGATAGGGCGCCAATCTGCCGGGCATGTCGACATAGGAGACTTTTTAGGAATAAGGACAATGCGGCCTCTTTTGAATGATTCAGGAAATACGTGCTCAGTAAAGCATATTTTTAATACTTCCGAGAAAATAGGGCCCACAATATCCCAAAATTCTAAATAGAACTCCACAGGAAGGCCGTCTGGACCAGGCGCTGAGCCTCGTTTCATGGAGTCCAACGCCTCCTTGATTTCATCTGTTGTTGGCACAGCCATAAGGCCGTCATGGAGTTCAGTTGAAACCTGCGGCAAGCCTGCTAAAAATGGGGCTGCGGAAACGACATTGCGATCAACTAGAATGACCGACTGAGCAATACCCCTGAAATGGCTAAAAAACGCACTGAAATTCCTGCCACCTGGTTGGGACGTAGCCCCGGCGGAAGATGTAAACGCAGGGGCACCTTGAGTGTACAACAGCTCTTGGCGGGCCAACCGAAGCACCTCAGGATGAGCAGTTGGACTGCGTCGACAACGCCATGCAGCCGCTGTCAAAGAGGAGGCACGTAAAAGACGCTGTAGGCGCTCCGAAAGCTCCTCTTTCCATGCGCACATAAGCGACGAAGGCGACGGGGTGCGTTGAGCAATACGTAGCTTCGCCGTCACCACACGCACCTCATCTGACACGCGAGCCCTAAGGGCTCGACCAGATGCGGCGCAATGGTGACGCCACTGCTCCTTCAGACGGTCCCAGTCACCGGGCACCGCCCCAACAACCGAAAAACGCAAGACCCGTGTGAGCCCCTCTTTAGTGCTGGCGTCGTGAAGTATGCGTACATCCAACCGCCATGGTCTATGGGGTGATACTGCAGGCGCCGGAACCGTGAGTGATAGAAGAAAAGGGCGGTGGTCTGATATGTGCACCGGCGAGGATGGCAGCGTCAGTACATTAGCTACACAAACTGACCGCGAAAGGCACGCCGACACGTACGCCCTGTCTAGCCTACTCGACGATAACCCGCGACGCCAAGTCCACACAAAGACGTTGCCATAGAGGAGCTCATACGCGTCCGTGAGCATGAAATGATTCACTAAGCGGCGCAACTCACGCGCATTCCAGCCTGGCCTACCCCTACCAGGGCCTTGCACATCGGCGACCGTATCGAGCACGCAGTTGAAATCGCCCAACATCACAACATTACGCCCTCCAAGAAAATACACATCTAAATCTTTAAAGAATGCGTTTACCAAATTGGAATGCGCAGGCGCATAAATACAAAGAATTCTCAGGTGAAGTGCGTTAAACGTGCAGTCGAACGCCAACACGCGTCTAAGCGCATCGTAGGTAACATGATGATCGCGCAACAGTGAGCGGTTCAAAACAAGAACGCCAACGCCGCTAGAACGCGTGCTGGCGTACGAAAAGAAGGCATCGACGCCAAACCTACGCTTGAATTTCAACACGTCACTGAGACGAAAAAAATTGGTTTCTTGCAGGCAGACGATATCGCAACCCGAGGAACGAGCGAATGCGACCACTGTTGCCTGCTTCAAAACACTGCGGAACCCCTGCACGTTAAGAGTAATAATTTGAAGGTTAGTCATTTTGGAAATGAAAAATGAAACCTGAACAGTCGTGATGTTTAGGCAATACAAAGCGCGCCGCGAACGGCGCTAAACCACCTCACTTTTTGCGGAGGGTCGGACCAGAGGAGGCACGAGGCCTCCTTGGCCGACCGGCAGAATTGTCCGAGTCCGTAGTCGACGCATGTGGACGCTTTAAGCTCGAACTTAAAGCGACCATCTCAATATCCGAAGACTCTTCGCTAGAAGTGCTAGCGCTGATCCTCGATGTTGAAGAGGACGGCGACTGCACAGGATCAGCGTCTGGAGATGATCTTGGCTCTCGTACAAGCGATGACGAAGACGACGATGGCGGCGTCGGGTCCTCCTCAGGCGTGATGGCAGTCTCGTCAATGACGAGGTTGACTGAAGAGGCCGAGGACGTCAAGCTGCTGTCGTCACCGTCGACCTCAGCTATGTCGGCGTCCCTGCTCAAAACCGCAACGCTGGCCGCGGGCTCTAGCGCGGGCTCCGAGGGTGGCACGTTCTCAGCCTCAGATTTTTCCAGGGACACAGTAGGCTCGGCCCCTGTCTCATCAGGGACGCTCGGAGAGACTGAGGCTGACGCAGCAGGAACCTTTACTGTCTGCTCGCTTGGTGCAGCACTGGACGCATCAGCAGCAGACTCCGGCTCTTCCACGCAGCGACGCTGAGACGCAGTGGAAGCACCCGTAACGGCGGCGGTGTTGGATCCGCAGGTCTCCTTGATGGCTTCAACCGCTCCCTGAGCGGCCTGCGGGGGCGCAGGGCGGGCCGCAGCCTCCGAGTACGAGGGCTTGATAGCGCACGCCACAGTAGCGTGCGGATCACCACAACGACGACATGGCAGCACGCAACCCTGGCCTTGGTGCCCAAAGACCCCACAGCGGGCGCAGAAAGGAGCCGTGCACTGTGCCCTGAAGTGCGCAGTGGACCCGCAACGCCGGCAAACGCGCTGCATGCCCTTGTAGTCGCACGTCACGCGGTGGCCTGCGACCTTGATGTAGTTGGGTACGGGTGACTCTGGTTTCATTTCAATCCGCACGTAGCGGGTCCCGGTGGTGACAGTGGGACGCGAGCCCATGACGCCGCGACTAATGTGCAGCACCTTGCCAAAAGGGGAGAGAGCCTTGGCAAGGGCGTCACTGGGTACACGTGCGGGCAGAAAAAGAACAGTCACCTGGGTCACCTGCGGGCTCAGGGGAACGATGGCGACGCGTTCCTTGCCGATGGTGAGGCAGGAAGCTTCAACGATTTTAGCCATGGCGGCTTCACTTTTCACAGTGACTTGGTAGTTGCGTCCACCGAAGTGCTGGACGCAGTACACTTCCTCCAATCCAACTACGGAGGCTGTCGCATCGACGACATCCTCCGGACTAGCCCCCTCAGGGACGACAACATCAAAGGCCAGAGCCTTTGTAGGTGGCTGGCTCACCATAATGAGGCGCCCGCCAGCCGAAGGACACCTTAACAAAACACGTCGAAAGGTCACACACCGGCCACCGACGCAAGCCGGCGGCCGGAACACACACCGAAGCGTCCACCAGCACAGCCGCGTTCGCTCCACCACCACGCACTTCCCCCAACTTGAGATAAGCGGCCGTAGCCGGCTTTCGTCACCACCTCCTTGTGAAAAGTTGTTGTTGTTGTTGTTGTGACTGAGAGAAGGATGAAGAGGAAATTGCACGGGCCTGCTACTGGCTCGAGCCAAGCCACCACCGCTGCCACGTGCAGATAGAGAAGAGTTAAAAGATCAGAGGAAAGAGAAAAAGGAAAGAAAAGACGCGCGTCGCAGCAACAACTGCGTCCGCCGGAGCGGACGCTGCTCAAAAAGAAGCGGCCGAAGCCGCGCTCGCCGAAGCGAGAACAGGTTTTTTGTGAAAAGTGGCAGCACACATCAGATGGTTTATGCGCATTGACGTATTGCTTTGGTCATGTGAGGCGAGTGTTTGCGCACATATAGTGGGCTCTTTGTTTCCCGCACAAGTGCGTGGCTGATTAAATTATAATCCGCGTAAAATCTGCCACAAAGCTGCTAGTCACAACTTCCGTTAGCCATTAATCGGCAGAGTCGAACTGTCAACCAGCACATACATGGCCGTCTATGGGGGCCGTTTCTGCAGTGCTCAAAATAGAGGTGTAGCCTCTCAATTAGAGTGTACTCTGCATCTTTGGCATGGAAACGCAGAAAATCAGTGTCCTTTTTTATTTCCGCACAGCATGCCGGCTTTTGCGGACGGCGCGTACCGTGGGTCAACGAGCTCCAGTGGACTGCCAGAACGTCTACACTCAAAACTGCCCTAGAGATAGCATAGAAGTCTACGAGCGGAGGTGCTGGCAACAGTTGGCACAAATAATGTCGTGAAGCAATTTAAATACTCCGCACTTCAAGTGTTATTACGTTCCTATCAGCACAATGTAAAATAAACAACTTTCCTTCCTCTAAGCTGAACCATACCAATATGGATTGCGCAGCGAAGAACAAACCGCAATTTCGACATGATACCGTTCAGTACATTTGTCTTTGAAACACATGCGTGCGTGCGTGTGTGCGTGTGTGAGTGTGTGTTGTCGTCTTTTATATGTGATGTGTTGAGCGTGTGCATGCATATATTATAATTTAAGCAGTGGGCGAGAGAGACCACAGGAATTGATCTTAGACGGCTGTCTCATTTTTCAAATGTGTTGGAAGCATTTAGTGAGAACTCAGCAAAACAATGGTTTGTTTTAATGACATCTCAGAAAAAACAATGGTGTGTGTGAACCTCCAATTAAAGGTCGTACAGGGTAATCGCTTCACGATAGGTTTCCTGGATTATCACACGGCTATGCAGGGTAACGCACCTTGTGTTCTAGCCTGCGTATCCGTGCCTATCTGCTCCATCTTTGGAAGACCTTGCAGCTGATTATATTGAAACATGAATACCTCCAGTAAATGCTATGTGTGACTTTTGGCGGGGTCGCGCTCTGGAGGAGCCCAGGAGCGCGGCGCGACCTATGCTACCATCTTCTGGGTGCCAGGACACACAGGCATAGCGTGGAACGAACGCGCCGACGAGGTAGCTCGAGGGTATACGAGCCGAGCTTCCTCCCAATCGCACGATCTACCCGACCGAGTGGGCCCTACGTACTCAGACATTCTCAACTACTATAAGGGGGTACGGATCCGCTATCCGCCGCCTCAACCTGATATAAATCAACTACAGGCAGTGTATTGGCGAAGATCACAGATAGGAACATTCCCAAACCTGCATATCCTTAGCAAGATTTACCCGACGAAATATCGGGACACTTGCCCGTGGTGTGGCAGCAAACCATCGTTGTACCACACCACGTGGGAATGCAGTAAGAACGACAGCTTTCGTAAAGAACCGAGTGCAGAACAGTGGGAGAGCCGGCTCTCCAGCGGCGATCTGGGTTGCCAACAAGGTCTGATCCAGCACGCCCAACAAGCAGCGAAGCTCAGCGGTGCCCTGGAATAGGGGCACCGACCCTGTAAGAAGAAGGAAGGTGGACCTCTTCTTTCTCGTCTGCTACTACCTTTCTAGAGCAATAAAAGTCTTTCCTATCCTATGAATACCTCCAATCTCAAACTGCATTCCTCCTTCTTGCAGAAATGTTTGTTCCCATAAAATAGAAGAGGAAATCTGTGAGCGCCTCTTCCTTCCTACTTCACTATCCCTGTCCTTAAAATTATACACGCCTTTGAAAGTTGCAGTTTTTCACCAGATAAAAAACAATATCATGGCCTTTCCATTCTTTTGTTCGAAATAAGGTAGCCAAGAAGCAGGCTGGAGACGAAGAGGTCGGCGACTATGGCAAGGGTTCTAGGAATAGCAATCGAGAAATAGATTACAAATAAAAAATGGGAGAAACTAAATAGACTTCATACTATGCGTTCACCCTGGCATCGTTGAGGATGTGTAGGTCCTTGAAAAGGTCCGTTCTAGCGACCACAGAATGGAAATGTCTCGTATTAGCTTAGATTTGAAGAGGGAATGAGGGAAGCTATTGAAGCGGAAGGCTATTACTGAGTTAGCGGCAAGAGGTAAAGTAAAGGAATTCAGGATTTCGCTGCAGAACAGAGGTACCACTTCAACTTAGGAAAACGACCGTAATGTTGGAACAACCCTTAGTGGAAGAATGATGTGCTACAAATGAATTTCGAAAATTGTTTATTAATTTCGTATATATTTCGTATTTTTTGTCCCTTTCCTTAAGCAGCAATACGAATGTTTTCTGAGTATAATAGAAACAATATTTTGAGCGCTCTTGCAAATACGTCGAAAATACAGTTCTGCCCGCTTAGTGAATTTATAATAGATTAAAAATATACTAAAAATATATATTAAATACTTTAGATTACATTAGAAATAGACTAAAAATACACATTTAATGCGCTAAAAATATCATCGGCTTAAGAAAGGTGTACTAGTCGGCTTCACCGGATGGAACGGTTAGGTTAGGTTATTGGGGTTCAACGTTACAAAGCGGCGCCGTAGTGAAGGGCTACGGAAATTTCGACCACCTGGGGTTCTTTAACGTGCACTGACATCGCACAGCACACGGGCCTCTAGAATTTCACCTTCATCGAAATTCAGCCGCCGCGGCCGGGATCGAACCCGCGTCTTTCGGGTCAGCAGCCGAGCACCATAACCACAGAGCCACCGCGGCGGATTCCGGTTGCAACGGGTTAATGTTTTGAACAGCTGAACTAATGACTCACCTGGCTATAAGCGAGAAGCATAAGGAACCCATCCCTGAGAAGACGCGTAGTTACCGTCAATAAAAGGTCTACGACACTGTAGAGCCACGTGACAAAATTAGAACGAGAAAGGTGTCGCCACACAGCAAACGCAGACAGAAAATGGCGCAGTAAACAAGTGCTCCGACTAAGGCCACACTTGGCTTGCCTTATACATATAACCACCGAGATACGACGCATCGTCTTGCCCGGTGAGGCGTTCTTTGCGCAAAGACTGTGGGGCAATAATTGTAGCACAAGTGCTGTACATGTCGCGTTCGAATCAGGGGGCGATATAGAACCGAATTTTAGTCGAAACTTGCATTAGGCATAGGTCAGGAGTCGATCTGTGAACCAACAAATATACCGGCGTCTAATAGAGCCGCTCGGCCTTGACTGTCGGGGTCCTTTTCGTTGGCATGTTCGGGCCCGGAAGTACCCAAGGCGCCTTTGTCAGAATAATGCTATCATGTTCTCCGCACATAATGTAAATAAGTAGCCATTGCCTTCCTGCTAGAATTTACAATAAACGAAAGGACGACAGGAAAGGGAGAGATTTAACTGTTCCCCGAAGCGTCATTTCGGGCCCTAGATTTTTCCAGGGTAGCTTGAAGTGTGATGCAAATATGTTTCCGCGGACTGCCCATTTCATAGAACTGAAGTATACCTTGGACAAATTAATTGCTTAGTTACGAAAGTACACTTCAAATACATTGCCAACACGCAAATTCCATCTCCCGAAACGGAATTTAGAGCACTAGATTCTTCAATGGCAGCTTGAAGTGCGCTGCAAATATGCTTACGAGGACTGCCCATTTGCTAGCATTGAAGTATACTGTGGACGAATTAACTGCGTATTTACTAAAGTACACTTCAAATGTACTGCCAACACGCGAATGCCATTTCCCGAAACGCCATTTTTTGCACCAGACTGTACTACGGCAGCCAGAAGTGTGGTGGAAATACGTTTAAAAGGACTGCCAGTTTGTTAAAATTAAAGTATACTTCGGACGACATAATTTCGCATTTACGGATGTATACTTTTAATATATTGACGATGCTACCATATTTTACATAATTTAAACGTGCTCGCAGTATGCTCTAGGTGAGGTATTCTTGGCATATTTTAAGAATATATTTCGAATACCAAGCGTGGAATTTCAAGAGCCTATTTCCTCCATATTTCTACTGTTTTCATGAATACAAATTATGTTTAAAATGCAATACAAATATCCCACCACATATTACAACCGTGTTAGTTTTTGCTAAGGGTATGAACGAGAAAACACCTATAATACGTTTTTGCTGCTCTCCGGAAAAGAGCATCTTTTAGGTTGTGCATTTTTGGCGAAATTAAGAACCATATGGACGACACACGGTTAAATTGATAATCATCGGCAGCACTTAGTGAGGCCAGGCCGGCTCACTTCTTTGTGTTCGTGTTCTTGTCTGCCACTAGCTGCCGCATCGTATTCCTCTAAGTATTGAGGAATGCTTTGATAAAGGCGTTTGTCAGGTGGAGCTCAAGGTAGACCTCTTTTAAACGCCTTTACCCTCCCCCTCATCTATCACTCACGGTGCCGGAGTCTCGCCTTCTTCGGCACATCCAAATGAACGCATTTATCACCCCGTCCCGACTCCTTTTCTATCGCTATCGGTCGGACCCTTCCTGTCCCAACTGCCCCTATCTGGCACTAATACACCCGGGTCAATACAAGCCCGAATACTCTCTGTGTGGGGATCCGAGAGCAAACTTCGAACACATACTCTCCATACGCCGAGAACCCCAACCACCATTTCGCTGGAACCTCACAGACCTAGAAAGTTAGGAGATCGCGGTGTCTAGCTCAGAGCCGGCCTCACAGAAGAGGCTGGTGGAATGGGCGGAGGAGGTCGCCAGAAGACATATACTGATGGCCGCCAACCAGGATTAAGAACCAAGCCAACCAACCCTTCCCCGCGGGACCTAGAGAACCTCAAGTTCCTGGGATGACTGGGAGACCCTGCTGCGCTCGGAGGACCCGGCCGTGCAGACCATCGCCACCGGCCGTGCTGCCAGTGTTATGGACCTTAGGAACATAAACACTTGAGTGCAGCGGGGTCGTGCGGAACCCTGGGGCGTGCCCCGAATTCCTGTTGAAATAAAGTTTCCTCTCTCTCTCTCTCCTTCCCTTACTTGGTTCATTAATAAAGTTTTTACCTACCTACCTCCAGGCGGTTGAATATTCATTTTACAGCCAAAAAATACGTGTTAATGACATCAAGAAAGTTTTTTTTGTTTTGTTTTTAGTTATAATGTCATTGTTTAGTTCTCCTCACCCTTCGAATTAGGCACTGGCGCCGCACCATAAGCGATTGCTTTTAACGTGTGCGCTTCTTTACATGTTTTTTGGCGTTAACACTCTCTCGGCCAATAAAGATTTTCTTGACATGACAAGTCCAAGAACTACGGCTGTTTTTCCGCTGAAAGGGACATTTAACGCTTCAGAACTGAAAGATAAGCAAGTCGAAGAAACAGTGTCTCACTTTCTCCGCAGCGTTTCGCGGCATCATAAAGGCATGAAGGAGCGCGACCTGTGTCGCCTGACTTATGCCATCGTCCTCAGCCATGTGCTCCACACTACCTCCCACCTGCAACTACCCAAACAAGACATAAATGCTCTGGATGTCTTCATGCGCAAGGCATTGAAGGTGGCACTTCAACTTTTCCTAAACGACCCCACAGACAGATTACTAGGCCTGGGCCTCCACAACATGGTCGAGGAACTCGTGGAGGCCCATCGACAGGCCCAATACATCAAGCCGGTTTATCCAGGACATCCGCGGAATTAGAATACCGTCCAACGACTCAATTCTCCCCGGGAGCGCTCATCAAACCGCTCCCGAAGGATATGCACCCGTCCCACAATGAGTGCAAAAGGCTCTCCACGGAGAGTACGGCTCCCGACCGGACGCCTTGTGGGTGGACGCTGCCTGCACGGGTGATGAAGCGACGCCAGCTGTGCACGATTCCTCTTTATTCGCCCTCCTCAAACTATTTTTCCGCCCAGAACCCTCCACAGAGGCTGTAGAGAAAGCTGCCATTGCAGTTACCATCACTCGCACGGAAGTCCGGTAAATTTTAAGTTAAAATCCTCTCCCTCTGCCCGGCGGACCCTCCTCCCCTCTCGGAGCCTAGAGAACCTCAAGCCCTGGGAGGACTGGGAGACCCTGCTGCGTTCAGACGACCCGGCCGTGCAGACCATCGCCACCGGTCGGGCTGCCAGTGTTATGGACCTTAGGAAGATAAACACTTGAGTGCAGTGCGGCCATGCGGGAACCCAGGGGCGTGCTCCGAACTCCCGCCTCCCTCCAAACCACCCGAAAAAATTGAGAAAGAATAAGGGTGTCGCCCCATCCGCCCTAGTGACTACTGCAGCAACGGCACAGCCTTACCGCCAAGTGAACTTGAATAAAAATAGTGCTAACTCATGTAAAGCGCACTTCCTCATGTAATCGTTAACTTGCAATCAGTGCTACGATAACGAACACACGATTGCAAAAAACTAGCGAAAATTTCGGACGCAGAGAAGCAAAACAAATAAAAAAAATTATGTGAAGTATGCCATACGAGAGAAAAATTTTCGGCGCCTTCGAACGTAACACATGCTCAAGCGACGACGAAAGATACCCTTAGAAAATGTCGCAGCTTTTTATGCTTCCGGAACACGCAAGGTCTTTTTCATTCGACCGCGGCTTAGTTTGAGCACATGCTCACAGCATCGCTTAGACGATCTCTTGTCCGCTCTCACACGGGGTTGTAAGTGTGTGCTTATCGCGTTTTAAGACGAAAGCCTGACTTGCCTCATTAAGAGAAAAGCCGGCAGATGTGTTAGTGCGTGTGTGTACTCGCAGGTGGTAGAGGGAATATCAGTGAACTAACTAGGCCGAAGCCAACAAGCACCGTCATTTCAAACAGCCATATACAGGGTGTCCAAGCTAACTTGGACCAAGTATTTGAAAAGCACTTAAGTGTTCTTCAGACCTAAAATCGCGGGGCTATTCTTAGTAGTTATCTGAAGTTACAGTACCATTTTTCTGCCCGTCCTACTTGAATAATTAGTGGAGATAAATAAATTAATTTTTTTAAATGTAGCTTGAAACGATCAGGTGTCAATAGGAAAGGTGTGCAGCTGCACTAATGTTGCCCAACCCAGGCACTTTCAACGAGATAGACTTAACGTGGCTGTTTTTATTTGGGAAAAACGAAAACCCGCGTAGCTTCAAAAATACCCCGTGGAAGCGCGCTCCGTGCGCCCGAATGCGCCGCGATAACAGCGCTCTCATTCGTGCTTTGTAAAAAGCATCCTTCGCTTCGCGCATTTCGTGCTGCACAACAGAGAGCTTCACGTTGTGCTTGGTTCCAAGACAAGCGCCAGTGGGTTCGGGCGGCAGTTGAAAGAAAGCGCGACTCCGGTTTCTGCGGTGATAATTGCGCTTTAATGTTAGCAGAATGCATGTGGAGGAAAAATGGCAGTCTCATGAGTTCAAATTTGGGAGCAAGACCCCCATAAGGAAAGACGCACTATAGCAAGCTAGATAACGCGGTCTGAATTACGCTGAAAAATGGGAGCCGTTTACAACGTAAACCAAGGCGGGCTGTTTTCTCCTCCCCACGCGATCAGGAACCCGATTTTAATCTGGCCTATACCTTCAAACATATTACAACCTGCTATCAAGATAGTCATCGCCTTTACCCTTGCCCATGTAAAGGCCTCAAGAAGGCGGATGAGCGGCTCCTTCTCCGCCTCTTCACCAATACATTGCTTTGCCCGGCAGCACTAAAACATTTTGACCCCTTCTTTAGCAACAGCTGCCCGCACTGTAGTGCGGGGTCTTCGGACAGCTATCATATGGTATGGGCCTGCCCCTCCTCCCCCCCCCCCCCCCGCGCCCCGGTCCCCGACCTCCCTTCCTAGTCTATCGAATGTACCAAAATTGCATACGGGATACGGACCCCGCACACCGTTACCTTATATGGGCCCCTGCTCATCAGGGGTTGGCAGGAAACGAGGCAGCAGACGCAGCCGCCTGTGTCACCCAATACATGGCTGTGCCCAATAGATGGCTTTTCACCAATACATGGCTGTGCCCGGCAGCGCTAAGACATTTTTACCCGTCCTTTAACGGCAGCTGCCCGCACTGTGGTGCGGTGTCTTCTGACACCTATTACATGGTGTGGGCCTGCCCCTCCATTCCAGCTATTCCCCCCACCCCCACCAAACCCGGGAGGACTGGGAGGCGACCCTGCTCCGCTGCCATGATTTACAGGCCCAACAAGCTTTAGTCGGGCGCGCCCGGACGGTGACCACCGCCACAGGGGTCCCAAACGAGGGACCTCCACCTAGTGCTTGTAATGATCGGTCCCATACGGGCTGATCCAAACATACCTGCTGTTCCTTCCAAAGAAATGTTTTCACCATCCCCACTGAGGTCCCAAACTAGAGACCTGAACCTAGTGTTTGTAAGGATCGGTCCCTTGCGGGCTGGTCCAAACATACTTCCTGTCCCTTCCAAATAAATCTTTTCACCACAACCACCAGGAAGTCGAAATTATTCCGGAGTCTTCCACTACGGCACCCATTCCGGGAGGACTTGGAGGAAATCCTGCTCGACTGCCATGATTTACAGGTCCAACAGGCCTGAGTCGTGCACGCCCAGGTGGCGGCTACAGCCATTGGGGTCCCAAATTACGGACCTCCATCTGGTACTTTAAGGACCGGCCCCTCAACGGGCTGATGCATGCATACTTCCTCTTTCTTCCAAATAAATGTTTCCACAACTACCCTTTTCTCTCCTTCTTTCCCTCGACAGTTCCTCCCTTCCCTTACGGCGCGGTTCGGATGTCCACCGGGATGCGAAAATTGCTGCCCATTTCCTTTCCTCAAATACCAATTTTCGTCTTCACATACCTGTCTAGACTAGTGTTGTCTATATCGGCTAACTTATTGTCCTTAGCAGCACTGATTATGAACTGCGCTCGGATAACGGTCAGGAGAGAGGCGTGAAATATTGTAACCTTTTGTATGTACCCCAATGTTACATTCTTTTCAAACCGCGTTACTGGACGTCAAAATATAATTAATATAAATGCAAATAGTTGCGCTTTCAGCCAGCCAATCTTTGAACGCTCGAATAAAAGACATGATGGTAGCATCGTAATACAAGCAGCGGAGTAATCATCATTGGACGAGTTTTGACATGCCGTCGAACTTAAACTAAGGAGCGTATACTTTACGACGGCGCGCACAGGGTCTTCTTGTTTCCCTTGATCAGGAAAAGGCGTTCGACTTCTTAGAGCACGAGTACATTTACGGGATGCTGGATGCTTTCGGCTTCCCACCTTCTTTCGTGCTTTTCATTAAAGCGATGTACAGAGATATTTCAAGCACTCTGTTCCTCGATGGCCGGGAAAGTACCGCATTTGATGTTCGCCGCGGCGTCCGTCAAGGTTGTCCGCTCTCCCCCCTTTTGTTTGTCTTAGCATTAGAGCCTTTCCTCTTGGCAGTCAATCGCCACTCCCTTATTAGAGGTCTGGCTTTGCCAGGCAGCGAAGCGGTACGCGTCACTGCTTATGCAGACGACATCACTCTGTACTTAGCTGATGAACGCAGCCTGCTTGAAACTTTAAATGTTTTCCGTGAGTACGCCTCCTTGTCTGGGGCTGCTCTTAATTACTCGAAGAGTTGTTACTTTTTTGTGGGGTCTACCCAGACTCGTATTACATCTTCAATACCTTTGCAGTGGTGCGCGCAGATGCGCATTTTAGGTGTGACCTACGACTGTGCTGGAATATGGAATGGTGTGTGGTCTTCGGTCGTCGAAGACATTACAGCTCGTGTGCGAAGGGCGCAGACATTCGATTTGCCTCTGCTTGAGAGGCGCTACCTGGTTCAGTCCGTCATGCTCGGTGCCTTCTGGTACCTCTGCTACACTGTTAAACCACCCCTCCGTGTCACAAGGCGAGTGCAGACTACAGTTTTTTCGTTCTTTTGGTCAGGCGGAACCGAGCTTGTGGCCCGTGCTGTTCTTGGACAACCACGGGAGAGAGGAGGGTTTGCCTTTCCAAATTTGTCCGTCACGTCCTCGCTGTTAGCGTTGAAGAGTATTTTGCGTATCCTGCTAGGAAACGCGTCTCCGGCGCGAATCCTGGCTCGGTACTTTTTGGGCCCTTCTCTACGCTTTTTCGATCCGGCGGCCCCTGTTAATCATGGACCCCAGTCAGAGCAACCTACAGCTTTCTACGCTTCATCAGTGGCCTTTTACAGCCATGTTAGAGCAGTAGCACCTGCTGTCAACATCGTTGCAGACCGGGTGGTGGACATTAAGGCACGCTATTGTTACCTGTTGTGCCGGCGTCTCGCCGCTCACCTATGCGCCGGGTTCAGTGGGCGCGTTTAGCGTCGACACCTCTCCCAGATCATCTACGTGACTTTGTCTGGAAACTTGGCTGGGCAGTGCTCCCTACTTGTGATCGGTTAGAACGGTGGGGTGTGTTACGCTCCAGTACCTGTCCGAATTGCCCGCTCCCGGAATCTAATCGCCACGCTACAGTCACCTGTGTTATAGCGCGTGTCTTTTGGCGCGCGGTTCATGCGGGATTTCGTGGGCAGGGCATTTCGTGCTTCGTCTCCCGCGGCCGCTTCCCCAGCGGCCGTTTTGCTCGCCTGTTAATAGTTGCAGGTCTTTTCAGTTTGTGGCGCAGTCGATGCGCCGCGGTCGCTAGTGGCTTTCGACGCCGCGCTGTGTGGCCAATTCTCGGCCGTCTCCGACGGGAGCTGATCAGTTTTTTGTCCGAGGAACTCTTTTTCTTGGGTGAGGAAGAGTTTCTCCGACAGTGGTCATGCCCATTTATTTCTGTAAATAAAGGTCGCATTGTCTTTGTTTTTAGGCCAAACTGGCGCTAAAGTATCCTTTTCAATGTTTCAATGTCCAGTTATTGCCTAGTCGCTCTTCTGACAATCGGTATATATGCATTCCTATTTTACATCGCCCATTCCTGTTAGTAACTTAGAAATGTTTATGGTACCTCTTTAATTGGCTCGCCTTACATGTGTCATGTGTTCTTGTAAATGTGAATGTATCTAGTAACCTTGGCATGTGTACATATGTAAATAAAATTTTTTCTAAACAGGAATACAGTTGACATGTTTTGCTGTGGGGTCCGCTATACATACCGAAGTGCACATGGACAAATGGGTGGATGGAAGAAATGATATTGAGAAAAAAGCTTTATTACAAGAGGAATTCGGGGCACGTCCCAGGGTCCCCGCAGCGTCTACTCTAAGACGAGGAGGTGGCAGTTGCAGTGTTAAAGTGAATTCTTTAAAAGGCTACATCTTAACCTCTCTTTGTCCGCACATTTCTCTCCGTCCACCCATATACATCACAAGAAAACTGGAGCGAAAGGCAATGTAATGAAAAAGTCTGACTGGAACCCACTCCTGCGACACGTCACTGCTGCCCCTCTTGGATTAAAATCGGGCTCCTCCTCGGGTGGGGAGGAGAAAATAGCTCGGTGAAAGAGCCCGCAGGCGGCTGCGTCCGCTGCTTCGTTTCCTGCCAACCCCTGATGAGCAGGAGCCCATATAAGGTAACGGTACGTGGGGCCCGTATCCCGTATGCAATTTCGGTAGATTCGATAGGATAGAAAAGGAGTGCAGCCTTGTTCGACGTTCCGACAGGCCCTTTGCGATTTCAATCCGGTCTATGCATTCAAACATATTACAACCTGCTATAAAGATAGTCATCGCCTTTACCCTCGCCCATGTAAAGGCCTCAAGAAGGCGGATGAGCGGCTGCTTCTCCGCCTTCTCACCAATACATTTCTGTGCCCGGCCGCACTAAAACATTTTGACCCCTCCTTTAGCGGCAGCTGCCCGCACTGTTCTGCGGTGTCTTCGGACATCTATCACATGACACCTATCACCTATCACATGCTCTGCTGCCGTGACTTACATGCCCAGCAAGCCTTAGTAGGGCGCGCCCGCACGGTGGCCACCGCCACTGGGGTCCCATACATGGGACCTCCACCTAGTGCTTGTAAGGATCGGTCCCTTACGGGCTGATCCAAACATACCTCCTGTCCCTTCCTAATAAATTTTACCACCACCACCTGCGCCTCTTCTCACCTGGATGCTGCTGCTGAGGTCAAATGAAGAGGAGAGACTGAAAGACTGGGCGGATACCAAGAACCATGACCAATCGCGCCAGTGCCGCAGCGATGTATGATTGATTTTTTTCATGGAGGTTTAACGTCCCAAAGCGACTAAGGCACTCAGGAACGCCGTAATGAAGTGCTCCGGAAATTTTCACCACCTCGGAATTCTTTAACGTGCACTGACATGGCCAAGTACACGGGCCTCTAGGATTTTGCCTCCACCGAAATTCGGATGCTGCAGTATGGACCGAACCTGCATACTTTGGGTCAACAGCCGAGCGCCTCAACCACTGAGCTACGACAGCGGCTGAGTAAGGTAGGTATGCATGAAAAAACCCTGTCATTTGTGACGCGGGTACTCGCGGTTTATAAAGAATATTCCAATGCTTGCAAGCCAAAAGGGTGGCGTCATCAAGCGCCCGTATGACGCGCACTGCAAGCCGAGCACCTTGTGTTCAGGCAGTCCTATATATGCCGTTTGCTAATAGACGCCAGCTACTGGCTGATCTCCATGCGGCACCATTCATGTGGCGACATTCGTGCCAGAATTGTTACGCAACCTTTTCTCTGATAGCGTTGCGTGTGGTGTCATACGATTTCTTCTTGCATAAAGCTTACATGTGATTTTCAAGTTGGAGGCTAACTTGCAAAAGGGGCTCGAACCGATCACTGAAGTACAGTTTGTTGAATCGCATGCGTTCTCTGATTTTCATATCAAAATTGTGGTGCAACTGAGCGGTTGACGTGTCCACCAAGGAGTGAGACAGTTACTGCTCCGTTTCCTGTACTCAAAAAAGTTAGGTAGGTTTTAACCACGGTTACGCTCAAAACTCGAGCGATAGGTCCGACATTCCTCCACAGTTTTTCATTGTCATTGCTGATGAGGCAAGCTGTTTTGACTGAAGGAATAATGGAAATGAGATTGCACAGGGGTGTCCACTGGCTGGAGCAGAGGCAGAATTTCTTCAACATGCGGACCGGGGAATTGTAAGACACGTGAGAGGAAAGATTGAGAGAGGAGGCGCTCGTAGCAAAACCGCGTCCGCCGAAGCAATGACGCTGCTTTTATGTACAGATACCCCAGCACCATGAGCCACAATCTCAGTTGTTGCGACTGAAGGAAGGCTGCAAACCAAAATGCACCGGGCGGCGCACTGGCTCGAGCTGAAACACAATCGCTGCCACGTGCAGAGAGAGAGAGAGAGAGAGAAAACTTTATTTACAAAGGAATTCGGGGCAGGCCCCAGGGTCCCCGCACGACCCCACGGCACTCAAGTGTTTATGTTCCTGAGGTCCATAACACTGGCAGCACGGCCGGTGGCGATGGTCTGCACGGCCGGGTCCTCCGAATGCAGCAGGGTCTCCCAGTCCTCCCAGGTCTTGAGGTTCTCTAGGTCCCGCGGGGGAGGGTCCGCCGGGCAGAGGGAAAGGATGTGGAGGGAAGAAGCGAAGGGTTCTGGGCATAGGGCGCAAGCAGGAGTGGGGAAGGAGGGATGATAGTGGGTTAGGGTAAGGGGCGAGGGGAGCGTATGTGTTTGTAATCTGCGCCAGAGTGTTGCGTGTCTGTTATCTAGGGAGGGGTGGGGCGGGGGGTAGAGCTGGCGAGAGCCTCTGTATGCCTGGGTCAGCTCACTGAATGAGTGCATACGATCCTTCGTGAATCCCCGATCCGAGGCCACCTGAGCCCGGTTTAAAGAACCTCGGGCTAAAAGGTTGGCGGCCTCGTTTCCGGGATTCCCGGAGTGCGCAGGCACCCATATCAGCTCCACTTGGCGGGGCGGGGGTGCATCGGGCGAGTCCAGTATGCCAAAAGCAGGGACATGAACTCGGCCTCGAGCAAAATTTAGAATCGCAGTTTTAGAGTCAGTTAAAATATACCGGGCTTCCGTGCGGGTTATAGCAAGTGCAATGGCGGCTTCCTCTGCAGCCTCTGGGGACGTATCTGGAGGGAGAGGTAGTGTGAGGAGGGTGGATGAAGAGGAGTCCACCGCAGCTGCTGTCACTTCATCACCCGTGCAGGCAGCGTCCACCCATACGGCGTCCGGCTGGGGGCCGTACGCCCGATGGAGTGCCTTCGCACGGGCTCTGCGGCGCTGCTCATGGTGGGACGGGTGCATATTCCTCGGGAGCGGCCTGATGAGAAGCTCTCGGTGAAGGGATCGTGGGATGGCGAGAAGGGTTGGGTCGTTGGCCGGTATTTTGATTCCCAGGGAGTCCAGGATATACCGACCTGTGGAAGTTTTTGTGAGCCTGATGTATTGGGCCTGTCGGTGGGCCTCCACCAGTTCCCCGATCGTGTTGTGGAGGCCCAGGCCTAGTAATCTGTCTGTGGGTGTGTTGAGGGGAAGATGAAGTGCTACCTTGAATGCCTTGCGAATCAAAGCATCCAAAGCGTTTATGTCATGTTTGGATAGTTGTAAGTATGGGGTAGTGTACAGTACACGGCTGAGGACAAAGGCATGAATGAGGCGACATAGGTCCCGCTCCTTCATGCCTCTATGATGTCCCGAAACCCTGCGGATGAGGTGCGATATCGCGCCTGCAACCTGCTTGAGTTTCTTGAGGGTAGTGGTGTTTTTGCCATCGTTCTGGATGTGCAAGCCCAATACACGGAGGGTGCCAACCTCAGGTACCGGGTAACCATTCAATTCAATGGCAATGGGGGAGCGGGGACAGCGGTGGTTCTTAGGCCGGATGAGGAGCAGTTCGGATTTCTCTGGGGAGCAAGACAGTCCGATGCTCCGTGCGTAATTTTGGGTGAGGGTGGCTGCTTCCTGTAAGGTGTTCTCTATGTCGCCGTCACTGCCGTGGGTGGTCCACAGGGTGATATCGTCGGCATAAAGAGTGTGCTTGAGGTGGGGAATAGTTGCCAATTTCCGGGCGAGGGGTATGAGGGTTATGTTAAAGAGAAAGGGGGAAAGGACGGACCCTTGAGGGGTGCCGATGCTCTGAAGTGTGTAGGAGGTGGAAGACAGAGGCCCGAAGTGTATCTCAGCCATGCGGTCAGTCAGGAATACTTGAATGTAGGCATACGTGCGCACACCCACATTCAATGGGGATAGAGCAGTCATGATCGCCTGATGTTCAATGCGATCAAAAGCTTTGGAGAGATCCAAAGCTAAGACTGCCTTGGTGTGACCTGGAAGAAGCGGGTCAAAAAGGTCGTGTGTGAGTTGCAGCATGGCATCCTGTGCGGATAGATGAGGGCGGAATCCCACCATGCTATGCGGGTAGAGATTGTTGTCCGCCATGTGACTTGTGAGTCTCGCTAACACAACATGCTCGAGGAGCTTCCCGAGGCATGAGGTTAGCGAAATCGGGCGAAGGTTTTGAATGGTGAGTGGTTTGTTGGGTTTTGGTATAAATATTACCTTCGCGTGGCGCCAGGACTGCGGGAGGTTACCCTCCCTCCAGCACTGGTTGAAGTATTTCGTAATGTGGGTGATCGATTGGTCATCCAGATTACGGAGCATGGAGTTTGTGATTTGGTCTGCACCAGGTGCGGAGTTGGCGCGGAAAGTCAGGAGGGCCGCTCTGACTTCCGTCTCCGTGATGTCGGTGTCGAGTGTTGGATTTGCTTGTCCTGTGTAGTGCGGTAGAGGTATGGGGCCGCCTGGAGATGTGTACATGGTTTGAAGTGTGTCTAGAAGGGTGTCGGGATCGTCAATGTGTTCATGTGTGAGGCGTGTCACGTGGTGCTGTGCTGCTGATTTGGTGCGTGTGGGGTCAATGAGGTGTCGGAGGAGTTGCCATGCTCGTTTGCTGGACAGGTTTCCGGCGATGCCGTCACATATCTGTCCCCAGTTGGATCGACAGAGCTCCTCAGAGTGCTGTTGGATTTGTGTCTGCAGCGCGGCCAGCCGCTTTTTAAGCGTTCTGTTGTGTTTGTTGCCTTTCCAGCGTTCCAGGATGCTGTGATAAGCCTCCCAGAGGTGGGCTAGGCGTGTGTCAAGGGTCGGTGTTTCGGTTGTAGTTTCAATGTGTCGTGTGTTGTGGTGAACGTCATGCTTGAGTGATTGCACCCATGCATCGATGTCTGCGATGGGAGTGTCTGGGAGGGCGGTGCGTGCAGCGCGAAAGGCATCCCAGTTTATGAGTTCGTGTGTCATATTTGCGTGACGGGGTGGTTTGTATGGGACAGTGATTTGTATAATGTAATGATCACTGCCCAGTGTATGTTGTGTTCTGTTCCAGGTAACGCCGCGGATACAGCGGCTCAGCGTCAGGTCCGGACTGGTGTCCATGCTGACACTGTTGCCGATCCGCGTAGGCGTCTGAAACGTGTTGTGCACAGTGAGTTGGAGGTTCTGCAGGAGCAGCCAGAGCCTGCGACCTCGATGTGTCGTGGTTGTGTATCCCCAGTCAGTATGCTGACTGTTGAAGTCCCCACCGATGAGTAGGGGATGTTTCCCTGCTAGATGGTGTAGCTTTCGCAGAAGTGATTCTAGCGGGGCCATCGGCAGGGACGGGGGGTGGTATATGTTTGCTATAAGTATAGAAGGAAGTGAATGTGTGTGATGTATAATTTCCGTGATCACGCAGGGCGTCTCAGACGTAATGTGATGAGTTTTGTAGGTGAGGCTGCGGTGGATGAGTGTGGACGCCCTGGGTGTGTTAGTGGTATCCGAGTGTGTAGATGTGTAGCTGGGGAGGGTTGCTCGGTGTGCAGTCTCTTGGAGAAGAAGTATGTGGGGCGTGGGTGTGATGGTGGGAAGGAGAAGTTGCAGAGGTGCGCGCTTTGCCCGGAAGCCGCGGCAGTTCCAAGTTATAATGGGGAGATAATTAGTGTTCCCCCCCGCCATATTGGATGCTGGGGGATTGAGGAGGGTATTAAGACGGGTGTCAATTGGTATGTGTGGCTCAGGGAAGGTGTTTTGTGCTTGTGGAGGTAGGATGGGGGGAGTGGAGGGGGTTTGAAGTTGGGTGAAGCGATGGGTAAGATTATGCTCCAAGAGCTCCATCATCTTGGTAAGCATAGCGTCCATGCGCTGCTCAAGTTTTTCGGTGAGGGCGGCGGCAAGGTGATTGAATCTGGCCTCGAGGCGGGCGTCTAGCTCCTTTAGGTTATGGTGAAATTTTGCTTCGAGTGCTGCTAATTTAGCGTCTATTTCTGGGGGCACGGGAGGGGGTGTGGCGTCTGTGGTGCGCTGTTTCTTTGCAGGAGGGGTGCTCGAAGTGTCTGTGGATGATGAGCTCGAATTAATGACAGGGGGTGCGGGTTGAGGGGGCATGGAGGGGGCGGGGGTGCTTAGGAGAGAGGAAAGGCGGCTTACCTCGTCACGCAAGGCCTTGAGTTCCTGGTCTCTCGGGTCTGCCTGGGAGGACTGGGGTGGTGGGGGTTGACGGGTGGTTTTGCCGGAAACGCGGTCTGCCCAGGTGAGACGCGTGGCGTTCTTGCTGCCATTCTGCCGGCTTGTAGAAGGCGACCGGGAAGCCGTCGAGCTGCGTCTGCTGGCTGTGCCTGGTTGATCGCAGCGGGAAAGCCGCGATGTACCCGGAGGAGAGAGAGCGTTCTTCGGGGACGCTAGTTTGCGGCCCCGTCCCTTGCAGTTCCCGGTGCCGGTCATATGAGGGCCTCCGCAGAGAATACAGCTGGGGGTGCATGAGCACATCTTCCTTTGGGTGGGACTGCCCACAGCGGGGGCACTTATGGGATCTTGGGTGGACACACACGTCTGCCCGGTGACCAGGGACGCGGCAGTTAGTGCAGGCGTCTATATGCCCTCGATAGGGTGTGCACCTGTGGAGGGCTCCTCCATAAAGGACGGCGCGTGGGACAGGTCCAGCCCGGAAAGTTATTAAGATGGAACGCGTGGAGCCCATTCGGCGGGCGTCCACGATGAGGGCGTCTGGGTTGCCGGTGAGCAGGTCTTGCAGGAGCTCTGACGGGGTCTCATTCCAATAAGCATTGGAGATGACACCGCGTACTGCTCCGTCCGGCGGGGCTATATATGGTGCTACGGCGAATTCCTCGCCTTGGTGTGCGATGGTGTTCACCCGAACCAGAGCGAGCGCGTCATCCTTTAGGGGCGTGCTTACGGTGCAGGTGTTGTTGACCGGGTGTACCCTGATTTGGGTACGCGCTGGCTCCTTAAGCTGGGACGCCGCTTGGAGGATGGCCTCTCGTAGTTGTCGGGGTGGAAGCAGGTCCAGCTGCAGCCCGCCTCGTGATCTAAAAACGATCTTGTAATCTGCAGCAGGAAGCGGTGGCTGCTGCCGCGAACGCTGCGCAGCTGTGCGCGTTGCTTGCAGGTGCGCTGACTTTTCAAGGCATGGAGACTTGGGGGTACCGGTAGCAGAGGCTGCGCCCTCCTGGCGTTGGGTTGTTGAAAGGACGTCCTTGGAGCGAGCAGGCACACTAAGAATGTGCGTCCAGTCCCTTGGGTCGTAGTCGTTGGGGTTAAGAACCTCTCCCTGCACCTGCACCTCCATGATGGCGTTGGTGGCGGAAGCGTCCGTCGGAGTAGGCCTAGCTCAGGCGGAGAGGTCACAGAGAAGAAAGGGCCGTGGGTGCCCGAAAAAGGGCGTAGGCGGGCCAAAAATTGATGGCGTGCAGCGCTCACATTCGCAGATCCGTGGGTGGTGAAATTTTGGCTGATGATGCTGGCGATTGGCGAATTCCGCTGTCTTTGTGCGGAGCCGATGTGGGGTGCGTCTGTACTACACGGCCCACTAGCGGCCAATCCACGTGCAGAGGAGAGCTAAAAGTTTGAGAGGAGAGATTTAAGTGCGCTGCAATACCGCGTCCGCCGAAACTACGACGCCAGCTGTAACAGACCCCCCCCTCCCCTCGATGCAACCAGAATTGTTCCTGTTGTCACCGAAAGAAGAATGGAAAGGACATTGCATGGGGCTGCCCACTGTCTAGAGCTGAGCAGCAATAGCTGCCACGTACAGACAGAATAGTTTGTTGCGAAAGCAACACTATCGTAGTCGCAGAGCCATTTCGCGGAGCTCTGGAAAGGCCAATTCGCGCATGCGCGAGGAGCGGGTGACGTCACATGGCACACAGCTGGCGCGCCGGGGCCGCCGCCGCCACTGCACGCTGTCCATCGCCTCGCCGACAGTCTCCCCCCCCCCTCTCTCGCCCTCTCTGATGCGCAGTAGCGATTTCGCTTCACCATCTGAGTGGTTTGTGGTGCATATAAAACTGGCGGAGGCTTAGCTCTGCTATGCTAGGATATAGATAGCTTGAGGTTAGGGTGAGGTGCCCACATCTCGGTGGACACCTGAACTAGAGGAAAGGCGCATAACTGCCCTCTTGAACAGTGGAGACTTCAACCATGATTGAAGGTAAGTGACAACGTTCTGCCAGAAACGCGACGCTGAAGCCATAGCCGTCGGCGTTTGTACGTTGTTTTCAGTGGCGTTGGCGTCGACCCCGTTTTACATTGCGATCATTTTAAGGAAAGGAAGCGCGCATAATAGCTCCCTGGGGCAGTGGACGCCTGAATCATGCTTATAGGTACGTGGTCTGATGAGAGAGAGGGAGATATATGAGCTGCAGGCATTGACAAGGTTGTGGCACAAACGCGCCGCTGACGCCATAGGCCATCGGCGTTCATTGTGTTAATTGGCGTTGGCGTTGTCAACTTTTTAAGGCGGAAGCCTTTAATGCCTCATCGTTGTAAGCAGTTGTTGTCGACAGAAATGTCACGCTTTTCAATTGGTCAAAATGCTCGTGACGTCACAGTGCGCGAATTTCAAATGGGGCCAATTGTACTTTGGCTAGTAACCATGCAACCAATTAAAGGGATCGTATAGTGATGCTCCAACTGAGTGCGACTGAGCTTAGTTAATTGCTTACTTGACCAATTAGCCTAATTAAGATAGAGGAGACTCAAGAGGTGAGAAGAAAGAGGAAAAGAAAACGACGCGCGTCGCAGCAACAACCGCGCCCGCGGAAGCAGACGCTGCTGAAAAACAGATAAGCGGCCGAAGCCGCGTTCGCACCACCACCACCACCACCACCCACTTCCCCACCCAGTTCGACACTGCCCGTTTCGACGTTCCTCGTTTCATATACATTGAGTCGAACATCCTAGACAGTTCCAACATTTGACAGGTGAATGACAGAACACGATGGACAGAATTGCAATAATGTAAATACCAAACAGCCTAATTAACCTTTCTAGTCAGACCACGTAAATAAATAAAACCGATTATGAAATTGGTCGAGTTGGGGAACCGAACCAGGGTCTCCGGAGTGCGACACGAGCACGCTAGCCACTCCGCCATGCCAGCTGAATGGTTTGGAATGAACAAAGGCGCGTCTAAATAATACGGCGTCTTCGTTCACTCCCATCTTCCCCCCTTCCCTTACGGCGAGGTTCAGGTGTCCATCCAGATATGCGAGATAAATACATTTCCTTTCCTCAAAAATAAATTTACCGTCCAGCAAGGCGTACAGCCAAATGGGCGATGGCGTTCTGTGGACTCCCTGGCAGCGTTGCAAGACGCTGTCCCGTTCCACTCTTACAGGTGAAGCTTAACATCTTAACCACACATCAGTGACACAAGCAGACAGCCAATGAACGCGTCATTCGCCGGCAGCACTTGAATCATCATTCACAACCACATTCGTGGCAGAATGCTGTACTCAGGCTTTCGCCTTGCACCACTTGAGTCGCCAAAGTGACTCGTAACTTTTACACTCCGATCATTTGAAGGAAGAGACGCGCCTCAGCAGTCGGGACGAGCGGACGTGTCTCACGTCGGCTCCGCCGAATTTTATGATCCTTTCCCGAAGCATTTGCCGAAGCGCTGCGACACCATCTGGCTACACTTCCAGAACAACGAGGAGACCACTCACCCTTGTTCAGGTGGGACCGTTTTCTCAAATCCTTCGAGAATTTGAAGACCAAGCGGATCGCGCGAGTTGCTAAGCCTAACAGTTAGGCCACGACTCGGCTGCCCGCCGCGGCTCCGCGGGCAAATTCTGCCGCAAACCATGACGACCCTGATGGGATACGACCCGGAGGGGATGCAGATTGTCACCATGCCGCAGGCGAAAACTCCAGTTTTCGACAAGGTTACGGAGGCGATTATCCAACGCAAGATAGAAGAGTGGGAACGCGCATCAGCCCGTGACGACCACTCGGCACGGCAAAAAGGTCGAACGCCAGATGGAGGCGTCACCGCGGCAGGGGATACGCCGCTGCAGCAGACGCCCCGCACGCAAGTCAAGCGTTGGAAGCCACCTCCGCAGCCGCGTCTGGACAAGCAAGACGCAGTGATCATAATCAAACCTAAAGGAACGCTGGATCTCAGCAAATTCAGGGGAAGCAACGCGGTCGGAAACGCCTTGCACATTGCTGCTGGCGTCGACAAGGGCTCAGCCGAGCTCAGCGTTTGGCCCATATGGGAACAGAACATCATCGTCGTCGGGGTGCGAGACGCCCAAATAATCAGAAAGATCCTGGCAATTCACGAAATTCAGCTTGGGGACAAGGCACAGGCAGTGTACTCCTACCTCCGCCCCTCCGACGACACTTGCAAAGGAGTAATACAAGTGGACCCGAGGGTTTCCAACGAAGACATCACGAACGCGCTTCGCTCCCCGGACGCACCAGTGGTGAGCGTGAGAAAATTAGGTTCCTCCAACGTGGCGGCCATCACGTTTGAAGGAAGAAAGGTTCCGTTTCACGTCTTCTACTACGGTGAAGCGGTTCCAGTACGCCTATACAAGAAAACAACGCCAGCCTGCGCACTGTGCGGGAAACTTGGACACCGGGCGGATGTTTGCCCTTGCCCTTCGAAGTCAAGATGTCCGCAGTGCGGTCAGCAAGATGTTCCAGAATCCCACGACTGCCAACCCAAGTGCACGGTCTGCGAAGGTCCACATCCCATGGGGTCGAATCAGTGCAAGTACAAGTACCGAACATCACAAAAAACCAAGCCCAAGACAGGAGAATTCAACCACCGGTCAAGATCCAGGCTTCGGAACCGGTCCGGCAGCAGAGGTCCATCGAGCAGCGGGGACCGACTGACCCACCAGGACCAGTCCAGCAACAACTCAGCACCACCCGGCTCACGCTCTTCAAGCAATGGACCGGGGACTACCGATAATGTGACGCACAACAACGGCAGTCGTCCAGCCGAGAAGACAACAGGACCCCATAACAAGGAGCAGCGCAACGGCAGCAAGGTGAGCTGGGCAGATGTAGCTGCCTCCTCCCCCGAAGCGTTGGCTTACAAACGACTTAAAGCAGAGATTGAACAACTAAAATCAGAAAATAGCACATTGAAACAGCAGTTAGTCATCGCAGTCAATCCAAACAACACATTACCTCCATCGACGCAACAGGCATGTCCGATGGAAGAAGATAGGGCAGAGCTACACCCTCCGTCTCCACACCAGTTAGATGCTAGCACCCCCGAGAGGCAAGCAACTACACCAGACGCACCCCACCAGGCACCAACTCCGCAGGCACCACCATCGCAGGCACTAAAGCAGCAATATACAGAGCACCCCCAAACCCAGGAACGCATCACTCGCTTGGAAAAAACAATTCAAGACCTCATTGAAAATAAATTACAAATTATGATCGAGACGACAATCAAAAGTATGTTCGAATCAGTTATTAAACCCATGATGGAAAACCTCGAACCAGTTTTAATAAGGATGCAATCGCAGGAGATCAGAATTGACCGCAAACTTCAGGAATTATCAGATGTTTCTCACAACAGAGGCACAAAGCTGCAGGGTAAAATGGGAACTCGTCGTCTGCCAAGCACTCAGCCAGATCAACAACCTGAGGGCGCACCACATGATGAGGCACAAGTTTCTAGTGTTCAGCATGGCTCCACAACGTAGACATAAACTTACTATCCTACAGTGGAACTGCAGAGGACTAAAACGGAAGAGGGAAACATTACAGCAATACATAGACTCTCATCCCGATACGCCGCAAATAATAGCCCTGCAAGAAGTGAATATGGAGGCTAAGATCAGAGGATACTCAACACATCAAACAAATCCCTCGACATGCATCTTGGTCCACAAATCATGCACGGCAATCACTGTAGACCTTAATCTAGACAGCGACATTGAATATACCTTCATAAAAATACTGCCACAGCACAGAAACACCAAGGGCACCTATATACTCAATATATATAGTCGCCGGCTGCCTACCGCGCTCTGCTTTAACCTGCCCCTGGCCTGGTCCAGGGCCTCGCCCGCCCCTGGATTTACACTCCATCGCTTCAGGAAGGCTCCCGGAGCACGTGAAAACCATCGGCATCACGGCCCGCTGCCGAACTGGCCCTCCAAGCGTCTCCAAAACTGTGAAGCGGCGCGGCGCCTCGCTAAACCTAACGCGCCGCGCCTCCACCGCCGCAATGCAGCGTCTGACCAAGCCCCTGCAGCCCAGACCCACCGATGCCGCCACCGCGGGTCCTGTTCCAACCACGTCGACAGCCGTCTCTCAAACGGGTACGTTCAACGCCGCCCACGCAACCGATCACATTCCTGCCGCACTGCACGCCTTGAGCGACGCTGGGAGCACCGGATCGACGGCCGCGGCGCAGCCGGCAGCGTTCGTCGGCGGCGCAGCGTCCACACCTAGCCAACTCCACGCTACAAGGGACGCCAAGGGCTTCGGGGCCATAGACGCGTCGCAGCCGGCTGCGTTCGTCGCCGCCGCTGGAGCCGCTGCACCTACTCCAGCCAAAGGTCCCACTGACACCAAGACCTCAAGCCCGACACCCGCGTCGCACACTGAGACTCCGGCTGAGGACTCAGACATGGACCTTACGACGTCCCCGGCAGACGACACTCCTTCCCAGGAAATCGGCTGGACCACCATCGGTGCAAACCGTAAGCCTGCCACCGCAGCCCGACCCCGCGCCGAGCTCATCACAGTTGCCATCCAGCTTCCCCCTGGAACCCTCACCCCCAAGCTACCTCTCTACGACGTACTCGCCGCAGTCGCCTCCGCTGCTCAACTTTCCTCGAAGACCAGTGCCGACATCACCCTTCAGGCCAAGCCAGCCCAAAGCCTTGTGTTTCTAAAGACTCATTCTCCTCTCACCGCCCACCTCCTACTCTCTGTCACGCATCTTCAGATTCATGGTAAGCCTGTCACCATCAAAACTTACACCCCCCATCCTCCCATCTCATGCCTCGGCGTCATCCATAACGTCGGGGGCCACTTCACTCCTGATGACCTCATGCATGACCTGGAATCTTTCAAAACAGATATTCTCGCTGCTCGCATGATGGGATCCACTCAATCAGTGCTCATAACGTTCGCTGGCACCGTCATCCCCCACTTTGTTTATTTCAAACGCGTTGCCTTCCGGTGCCGTCCTCATAAACCTAAGCCTCCCACCTGCACCCGTTGTCTCACTCTAGGCCATCGCGCCCACCAGTGCCCCCAGCACAGCGTTCCGGCCAAGTGCCGTCGCTGTGCTGCTCCTCTACCCGCTGACCCTTCCGCTCATGTGTGTGCCCAGCCCTGGTGCGTTCATTGCCAGGTGAACACCCACCCCTCCCTCGACCCCACTTGCCCCTTCATCCTTGCTAAGCAACGCGAGTGTGCTAAAGCTGCATACCTCCGACGCCTAGCTTTGCGCCGGGCCACTCTACCCACCAACCCTCCCCCCTCCTCCTCCTCCTCCTCCTCCTCCTCTAATCATGAATCTCCATCATCTCCGATCACGTCACCACCAGGCTCCTATGCCGCCATAGTTAAAGGATCCTCGGTGCCAGCGTCCCTCTCTTCCACTACACCACCCTCTCCATCCTTGACTGACGAGAACCGCTCCTTCGACCTCCGGCTCGCAATGCTGGAACGCCAGCAGCGAGAGCAGCAGCGCATTTCCCACGATCTACAACAGCAGATACATGCCTTGACTCAAACCCTCCAGACAACCACCTCCTCTCTTACCTCCCAGCTTAGCAAGCTAAATGAGCACCTTGACACGTTCACCACTCCTTCCTCCAGCGCCCAGGTCGCCCCTTTGGCTGACCTTGTAGAAACCACCACACAGGCACATCACACTCGCTTGGTTCAGCTGGAAACTTCGGTTCTCCAGATCCTTACCACCCTCCAAGCACAATCAAAGCAATTGGAATCCTTTGCATCTATGCTTCAATCCGTCCATGAGTCACTGCCCCCGGCAAAAAAGAAGGAACGCGTACCATCGCGTTCCTCTCCTCTATCATAATGGCGTTTGGCGAGGACCTCGAGATTGTGCAGTGGAACTGCCGAAATCTTTGTCACAATAAGACCCCCCTCCACCAGTATCTACTCACCCGCCCCTCCCTACCTCATTTTCTCCTTCTCCAGGAGACCCGGACGGCCCGCAATGTCCCAGGCTACCGCGCCTACCATGCCACTACGGCCACACCACTTGCGTCTATTTATGTACGCAGTGACGTGCTCGTAGAACAAATTGACATCCCCTCCACCCTCCTTAAATATTTAGTTGGTGTGGTTTATTACCACCCTTCTTCCCGCATCTCACTCGTCCTTTTGTCTTTTTACAACCCCCCTGTCACTTCCTCTTTATTCTCTGCTCTGGGCAAATTCCTTCACTCTCTTTCTTCTACCTCCCATCTCCTCTTTGGTGGTGACTTTAATGCCCCTCACACACTCTGGGGCTACCCACAAACCCTCAAACCCGGCCGCCTCCTCCATTGTCTGGCCCAGGAACGCCACCTCACCCTTCTTAATACTCCTGGCTCTCCTACTCGAGCGGGCACTGCCTCACAACGCCCTACGACACCCGACCTCACTTTCTCTCGGGGTTCACTTTCCTTTCACTGGCAGGTGACAGCCGAAACTCTTCTAAGTGACCACTTTCTCATCCATATCACCACCTCTCTCTCCCACATCCCTCGCTGTCATCCGATTATTCACACTGACTGGCATGCTTTTCGCACTAATCTCGCCTCCGACTCCTTTCAATCCTACGACGACTGGACGTCGCGCATCTCTGCAGCGCTCACGTCCAGTAGCCGTCGCGTTCGCTCTCGTTACCCAATCCAAGACCCAGATCCTCACCTTCTCCGTTTATGGCGTCGCCGTAAACGTCTTCAACGCTCCTTTCGCTCCCAACCACATAATGCCCAACTTTCCTCCCGGATCACTGCTTTGCGTGCCGAGATCGTCGCCCACTGCGCCTCCCTCGAGCACTCTCGTTGGAGTGCTCTTTGTGACCGTCTTGACTCTGCATTGCACTCGCGATCCACATGGTCTCTCTTCAAATCCCTCCTTGGCACTAAGCCTGCCCTTGCTCCCACTCTAGCTAAAGCCCTCACTCAAGGAACTCCCTCCGATGTTTTTGATCAGCTCGCCTCTCTCTATCTCCCGCCCCCTCTGGCACCCTCCTACCCGGTGTACTGCGGTGGACCTAACCCCGATCTGGACCAATCCTTCACTCTCCGGGAGCTCGAATCGGCTCTGGCTGCTAATGCTACACGCTCGGCTCCCGGTGAGGATGCCATTACATACACCACACTTCGCAACCTTCCTGACTGCGCCAAAGAATTCCTCCTTAAAACCTACAATGATGCATGGGACAGCGGCTGCCTGCCCAGCTCCTGGACCTCCTCCCTCATTTCTATGATTCCAAAGCCGGGCAAGCCTCCCTCTCTCTCTAACCTCCGCCCAATCTCCCTGACATCATGTGTTGGTAAGACCCTTGAGCGAATGGCCCTGACTCGCCTCTCTAATTTTCTCGAGACGAGGGAGTTCTTCCCTCATTCTCTCATCGGCTTCCGACGCCACGTCTGTGCACAGGACATGTTTCTGGTTCTCCAGCACACGTTTCTGTCACCTACCCCCACTCAAATTCACGCCCTTGTGACCGTCGATGTTCGCAAAGCCTTCGACGGTGTTTGCCACGACCACATCCTTTCCCAACTCGCCTCCCTAGACTGTGGCTCCCGCATGTACTGTTATATCCGCTCATTCCTCTCTAAACGTGTCGCTCGCTTTCGAGTCGACACCTATCTGTCCGACCCCCACAACCTCACCCGAGGCACTCCTCAAGGTGCGGTTCTCTCTCCTACCCTTTTCAATCTTGCTATGGCCCCTCTCGCCTCCCAGCTAGCTGAAATTCCCGACCTGCATCATATATTTTACGCCGATGACATCACTCTCTGGTGTTCATCTGGATCTCCCGGTCACGTACAGGACACCCTGCAACGTGGCCTAGATCTCATCGACTCCTTTCTCACCACCGCTGGCCTCTCTCCTGCTCCTGAGAAATCCGAGCTTCTCCTTCTCAGCCATTCCTCCTACCAGCGCTCACACAACCACTTCGTCTCTCTCCACCTTTCTGGCTCTCCCATTCCTGTCGTCACACAGTGCAAAGTTCTTGGCTTCCCTTTGCATGCGGCTAAGAATGTGCAATCCCTTCACCGCGCTGTCACCACCTGCCACTCTGTAACTCACCTCCTGCGGCGCGTGGTCACTCGACGCTCAGGTCTCCACGAGGCTCACGCGTGCCGAGTTGCCCACGCGCTGGCCCTCAACAAGGTCTTGTACTTTGCACCCTACGCTTCCTTCACTCAGACTCAACTTAACGCTCTCGAGACTGCTCTTGTGGGCCTCTACAAGGCAGCTCTCAACCTTCCTATCACTACCTCTACCACTAAGCTCTTTGCCACAGGCCTCTTCCATCCTCTTCGTTCTCTTCTCAGTCTCCATCGTGACTCGCAGCTTGCCCGGCTTTCCCTTACCCGTCAGGGTCAGTGGTTATTGACTCAAGCGGGTATCTCGCCCATTCCAATCTCCCCGTTTACCTCTCCTATTCCCACCCCCGCCCCCAATCTTCGTATCCTTCCCCTCCCGACCAACATGTCCCCCGTCCTGCACGCCGGACGTCGTCATGCGGCCGCACAGCACCATTCCCCTCTCTTTGATACCCAGGGTGTAGCTTACACGGATGCCTCCTTCGTGGCTCCTCGAGGTTCCTGCGGCTACGCCCTGTACCATCCACACCTCCCTGCTCCTGAAACCCACACCAGCGGGCCGTATCTACACCCTCCAGACGCATTGTCCCTCGAGGTCCTCGCCATTGCGCATGCCCTCCAGTCATTTTCCCTCCTTCCCTCTCTCCAAGAGTACACAGTCTATTCGGACTCACAAGCCGCTATACACCACATACAGAAACGCACCCTGACCCCTTCTCTCCAACAGGAGGTCGAACGAGCGGTCTCCGCACTGCAGCCTTCCATCGTTTTCCTCCGCTGGGTCCCTGGGCATTCAGGGATTGACGGCAATGAGCTGGCCCATCAGCTCGCCCGCGACACACTTTTCCGGGCACCGTTGATCCCCTGGCCCAAGCCCTCGGAGGACGGTGGGAGACTCACCCTTCGCCGCACCATAAAAGAGGTCTACCTTGAGCTCCGCCTCGACAAACGCCTTTACCCTCCCCCTCATCCATCACTCACGGTGCCGGAGTCTCGCCTTCTTCGGCACATTCAGATGAATGCAGTTATCACCCCGTCCCGCCTCTTCCTCTATCGCTATCGATCGGACCCTTCCTGTCCCAACTGCCCCTGTATCTATGCGGACCTGGCCCATTGCCTATTCTATTGCCCGGCTGCTCAGCAGTCGGGTTCCTTCCCCCCACCCTCTCTATCCATCACCACCTGGCTCGACTGGCTTGGCGCTGAAGGGGAAGAAGAACAGCGGCTTCTGGTCGCCCAGGCGGTCGAAATGCTCGGCCTGTAAATTATGGTTGATTAAAAGTCTTTTACTACTACTACTACTATAGTCGCCCCAAACAGCACCGCGTAGCCTTCGACGTGATCTTTCTTAAAGCCCTAAGAGAAGCCCAAAAAGCTCCCCTAGCTATAGTTGGCGACTTTAATGCTTCTAGCCCCCTATGGGGATACCCCAGGGAAGACACGAAAGGCAGAAAACTAGCATCCGCCATCGCTGACATGGCCCTGACCCTACTCACGGACCCGCAGCACCCGACGCGAGTCGGCACCAGCGTAACGCGGGATACTTCTCCCGACCTCACGCTCGTCCGCAATGCCCGCAACTATGAGTGGCTCAATACAGGAGAGACCCTAGGCAGCGATCACTACGTGCTGCAGACCATCTTCGAAAGCAACAAGCACAGCAAATCACGAGGGCAAGCCAGAATTACAGACTGGGAGACATTCAGAAAGGACACCAAACTAACCACATCCGAACAAATAACCAGCTACGAAGATTGGGCGGCTTCCATTCTCGACCTTAAAGAAAAGCTCACAATGTCTCTTGCCACCACGGAGGACCACCCAGCTGTTGACAACCACCTCCTACACCTTTGGGAAGCAAGACGTAGTCTTATAAAACGATGGAAAAAACAAAGACACAATCGGAAACTAAGACTTCGAATAGCCAAGCTTACTATTCAAGCAGACCAATACGCATGGGACCTCGCTCGCACCAATTGGCTAACGAAGTGCGAATCCCTCAAAGGCCGCCTAGACACCAAGGCTACATGGAACCTTCTGCGATGCCTAATTGACCCTCCGAAAGCGAAGAGTGAACAACACAGAAATTTGCATCGAGCCCTACACAGCTTTCAAGGCACGGATCATGAACTCGTGGATGAACTCACGCGTCGCTATATCTGCACCGCGCGAGACCCACAACCCTACAATAAGGAGTACCGTGGGGAACCGAACGAAGACCTAGACAGAGATTTCACTTCAGAGGAAATCATTGCAGCACTAGCAGATATGCGCCGAGGCACAGCCCCGGGACAAGACAAAATTACTGTCGGACTTCTGGCCAACCTCGGCACGGAGGCTCTGCAGCAACTCACGGATTACATAAACGAATGTTGGCGTACCGGCAACATTCCACAAGCATGGAAAACAGCCAATGTACACTTTATTCCCAAACCCGGCAAGAAAATCAGCATTGAAAACCTGCGCCCCATATCCCTCACGTCGTGCGCAGGCAAACTCATGGAAAAGGCAGTCCACACCCGTCTCTCCAATTATCTTGAGGACAATGAGCTACTGCCACACACGATGTTTGGATTCCGGGCACACTTGTCCACCCAAGATGTGCTTCTGCAAATCAAACGTGAAGTCATTGATCCCGCACGCACAAACAGTAACCGAGCGCTTCTAACACTTGACCTCAAGGGAGCGTTTGACAATGTCAAACACTCCACAATCCTCAACAACCTCCACAGCATGAACTGCGGACAGCGAGCCTACTCGTACATCTGCGATTTCCTTACGGACAGAACCGTCAACATCAGCACCGGCTCAAAACACACAACGCAAGTGAAGATGGGCACGAGAGGCACTCCGCAAGGGGCAGTACTATCCCCACTTCTCTTCAACATAGCACTCCTAAACCTCCCACCTCTTCTCAATCAGGTACAGGGAATACGCCACGCCCTGTACGCTGATGATATAACCATCTGGACAACCACGGGAAGTATGGGAATGATTGAAGAACAACTACAAACCGCGGCGACAACAGTTCAAAATTATGCCCGGGCGTGTGGACTAACGTGCTCACCCGAAAAATCCGAACTCATAGTCTTCCGTCAACGCAAGAATCAAGACACCATCAATATCCGCGTAGACAACTCACCCATCAAGGAAGTTCAGACCCTGAAGATACTGGGTCTGTACATAAATAGCGACGGCAACAACCTTCTTGCCCTCCAGAAACTACGGCTCGTGAGCGAGCAAGTCGCCAGGGTGATCGCCAGGATAACGACGCGCAAATCAGGGATGCGAGAAGACGATACTCTGCGACTGGTGCAGGCTTTCGTTGTAAGCCGCGTCGTCTACGTAGCGCCCTACCTCCGCCTTAAGAAGCGTGACATAAAAAACCTCGACATCATAATCAGAACTGCCTACAAGAAGGCCCTGGGACTCCCTCTTGCGACATCGACGGACAGGCTCTTGCGACTGGGTGTGCACAACACGATCGATGAGCTGATAGAGGCACACCTTACGGCGCAGGTGGTACGGCTCTCCACAACTCGAACTGGCCGACAAGTCCTGAGTGATTTAAACATCAATTGCCCCCGACAGCTAGACACCAAAACCGACATCCCAGCCTCATGGAGAGGACAACTCAAGGCAGCTCCACTACCCAGGAATATGCACCCTGATTTTCACCAGTCAAGACGACAAGCACGAGCCGAAGCCATGAAAAGACACTACGGCGAGCGCGAGGGCGTGTTCTATGTCGATGCTGCGGGTCCCGAGCAGGGAATGACGGCCGTCGCGGTAGTGCACCAAAATACAACAGTCGACGGACTAGTACTGGCTAGCCAGGACATACTGGCTGCGGAAGAAGTGGCGATTGCTCTAGCTGCAACACACACTAGCTCAATATACATTCTCACAGATTCACAGACAGCGTATCGCAATTACCTCAGGGGCAGGGTCGCACCGCTAGCAGCTAAAATCCTGCAAGATAGCTACATCCGTGGCTACCAACCCACACACAAACACTTAATATGGGTACCAGGTCACCAGGGCATCCCAGGGAACGAGAGCGCACATGCCTCAGCCCGAGCATTTCTCCCCCGGGCACCCAGTGCGGATGCCGTGGAACCTCCTACCCCACTACTAACTTACAATGACATACTTCAGCACTTAAGATTATCCCGTCGGGTCTACCCTCCGCCGGCTAAGACACTAGATAAAGGGGAGGAACAACACCTCCGAAAGCTACAGACCAACACTTACAACAACCCACGAAGACTACACGCCATAGACCCGGAGTCATTTGACTCACAATGCAAATTCTGCGGGGAGAAG